>NC_043973.1:30300939-30658439 GCF_902148855.1 Sphaeramia orbicularis
TTTATGCGCTGATGCTCTTTCACAGTGAGGCGAGCAAACTGAGACACATAAAAGCAGATAAAGATAGAAGGAGGAACTTAAAAATAAGCTGTTCAATAAATAATCAGTCAAACTTTGAAAGAGAATGACTGTGGCACTGAGTGAAAAAAGTGCGTAAATTATGAATGAAGTGGTGGTGAAATGCAGATGTTATACTGCAGTTTTGTTGCTGAGTCAGTTTAAAGGTACAATTCTTGTCACAATCAGTTTCAGATCATAGTTCATGGATTATACACGACAGTTTTGCTGCTTTGTTATTTAGGTTTGGATCAGATGTCCTTAAAGGTGAAAGTGTGTTTCTATACAACTGAAAAAAATCATATATATATATAAAAAAAAGATCTATACCTTAGATTTGTACCATTCTTCAGATTCGTGGATGTTTTTGGAGGCCAGATTCTCATACTGCAGACGGACATCCCGCAGAGCAGCTGTCAGATCCGGTTTAGCCATTTCCATGTCCACCTGCACATGCTGCTGCTGCTGGATCTGGTTCTGCAGCTCCAGCATCTCCTGCAACAGAACAGGGTTCTTACCGTTAATAAAAGCATCTGAAAAGGTCTTTAATTCATGAAAAAATGTAAGGCTATATATCATTTGATTTGGATTTGAGGATTTGTAATGTGATTTACATTTTTATTGTTTTTGCTTTAGTTTATTAATTCAGTTATATTGTATTTTTAATTCTTTTTTCTTTTGTATTGTTCATTTCTGGGGAGGTATTCATATAAGCCTCTTTTGGCTTCTAACCTCTCCTGCACAATAATGCTACTTGTTTGAATGTTGTTGTTTTTTGTCTTTCTTGCTGTTTTATGAAGTGCAAATAAATAAATAAATAAATAAATAAATAAATAAATAAATAAAAGGTAAAATGGACATATTGTGCAAAAAATACAATAAATAATACAATATAAACTGAAACTAAACAGCTTTCTTCTTGTTAATGACTTATGTTGTTATATATAAACAATAGATTTGTTTACCAAACCTGATCTTATGGCTTCATTCATTCCACCATTTTCAGCTTCTGTAAATCAAGACTTTCTTTGCAATATCTGAAGAACTAAAATTAAGTAAAAACTCAACTAAAACTAGTCAATTCCTCAAAATGTAGTACAACTAAAATGAGTTATGTACTTTTAAAACAAGAAACACTAAATAAAAATGTTTAGAGTTGAGTTGGGGAACATTTTTGTAGGATTTTCCAGGATTTCCAGACTGTGTGACTGTATTCATCACCAATATGGTAGAATGAATGAGCAGATTAACAAATACTTGACATTTTTTGGCCAAATTATGAAAGTGCATTTATCTTATTAGGCAGCTCACAACTTGTTCACCCAAGTTTTTTGTTCAGATTTAACCACAAATAAAGCTTACCTCATCATGCAGCTTCTTGAGGAAGTTGATTTCATCCTGGAGGGACTCTACCTTCCGCTCCAGGTCAAGTCTGGCGAGGGCAGCATTATCCACATCCTGCACAGCAGTGACACTGACTCTTAATAAGGTGACTTGTGAAGGTGACATGAATTATTCATTGCATGTTTGCTGACAGAGGAAAAAAAAAAAAAAATCTTTCACTTGCTGTACAAGCGAACTCACACAGCGACCACACGCACATAATGAGCCACCGTGTTGTCGGGCAAGGTCATGAGCACATGCATCCAATAAAAATCAAACGTAAGAGGATCAGAGCAGATGTTAGAAAGACGCTATTAAATGTTTTCTCATGCTTTTAATGTGGTGAGTGCACTGAGGCATCTTTTAAGGCCGTGTTACCTAATCATATCACAGCAAATTTAGAAAGACACGCCACAGTAACACAACTAACACGTTTCATCATGGCCTGTCTATTCTTATAATGCATCATTCAGTTTGAACTAAAGGAGCCAATTTTATCAGTAAAAGTCCCTTTATTCCTCATTAAGAATGTTGCAAAAACCTACAATCCTCTCTGTAGCAGTTATAGTGAAAGAAAACAACATTTATTGATGACATATTGTTTTGCTGGGTGCTCAAGATGGCTCTGGATTTGCTTTCACTGTTTTCTTGACCTTGAAATTATTATTATTATTATTATTATTATTATTATTATTATTATTTTTTTTATGATTTGGCACTATATACATAAAACCGAAGTGAATAATCATCTGGGATATGCTACAAATGAATAATCATCTGGTTCAAATCCCATAGGGCTGCATGAGCTATGTCTGTAATGTAGGGTGCATTGTAGAGTATTGCATTAAGACAGGATGTCTGCTTCAGGAAGTGCAATAGAAAAGGGGTGACTGAAGAATCCAAAAGCAGGGAGAATTATTTGTGAAGTCCTCAGTCTTCTTACTAAACTCCAATGTTAACAGAAAAGTTTTTATGAAAATATAATCTGGAATCTTTAGCAATTGCATGATATTTTAAATTAAATACACACTGTACTCCAACATATTGTACCATATGATAGCACTGATTTTTTTTTTGTTATTGTATTGTTTTATTCTTTTCTATGTCCGCTAAACACACATTCATCCCACTGCTGTGCTTTGTCAGGGCGTTGGCAGGCTTGTAAGCGAGGTATCAGCAAATGAAGCAGCTTTGCAACGTTCTAATGCCACAAACAAAGTGTGCTATTCAGCAGGGTTTCCCAAACAAGCCCGAGGCTGCAAGAGTGACTGTCTGCCTGACTGACTGACTGAGTGCCGGCTGTGGACCCTGCATTGTTGTGTGTTTGCCACCCTGGCAGGCCGCAGGGACTTCCCTCCTGCCATTCATTTAGATAAGGCCATGATGATGATAAGGCAATCTATTGATAGTTTACAGTTTGTCCTTAAATCATATAATCACTAAGAAATACATTTCATTCCTGGGTGCAGGAAACAGCTACACAAATGCATCTAATTAACCATGATTTTGGCTTTGATCTGTTTTGTGTAGTTCCTCTGCCAAGACTCATCGGAAACTCTTTGTATGACTCATTATTTTATTATTTGCCATGAAACCCGGTGACAGAGAATGATCCCTGACAAAACCATAACAAGTGAAATTTTTATGTGCTGATGCTCTTTCACAGTGAGACAGCCCGGATCACATGGTGGCTTGTCTTCTCGCTCTGATAACCACATTGGGTCCACACTGTCCAGCTCATTCAGTGTGACCAGTCAGACTTAAAAAGATCCTCTCTCAGTGCAGGCCTGATTTAACTCATCAGCCACAACTTGGCCTTTTGTAAGGTTTGGGTCAGTTCTGCTCTATGAGTATTTCGGATCGTGGCTAGACTTCTGCTGTTGTGCCACCAGAAAAGTGCATTCCCGACTCATGAGTAATAATTACATAGAGATCACCTAGAGGGGGTTATACCAGGTTACTGTTTTAAGTTCGACTCAGATGCTTTGGCGTCACTTTTTTTTTTTTTTTTTTTCAGCAATTTGTGCTTTAACATTCACATGTAACCTAAGACAGTGACAGATTTAAAAGGCATTAGTTGTTTATTGACTCTCTTCCAAAAAAAAAAAAAAAAAAAACATGAAAAAGAAGAGTTTGCTTATTAAAATGTCTGATTTGGTGAAGTGTGTTATACTGTACCTGTCTGAAGCTCTGCATATTGGACTCAGCATCTTCTCTCTGGGAAATCTCATCCTGCAGCCTGCAATATCAGAATAAAGCAGGGGTGTCAAACTCATTTTAGTTCAGGGGCCACATTCAGCCCAATTTGATCTCAAGTGGGCCAAACCAGTAAAATAATCACAGTAAAAAAAAAAGGAAAATTCTATTATGATCAGGTTTACATCTACAAAGTTACCTTAAAAATCTGAATAACACGAACAACTTAATTGTCTTAAGAAAAAAAAAGTGCAATTTTAGCAATATTCTGCCTTGGTTTATCAGTTTATCATTTACACATGTGCATTACGATCACTCATAACATTTAGTAACAGGCAGAATACTGGTCAAATTGCATCTACTTTTCTTAAGACATTTCCGTTTGTTCATATTTGTTCAGGTTATGCACATTTGTTGTAAAAGTATAGTTTGGTAATGTAAATATTTTCATGTAATTTTACTTTTTTACACCAAAAAAACAAAGAGAACATTTGGGGTTGCCATTATTTATAGGTTATTATGATAATGTTTTACTGGTTCTGACCCACTTGAAATCTAATTGGATTGTATGTAACCTGAATTAAAATGATTTTGATACCATCCCAGATAGCAAATATTTTGGCAGTATTATGGCATACATTTGGCATTTTTGGCTTTCTTTTGGCATTATGAAAACCTTTAGGTTTAACTGTGGTATGACTAAGGTTATCCATCATAGATATGGAGGCACCAGCAGTATATGGCTAAGTTCTGGCATATGTCTGGTTAACCAAAAGACTGGGCACAGAGCAGGATCAACTATAGGGATGGTATGGCATGTTTATGGCAAGACAGAAGACTGACTAAAGAGCGGCAACATCTTATTTCATATATGGATGTTTTTTGGTTGTGTTCTGGCATATTTCTGTAAAGCCAAAACACTGCACAAAGAGCGGGAATTTAAAACCCCACTTCATTTTAAAAGCATGATCAACACACATTTTGGGTGAATTTTGGTCTCCTTTTGGCTTCTTTTTGGGTCAGTTTTGGCTACTTTTTGGCTGGATTATAGGGATTTGGGGCTTTTCTGGGACAATTATGGCTATATTTTTTTGGAAGTCTGCAATTAGTTTTGGGTGAATTTTGGATTCCATCTGGTTTGATTTTGCCTTGCCTATTTCAGGCCATTTAGGGCCCATACATCCGCCCAGAATTTTGCCAAAATGACATGCCAGTTATGGCCCAGATTTAAGCCATAGTGATTTTGCTATCTGGGATTGATTGTTAATATCTTCAGTGTAATTTTTGCATTTCACAAATTCATCTCGCGGGCCGGATTGGACCTTTTGGCAGGCCGGATTTGGCCCCCGGGCCACATGTTTGACACCTGTGGAATAAAGATTTCTGAACAGAGTATTTAACATTTCAAGTTTCAAGCTTTTTTGGCCTTAAAAGTTTACAAAAGTAAAAAAAAAAATAATGAAATGAGACACAAAAGCACACATTCTTATCTACTCTGATCTATATGTAGAAGTAAAGCCTGTGCATTTCTGCCTAATCCTGGTCTGCTACAGCTCTACTCATCTACTTAGAGTTTATTCCAGACATGCCACGCCTCCTACTTCTCTCTCAGCCTGTCGATGTCGTCTGCCAGGTTATCCCGGTGCACTTCTACCCGGGCCTTTTCGTTGGTGAGCTGGTCCACCTGGCGCCTCAGCTCCCTCATCTCATCCTCGTACAGATCTCCCACCCTGGATGTGCCTTTGCCCCTCAGCTGCTCCAGCTCCGCCAGCAGGATCTTGTTCTGCTGCTCCAAGAAGCGCACCTTCTCTATGTAACTGGCGAAGCGGTCATTGAGGGACTGCATCTGGGCTTTCTCATTGGTGCGGTTCGTTATGAACTCAGTGTTGATGGCGTCGGACAGGGAGAAGTCCAAGTTCTCGGAGGCCAGTCGGGGCATGGCCGAGCTGCTCCGGAGCCTGGAGGTCTTGGATGCGTAAATGGTCGGAGCGGAGGAGACGCCGTAGGACACCCGGGTGGAGCGCACCGGGGTGCTGTAGTGGCGGCTGGTGTAGCTGGACCTCACCGCGGATTTCTCCCCACCAAACATCTTTTTGTAAGAGGAATGAGGAGCTGATCTATAAGACATCTTCTCTGCTTGTTTTCTTCTCGCACAGGAAACGTGGCCGCTTCAGGTTGTGGTCCCAACAGCATCAGCAGAGTGCGCCTGGGAAGGCGTTTCCTAAAGCATCCCACATTTATAGTCTCCCCCTATGCAAATAACGCCACTGAAACTTGAGTGACACCTTGAGAATCCAATAAGAGAATCGAACACACAACGAGATGCGTTTCAGGTCGACACAAACAGGATCAATCCCGGATCAATTTTGTGTCCAATCTGCTGTTGTGCACCACAGAGAAAGAAGAGTGATCCATGTGTAGAATGGCATGTTCAGACACAGCAAGATCTGGATGCACAACAGGACTGAACTTCAACCATGCACTGTAAAAAATGACTGTAGAATTAACACCAAAAAGTTGTAAGATTGCAACATACAAAAACTGTAAGTGACAATACAATGCAAAGTTGTTTATTTGAAAAGATTTTTATGTTAATTCAATCAAATATAGCTGTAGTTTTTACAGGAAGAGTATATGAACAAAACCAGATTTATATGTAGAAATGATGTGTTTCTATTGTTTTGAGAAAATAAAACTGTAAATTGAAAAACAATGTGGTGCCGTTTAAACTGCAAAACCATAATGTTGAAATAACGGCATATTTGCTTATATATATAAGTTATAAAAAAGTAAACATTTAACAATGTAACATTTTAAATTTGTAAACTAATGGGTTGGTAGAGTTGGTAGAGTGGCTCGTCCAATAACCAAAGGGTTGGTGGTTCGAATCCTGGCTCTGACTGTCCATATGTCCAAGTGTCCATGGAAGACACTGAACCCTAAACTGGTCCCAGTTGGACCTGGTGGTCTTGGAAAGAGCTTTGGACACCATGAAGGTGGAGAAAATGTGCTAAATAAGTGCAGTCCATTTACCAGTTAAATCTACATGTTTAAACTGTTAAATCTATATGTTACTCCATAAATATGTTAACAGTTGGATGTGTGTTTTTACAGTATTGTTCTGGAAACCACAGCTGACAGTTTTTTTCCGTAAAAACAACAGGATTTTTTTTTTTACAGTGTGCTGTGCAATAAGCTGAAATCACATTTGGGTAATTGCATTGGTTTCCACAAAGTACAACAGCACGTGAGTGTCAGGAGATGCAGATTGGGCTATTGATAGCTCTGTGGAGGTTTTCTACTGGGGCTTGAATCCATTTACTGAGCTACCCTAAAAGAGAACAGCCCATCCATGATTATGTCCATGTCAATATATGATCCTCACTATTCACAGTTAGCATAATGTAGTGCTGGCATTCCTGTTGATGTGCATATTTATTACATTCATCCTTGTGATCAATTTCTCACTCTTTTTTTTTCCCCCTCTGTGAACATTTCACATGCATTTTTCTACAGCAGGGCAGGGCTCATTCATTTGGAATCAGCTCTGTGAAGCTTTATATCATAAGACCCAGAGATACAAATACTCTAAATTGTCCATGCCAGTATTTTTTTTTATCAGCTCCTTTGTGAAATGCTTGAATAAAACTGAAAAAAAAACAGATATTTTCTGAGAGAAAATGAAATCACAAAATCACCGAAGAGCACACACACAGGAAAAAGGGGAGTAAGAGAAGGAGGCTGGGGCGGGGTACAAATCAAAGTCATTCAATACTGCCAGGTTTGCCGCAGGCTTCAAGCACACAGATGCATGTTATTAACTTTTAACCATACAGCAGATCAATAATATCATAGGTCATGTGTGTCCTTATGGATTAATCTCATGTCGGTAATAACTCTATCTGTGTGTCTGTCAGTCCTCTGTGTTCAGTTACTGCATGCAGAACAGTCAGTGCTGCAGTGCTGCTGACTTGCTGAGATTCAGTGATTCTGAACGGAAGGAGAGCTGAGCCAGTGACACTCTACACCTCGGACACACACCGACACTGCTGGTGTTCTGCTGGTGCTAAAGAAATCATAAAAGAAGTCGGAGAGGAAGATCTGGTCTGATGTTTGTTCACTGGATAAAACATATTTTATTCATTTTGTCTCATTTTTATTTTGCTTGTGTGGGTTGTCACGTTGATTTGAAGAAAAATTAAAACAGATTTGGTTCATAAGTAGAAAATGAATGCAGTTATAAGCATCAAACAATACTCTGGCTGTGGCCAAAACATTTCACTATCAAAATAATAGTGAAATATTGAATTGGATTATTTATTTCAACCTTAATTACATTTTCATAGCTCAGTTTTACTCTCAGCCTGTTTTCCCTTCATCATGGTGGAAAGTACCACCGGTAACTGACAAGTTGTTGCTTTTTAAGGAAAATTACATGAAGGAAACCAATAACATCACAATGTTAGAAGTGTGTAATGACACGGCCATTCTGTTTGAAGTTATTTTGGACACAGATCTGCTTGAAATAGTCCAATTTGGAGCAGTACAGCAAATCTAACTGTCACTGAATAGAAGAGCGAGACTCTGTACACTCTTTTTTCTTTGATTTTCTCTTTAATTGACTGACTCTCTGTATTAGTTAGTGTCCAAAGTGAATATAAGCTGCTATATTTGTCTCTTACCGTTTGTGCAAAAAAGAGCAGCGTTGCATGGGATATAAAGGTGTATTTAGGCTACGTCAATAAGGAATAAAGTGCTATATGCATGCAAAGGATAAAGAGTAAAATATACCTAGATCTATGGAGCCAAAGAGCCCACATCAGGGTCCCGGTATGTGTAAACAGTAGAACCCCATTTCCAAAAGTGCCAGTGGAAATTCACATGATAAACACTCACTTAGAGGCAGGAGGGGCCGTAGAAATTCCTGCTCCCAGGCCCATTATGAGCCAGCCCTGCCAGTGTTGGCCAGAGAGACAGACACAGGAGGCCGGGATTGTTTCAGACAGAGCAGGGATTGTATATTGCTGATCTGTCACCTAACTGCAGCAACAGAATGCAGACAGTAGGCCGTAATTATTGTTTGTAGCGCCGTGTTTGCCAGTGCTACAGTTTGGGCCAAATAGCTCCCATTCTTGGCAATTTTTTACAATTATATGAGTTGGGTCCCTTTTCTTTTTTGCAACAGAGGTTTCTATTTTCTATACACCAAAAGCACTGCAGGGGAGCTAATTAAAAGAACCATCCGACAAGACAAAGAAATACAAGAGGAGTTGAATAAGTCTCAGGGTTAGTCAGAGTCACGGAGGCTGGTGAGGCAATGCAACACATAAATTATATCTTTTTCTCTGGGTGTCATCACTTCAAAACCACAAGCATTGGCCAGCAAAAAGGCATCCTTTGTTTTATCTCCCATGATGGTGAATCACCAACACATGCAGCCAGTAACCATAGCAGTCTTCTCCAATATTATCTGGCAGAAGAAAAGCCCAGACAGAGACAGACTGAGAGGCTGTTTATATGTGACCTCTTTCACACAATCTATTTTATTACATAAACTGAAGTAATTGTTGGTGTAGAACAGCCCTATATCAAGTACGTTTCCCCCTCTTTATTACAAAAAAAACACTTCTATAAATTGATGGGTTTTGTGTTGGTCATGACATGGCATATTTAGTGGAGGAGTACTGCAGCACAATGTGTTTGCTGCGCCCCAGTGAGCACATGGAGGTCACACCGAAGTAAATCTAAATGTGACAGAGAAAAGCTGTAAATCCATGCCAGGGGACCTCAGTGAGCTTTTATAAAGGCTGTTTGCGATGTTCCTGTTGTTATCATGAAGGGATTTTCTTTTCTCAACTTAAAGTGAAAGGGTTTTTTTTCTGGAAGTTGAGCAGCTCAGACCTTTTCTCTTATTGGTCAGCAAAATAAGCAGAGTAAGACTGGCAATTTTAGGAATAGGACTTATACTGGATACCTTTGGCCCATAGTAACAACAGAAGAATTAAACTGCAGGGGCTATTTTCCAAATCACCATAGTAACTGACAAAACCCTTGGAAAGAATCCAGCGTGGTCACTTTATAAAGACCTCCCTCCCTCTTTCTCCCTCTCTTGCTCTCTTTGTCTGTCACATTCTTTGTTTCCTTCTGTGGATGTGAGCGTTCAGGAGAGACTGATTGGGTCAGGGACAGGGGATGGAAAACACCTCTAACAAACTAGTTATAGCTTCTACTTGGGTGAAATCATCTCAAAAGTATGGTACAAAAGTATGGCACCGAGCAAATAATATTAACCACGGTGATCTGGACAGACTTATTTCAAGGATAATATCCTCTGGTCACACACACATTTCAAGCCTGGCTGTCACAAACCATCATGTCAAGAGTCACTTGCATATGCCTGACTGCATCAGGGGGCATCATTGAGACCAACTGACAGCTCCAGATGACACTCATTCTCTCCTCTGTCCCCTCACCTGCCTAAAGATAAGGAGATCACAGCGAGACAAGCCCTGACAGTGTGAACACAGAGAGAGAGAGAAAAAAAAAAAAGCCATTATAGGAACTCATATCTTAAGACAGTAAGTTCCACAGTCAGAATAATACAAAGTAAATACTGTTTTGTCACAGTGAAAAACTCATTTCGTTGGCTTTAAGAGAAAACCCTCTATGAGTCACAACTTTGGTTCGCTATTGGAGTGTAGTTTCAAGAATAAACAGGATATTGTCAGCCTGAAGCTCAGTGAAAATTCACATGCGTCACAAAGTTAATAACCTTGCAAAAGTCAAATGTCACCACAGTGCAGCAATGCTTAAAGGCAATAATCATACAGGGTATTATTTTCAGCAGTTTCTTTGCAAACTATTGTGTTGTGCTTTTAAGTGATATGGAAAACTACAATTTGGCAGCTAACATTATCATTATCATCATTACTGTATCTTTTTGAATGCAGTGTAAATGTAGTGGTGTCAGTATTGTAAGTATTTCACAAATGAAACATAAAAATCCTTCATTTGCTTTTGGTTCTTTGAACTGAAATTAGATAAATTCCCACAACATGACCAGTGTCGTACTAATTCTTATACCATGACAACTGTTGAAAAAGCATTGACGAACAAAAACAAAACATGGTTTATTGAACACTGAACATATTTTACAGACAAATTACAGCAAACATTTTGCTGCAACTTTTAGATTTTGCTTTCGCTGGACAATTCATTCTCAGTTTTCAATACTGTTAATTGACAAAGTCAGTCCCTGCTTAAAACCCTGAGGAGCAAAGAAACAAAACTGCCCTCTGCAGTACTCTGATTTACTTACTGATCAAAATGTATTTAATTATTTTGAATATAATTTTCATATGTATTATACAGAGGTGTAAAGCCCACAACCATACTGCAGTTGTAAAAAATATAAACCATTTGTAATTATTTGACAATAATGATGTTATTAGTCATTACCAAAATGTCATTATGACATTGTGTCAGTTTCTTAGATATTAAAACAAACACATTTCATAACACTTATCCATTGTCACACGTCTTTAGGTCTGTTGGGGAAAAAAGATTAATGTTTATGATAATTAAGGTAATCATAGAGCATTCCTGGCTGTATTACAACAAAACAGTCACAACCATGACTAAAAGTGCACCCAGGTTACATACGTGTGAATATGTTTAGAAATTATAATGAATCAGCTCTATAAAATTGGACAATATTGGCCACATCTTAGATGTAATGTTTCCAATGAGTCCTGTTCTTGCAGTGCACCCGCTCGTGCACTAGATGTCCTTCTTGGCTGTGTCACAGCTGAGGATTCTCCCTCAGGATGAACTTTCCTGTCTGGTACTTTAAACTCAACTGATGCAAATGAAGACATGCTGCCGTTCTTATTCGCCCATGTTTTGGACGTATCAATAGTAGGTGACACCTTGACACCCCTCCCTTTGAAGCTGCTCGTACAGTTCTTGCCGCTTAGAACACTGGCATCATCCATAAAAGGGTCCGAATCGCTCCCGTGTGGCATGTTGAAGTAGGTACACTTGGGAGTTTGAGGTTTAGCCATTTCCTCCAGTTCTGATGAAGATATGGCCGCAAGTGGACTGTGCTGGGCCTTGATGTGACTTGGGGAATCCTCTGATGTAGTGTCAGTGGAGGTATTCTCTGACTGTCCGTACATCCCGACGGAGACTGGGGGAGATTTTCTAATGAGATGATTCTCCTTGAGCAGCCATCTACCCTGGTCAATCAAAACTCCATCATCAGGTGAATGTTTTTCTGAGGGAAAAGACATGCACTGAGCAGCCTCCATAGCAGGTTCACTGTTTGGCTTTAATGAGCTTGCAGCACTGAAATAAGACAGATCTTCCTTTGAGGCTTTGGTTCCCGAGCCATCGGTTGAAAAGCTCTTTGCACTTTTTGATTGACTTGTGTTTGACTGCTTGGAGCTAGCCCGCTCCGCATCGGTTTTCCTGTTAGGGATATTGTTCTTTTGCGCTGAATGTCTGCAGACTGGAAAAGGCCTCTCTGAAGCCTCTTCTCCACTTTCTGTCACAATATCTAAAGAGTCCTGAGTTTTGTATCCACCGCTTCCTGAAGATTCTGGTCTGTAATCAGATAAATCCGATGTGCTCGGGCTTGGAAGACATTTAAAACCGTATGAATTATCCTTTCTCCTTTTTTGAACAGCTTTTTGTTTTGTTTGTACGGTTCTGCTACGATCTGGCTCTATCCTAACGTTACCCTGAGAGTCGTACGTGAATATAAGCGATGAAGACTTCAGGGCAGAGTTGACAAAATCGAGCAATTCCTGTGATACTTCCACTAGGTGTGGAAGGCTTCTCTGTTCATCCCCCTCCCCTCCTTCATCTGTTTCAAACTCATTAGCAGAGTCTGTTCCTTTATCTTTTTCTTTTACACTCTGACCCTCAGAGGAATATTTGGTCGGTGACTCAGTGTTAAGATCTGCTTTATCAGAATGCGAATGTGCTTGATCCTCATCACAGCTACCACTCCGCTGATGCAAATACGATGCTTCTTCCAGCAGCAGGTTTTTACTGACCTGACCACCTGTCCAACTATCTACTTCATTATCAGCTTTTTCATTTAACTCAACACTTCCTGCTTCGTCTTCATCCTCCTCTTCTTCATCTAAAGTCTGACCTGCTTTCAAATGATTGTCTACCTGTTCTTCCTCTACTATCGATTCTTCTTCTACACTCATGGCTGTTGTCTTCATCTCTTTTCTACTTTCTCCACCCTCATCAGACTCCTCTTCTTGATCAGTGATCATCCTTTCTTCCATACCTTTAACCTCTACCTCCCCACCATCCTCGTCCTCAACTTTGTCTTCCTGTTCTCCCTCATCCCCCTCATTCACATCTTCCTCTTCCTCGCTTTCCTTACTCATCACTTCTGCTTCTTCCTCCTCCTTCTCCTCAATAACATCCTCTGTTTCCTCTTCCTGTTCTCTCTCCCCAGTTATATTTTCATTCCCTTCTTCCTCATCTCTCACCTGGATATCATCCTCTGTTTCTGTTTCCTCATCTCCCTCCTTATTAGAATCCTCTCTTTGCTCTTCCTCACTACTAGTAATGTTTTTGCTTTCTTCTTCCTCATTTATGTCCCTATTAATGTCCTCTCCTCCTTCTTCCTCAACCTCCCCAGTAATGTTTTCCAGTCTCTCTTCATCATCCCCATCCATAATAACATTTTCAGCTTCCTCTTCCTCACCTCTCTCCCCAATAGTGTCTTCTGTTTCCTTGTCCATATCCGTCTCCTCAGTAACCTCAACAATATTTTCTTCCTCCTCCCTCTCCGCAATAACATCTACATTTTCCTCTTCCTCATCCCTCTTCTTAATACTGTCCATTTCATCTTCATCACCTTTTTCCTCCTCACTTTCCTCAGTAGTGTGTCCTTCAACAGCCTCTCTGTCATCTGTCTCTTCAACACTATTGTCTTCACTTCCCTCCTGATCTTCTTCATCTGTTAATCTATCATCTGTTTCCTCATTTGTTTCCATCTCACCTTTTAAATTATCCTCACTTTCATCCACTGTTTCTTCGACCTTCTCGATCGACTCTTCTTCCTCCTGATTTCCACTCCCTGCTTCATCCTGTTCTGTATCCCAGTTTTCTTCCTTATTTACTTTCTCCTCTGCCTCTTCACAGCTTTCCTGTTCCGTTTTTCCTCTTTCTTGAGCAACGTCATTTATCTTTTCTATATCATCATCCTCTCTATCTTCATCATCTCCCTGGTTCTCTACTCCCTTTCCTTGTATCTCATTTTCTTCATCTGTTAAGGATTCGTCTCTTTGCTCGGTTTCTTTAAAATCAATGGCTGTTTCTTGTTTTTCTAACTCAGTTTTTTGCTCTGATCCACTCATGATCTCATTTATGTTTTCACCTTCGCATGTGCTGTCAAGTTCTGGTGATTGTTTTGCAGTATTTGCTAAAGGGCTCTCCTCTGTCAGATAAAAACTTTTAACTTGTTGGATTGTTGAAGTAATTTCTTCTCTGAGGTCTTGTGGTATGTTTAACTCATCCATAAGCTCGTCAATACCTAACTGATTCTCATCAAATACATCCCCCCCTTCAGAGGTAACCTCCAGGGCAAATTCTGTGTCTGAAAATTTAGGCGACATTGCTTCACTTTCGATTCGTTCCCTCAGGATCTGAAAATCCTTCCAGTGTTCTCTGAACTGAGAAGATGCTTTGTTTTGCAAATCTGTCAGACTTGCCCTCTGCTCTTCCTCATTTTCAATAGTGGAAATTTTCTGCAGGGATTCCATCATTAGCATGGCCTCTGAGTTGCCATCTTCAGTTGCATCTGTTAAAGTGTCTCGCAGAGTCATTACTGACACGAACGACAGGAAGGCTTTGTATGACGAGCCAAACACTGATGCCACTTGTGTTGGAAAATCAGGATAGCTATTGGACTTTTCAAGATTTGTGTCAGATGCCTTCCTAATGCATTCCATTGATGAACAAATTTGCTCAAGGACAGGTTTCATCTTTGTTTTGGGGCTTAAGATGTTATGTGCAGATGATGATGATTCGTCACCAGCTGGACCAATGGCCTCAGCAGACTTATGTGACCTCAGTGGGTTTTCCTGGTGTTCTGGTTCTACTCTAACAGTTGGCATTGAAACACATGGACCTCTTGCCATCTGCTGACGATGCACCACAGTTTTTCCCTGCTCCTCGTGACAAAGAGGCACTGACAGACAAGAACCTGAATTTTTTATAGCACCATCAGATGATGGACAGCATTCTTCTGGATTACTTTGCTTTTCACTCTTCTCTTCAGATTCAGACTCACCACCTATCTGAAACGCAACCTTTTTCTGAGGTTCTGAGTTATAAATGTCAGTCTCCTCTGTGTATGGCACTGCATCTGGGCTGACCTTCTCTAACCAGTTCTCAACATACTGATGGATTTCAGACGGTGAGGGATTGAGCAAAGGCATTGAAACACTCTCATTCATTTCTAAAGATTTTTTAGGAGATGGTGCTCTGTTTTCAGTCATTGATTTGGGTTTGCTAACTGTCTTTTTCCCAGCCAGAAGTGATCTTTCGGGTTGTAAAAAGTCAGAAATGTTCTTCTTCATTTGAAGTCTTCCCGTCTTTGTTTCAGGTTTATTTACATTGTGGCCATTTTCCTTGAGAGCTGCTTTACTTGTGTTTTTGGATGGAGTTCTTTTTACATTTTCAATATTAGCTAATAAGGCTTTCTCTTTGCTGGGTGTCTTCTCATCCCTACTAAATTTCTTCATTTGAGGTTTTTCTATTGCTTTGTTCTTTTGACCACTTTTAGCACTTTCAGATGACGTGAAACTCTTTTTTCCAACACTGGCTTTGCTGCTGATCTTGTCGGAAGATGATTTTTTGCTATTCTTTAAAGGGCTTATAGTAGTTTCCTTTTGCTTCTTTTCTGAACTACTTGAAGTATTCCGCTTCTTGGCCGGTTTAATCACCTTTTTCTTCTCACCAATAGCATTGTCTTTAACTTTCTCCTTATGCTGGGACTGAATACGAGAGGTTGTTTCAGCTTGGGTCTCATTCACAGTCACAGAGGATAAGTCATTTGTAATCTTGTGAGCAGGTGACATTGGCTCTGAAGACAATGAAAAAATCTCCTCCTTCTGTCTTTGTAGTGAGTCAGCAATGGGTGGCTGCCAGGTAGAATCTATATCACAGTCATTGCTGGATAAACGTGACCCGCGGTCAGTGGATGGTTTGCTTCCTGGCACTGGAGAAGAGTCGTGCAAAGGCACACTGTCTGCACTATATTGCTCATTTGCAAAGTAGTTATCATGACAGCCTTGACTCTCATAAATATGCATCACAGTCTCTCGAACTCCTATACCCTTATTTTGTATCTGAAGAACTTCAGCTACTCCTGTTGACTTCATTGAGAAGGTGGAGCCTTTATTGTTTGTTCCAGCTGATGCTGTTTTCCGAGGCCTTGGGATTGGGCGTTTGCTGCTGCTGCTGCTGTGTCGGACCACACAGTACCCCTCAGCCGTCCCACCATCAGCTGTCCTCGCCATGTAGGAATAATGTCCCATTGTACTCTCCTGAACCGCTGACTCTGTCACCATTTTCACACTGTCAACAGACGACTTCTTGACATGTCGAGGACCTGGTGTAGGAGTACGTTTGAAACGGGGTTTTGTTTTTTCCAAGGGTGTGGAAGTATAATCCTGACATAACTGTTCATTATTAAAGCCAACACCTCTCTCTGTTACAGTAGGATGGTTCTCTTCTTTAGCCTCGTCTTCACTGATGCTAGATGAGTTTTTGGCAACTGCATTGTTCGAGTCAGGTGAACTATTGCCCAACTCAGGAACCAAGGACAAACTGTCCTCTTGCTAAGGCTGGTGCGGCTGAGTGTGGTTGTCCAGTGGAGCATCTCCTCCTCCTTAATGGTCAGACGCACTTTCATCTCCACTGTCATGCTACCATCTTGGTTTACACAGAAGGACTTTTCAATGTCATTGTCCTGAGGAACAATGCAGGGGCAGTGGTCATTATCAGCCTGAGCAGTTTCACATGTTTCCAAAGACATCTGTCTCTGGTTGATTTCTGTCACAAAGGAATCATTGTTATGATGAAGGTTATTGTTTGTGCTTCCATTTCGAGACGCATTTATTTGGTTGACGATGTAACGCTCTGATGATTGGGAAAAATTCTTTAAGCCTCTTCCACTTGAGAGGGGTTTGTTGTTGTCTTTGGTTGAACAGTTGTTGTGGATGATAGGGAGAGAAACAGACAAGAATAAAAGATTAAGACATTATAAAAGCTGGAAATTTAAATATTAAGTTTAAGCAATTATTAACCTTTTTCCATACAACCCCAGGTCAGTGTTAGGGTTAGGATTAGGGTTTCTAGGATTTCTAAATGTAATCCAAGTGGGTTTGAAGCTGAAATACCTAATATCTACTTTAAATCCCATGTCAGATGGATCATCTGTGAAGAGATAGATAAATGATGCCAATATTTCCATTTGTCTCCAGTCAACAGTGGCTGGTTTTAGAATTTAAAGTTTCTTCACATTCAGAAATGCTGATGTAGTAATTAACTCCAAATCACTATCCTTCCTGCTTTATTTAAATGAGAATGTGATGGTCTGAGCTGACAGATTCTCAACAAGTTCTCAACTTGTCTCCTCACAAGTCCTTGTTTTCACTGTTGTAAAGGTTACAATTGTGAAGCAGTAGGTTACAAATTACAATTCACCTTACAGAAACGGAAATAAACTTTCTATCCTTTTTGAACTTATTATATGAAAATGAATGAAGGGGGATTACTTTTGTAAAAATGATAAATTTGGCCAATTAAGGTGAAGCAAAGTCCTAAAATCAGATTTCAGGAGCAAAATATTGTTGAATTTCCCGCACTGACAGGTGATCTTACTCCATAATTGCTGAGTAAGTTTACTGAAAATATTATATTTGGATGCAACTCTTTTATAATCACCGACATCCATATTAGTAACTATAAGTACATAGGCCTATTTCTTCTTTCTGTAGCTGTAACTGATTAATTTTTTGTGATTTTTAAAAAACTCTGCTGCATGTAATTATTCCCCAACACTGTAACTGACCTTTTATGTCATGCAGAGTACTTAAACAACTGCTTTCATACACTGTAAGACCGAATAAGTTGAGTTTACTTAAAAAATCTCAGGTAAGACGTTGCCTTAAAAAATGTAAGTAATGAGTAATGAAAACTTGAGTGTATTAAACTTAAATGCTTGATTTGAATGGAATTGCTATTTTAAGTACAACCCACTAAATGCCAAGTTAATTTAACTTAAAATTTGTTGCAATGTCAATTGCTTTGTATCATCATTAGACTTAATATCATCAGTTCATTGTACTCAATTCCAAGTTGGTTTAAATTATAATCTTCAAATATATAAAGTGTTTCATATAAGTATTCAACTTAAAATATTGTAGCTTGGATGGAAGTTAGTTCAATGTCATTTGCTAGTAGAGAAAGTACTTTTATTTTGGCAAGGCATTCAGATTTTTACTGTACAAGAATGACTGTAGATGAACAGGAAAGCAATTGTTGGACCTACGGCTGTTACTCATGGTGCAGCTCTACAAAAATACAAAAACAAACACAAAAAGGCCAATAAACATTACCATACACCAGGGGTCACCAACCCTGGTCCTCAAGGGCTACTATCCTGCATGTTTTAGATGTTTCCCTCTTCCAGCACACCTGACGGTCATTATCAGGCTTCTGCAGAGCTTGATGATAGGCTTATCATTTGAATCAGGTGTGTTGGAAGAGGGAAACATCTAAAACATGCAGGATAGTAGACCTCGAGGACCAGGGTTGGTGACCCCTGCCATACACACATTAAGTCAAAACTAACACCACAACCCCACTGAAACCCTGCACATAAAAATAACATATTTTCAACAACATGCCCAATACCCACAATGCAATGCGGGGATAAAAAGGTGTGGTCATGACTAAAACTTAGTGATTTAAATCCATTCAGCTTAAACTTTTTCGTACTTTCAACTATGTCTACAAATTAGTAGAATATACTGAACATTTTATAGTAATATCATAAAACTTAAATCATTTAAGTACATTGTAATTAAAACATTTTAGTAAATACAAATTCCAGGCTTACAGTGTACATGATTGCATGAGGCCTAGTGTAGAGTTCATCCATGGTACTGATGAACACTTACAAGCTGGAGGTTGCAGCATAGACGATTCCACAGTTTCCATGTACATCTGGCTGGCTTGGTGAAAACTGTAGTTCCCTAATCGGAAGGGCTCATTGCCTGCAGCCACAACGACTCCGGAGCACAAGATAAGTGCAGCAAGTCCATCAACCTGAAAAAGAAGAGACGCAACATTTTTTAATGGTAACATGCTACATATGAAGTATACAGAGTGCTAAGTGTCAACCCAGTCTCATATCAAAATGTGAAATAGCTACGTTTGTCCACAGTACATATCAGTCTCACAATTAGGGCCGGAAAATTGTAAAATGTTCACGCTTTTTACCCTATTCTTTTCCATTGGCCTGCATCCATACTGTGGATGAACGTAGCTATTTCACATTTTGATATGAGAGATATGAGTTGTAAGTGCTGTATCCATTTATGTATGCCATACTATTGAAAAACAGCAAATATCACAGATGACATGGTGCACAAAAGAAAATAGAGACACACTGAGGTTTGACTGTAAATGATAAGGCTATTTATGCCAGTGCAGATCACACGGAAGGAAGGATTACAGACTGATCACTCACTGGGGGGTAAAGGTCTCATTGGAACTTCTTAGCACTTCTCGGAAAATACTTGTAAGGTCTACAGTAAAAGGCTAAAAGCCCTGACTCTTAATTTGGTGATTCATATATGAATAAATGGATTTTTATCTCTCAAGTCAAGTCCAGAAATGATCTGAACATACAGCACATGTCATGAAAACCTTGGCTGCCTTATAGAGTCACAACTATTACGAATATTTCTGTGCAAACATCTCTCTGGCTTCAGCTTCTTCCTTTTTCAGTTACCAATTGTGTTAATTTATGTTTGTTTGTTTTTTAATATGTATGTGTTTTTTGTACATAACTGAAATAACAATATTCATTCATTCAGTAATTTATTCATTCATTCATTCACATACTGTGTTGTTCTTAATCCCAAGTTTTGCCATTTTAATTAATGTGTATTTATATTTTTTCTTGTTTTTATTCTAATTAATTTTCTTTACCTCTCTGATTTTCTTCTTTTTTTTTTTTTACTTTGAGAAATTGACTAGTTTTTCCACTTAGTTTTTATGTAGTTTTTCAGATATCATGAGGACAGCTTTGATTCTTCAAACCTAAAAAAGGCAGGATGAATGAATGCGTTCTATCAAATATAATTTACAAACCATTTTCATTGTTAAAAACAGGTACTGCCATGTTTCAGCTAACATTACACTGGTCAACAACAAATTTATTGTTTAAGTTTTTTGAGCTGATTTAGGATAATTTTGGTGTGCTGAATCCAAAAATCACATTAATTTTGCTCAATCAGGTCAACTTTCTGAACTATGCTACATATTGGCTTTTTAACATTTTTGCTTACATTTATGGGCATTTTCACATCATATGATACAAAATTCTTTCATATTTCTTGCAATAAACGAGTTCTGAAGATTTTACTTTTGCCAATTTATGATTAATGTTTTTTTTAATATTACAGGTGAATGAAATGGCTTCGACTAGAAGATCTTCCAAAAATAAGCCTGACATATTCTGCTACATCTGCGGTGAACACACCACTGTACCTAACAGGAATCCTGTTAGAAAATGATTTTTTTTCTCTTAAAACCTATTTTGGGTGAGAACTATATAAAAAATCAACTAATAAAGTCACAAAAATGTAATCAATTTTGTGAGAAGATCAAATTTTTCAAAATCAAATTAGCAAAAAAACCTGACCTGATTGAGAAAAACAGATGTCATTTTTGGATTTAGAAAATGGTCCTATATCAGTTGAAAAAACCTAGACAACTTGCAAAAAACATTTTTTTTGTAACCCAGTGTTATAATCCGTTCACTGTTTATTTTCGTTTAAGCCATATGTTTTGTTCATTATAATAGCTGTGTTTTTAATTGTGAAGATAAAGACCGCTTTAATAAAAGTGAAATAAACAATGATCCAACAGTACATTAAAGTTAGGGATCATTTTTTGTACAATAGGAAAAATGTACCTTCAACAGGATTAATTGGTCACAGAAACTGAATAAAGACATTCTGGTGGGATTGCCCTCAGTGCTCTAGATTCTTGTAGTCAATATTTAAAGATCTTTCAAGCACTAAGCATTAATCTGAAATCAATACACATTTTCTATTTTCTAATAAACTTACTCGTCTTCCATCTGTGGTGTAAAGTTTGAGCACAGGGAATTGCAGGATGTGGGACAGATAATCCAGCAAGGCTTCAAATGTTGGTGCTGTTCTTCTCTGCAACACAACTGTGCGTTTAACCATAGGATCCTTATTCTTGATGACTGTGAGTCTCTTTGGTGTCCGTACCGCCGCCCTCTCATTGACCTTTGCTGGCCTTTTGGTGGCTTCATTCCTCCTGCCAAACTGCCCAGGCTGTGGTCCAGGACGCCGTTGCCTCCCCGTGTTGAAGAGCCTGGTGGTATTCCAAGGTACCTGCCGCCGGTTCACTTCATCCAGGTTGAGCGGCTTCACCCGTTTCTGATCAGAGCACACATATGAACCTCCATCGTTTAAATCTTCCAAACCCTTGACAAAGTGGGTCCCGCGGGGTGTAGTGATTGTCCTCACTCCAAACGGCAAAGGCACTTTCTTGGATAAAGTATCTAGAAGAGCATCAAAAGTCTTGAAGGTGCGGGCGTTGATGACCATGCGGTGACCACTGAATTTATAGTCCCCGCTTTTGTAGAAACATACTCTTTTAGAAACAGAAGGATCGGAGGTGGGTTGTAATAACCGGGATGGTAATGTGTGCCCACTTTCGGAGGACATCCCCTGGGCAGGAGGCCCCTGGGGGGGGGTGTTGTTCATATTGTGGTGAGGCAGCTAAAAACCAAGTAGAATATACAGGAGAGTTAGAGTCATTAGTTATCATATCATGACTTTAAAAGTGTGTGTTTTAATCCTTTAAGACCTAGAACTATGTCTCGAGGTGACATCCAGTTAATTTTTCCTTTACATCTGACCTTTCATAAGTAATTTAGCACCACTTAGAATTTCATCCTCTGCATTTTTTTGTGAAAATGAGGTATTTTCCTATATTTAATTTACAGATCATGTAGATCAGGGGTATCAAACTCATTTTAGTTCAGGGACCACATTCACCCCAATACGATCTCAAGTGGGCCAGAACAGTAAAATAAGAACAATGAAAAAAATAAAATTACATTCTGATAATGTTTACATCTACAACGTTTATTTAAAAATCTGAATAACAAGAACAACTTGAAATGTCTCAAGAAAAACAAGTGCAATTTTAACAATATTCTGCCTCAGTTTATCAGTTTATAATTTACACATGTGCATTAAAATTTACATGACAATTACAAATACACAAAACATTAGTAACAGGCAGAAAATTGGTAAAATTGCATATATTTCACTTAAGACATTTCAGGATGTTCATATTCAGGTTAT
The DNA here is from genome assembly GCF_902148855.1 of Sphaeramia orbicularis. Lineage (NCBI taxonomy): Eukaryota > Metazoa > Chordata > Actinopteri > Kurtiformes > Apogonidae > Sphaeramia > Sphaeramia orbicularis. Next base: position 30,323,250 of record NC_043973.1, read on the forward strand.
TCACATTTTTTTGTAAAAGGATAGTTTGTTACTATAAACATTTTCATGTAATTTTACTTTTTTTTTTTTTTTTTACACTAAAACAAAGATAAAATCTGCAGTTGTCATTATTTGTAGGTTATTGTGATAATATTTTACTGATCTGACCCAAATGACATCTTTATTAGTCTATACGTAGAACCTGGATTAAACTGATTTTTACACCATTGATTGATAATTTCTTCAGTGCATTTCACAAATTCATCCTACGGGCCAGATTGGACCCTTTGGCGGGCCGGGTTTTGGCCCCAGGGCCGCATGTTTGACACCTGTGATGTAGATATTTATAAAAGCTCAGGGTAAATTCTGAGGTTATTTAATCAAAACTGAAGCAAAACTAACTTTTTCACCAGATTATGTGCAATGTTTGCCGCAGTGCATTGTGGGTAGTGGGCATGCTGTTGTAAAAGTGTTATTTTTATGTGCAGGAGTTCAGCAGGGTTGTTGTGTTAGTATTAGTTTTGACTTAATATGTGTATGGTTTATTGGCCTATTTATGTTTATTTTGTATTTTTGCACCCTGAGTGAGAGCCATAGGCCGAGCAATGGCTATCCTGTTGTGATTGGTATTTCGATCAATAACTTCCTGTCTATCAATTAGAAAGTACAGTCTGTGTTGTCACTTGATCCTCAGCTAAATTTGTGTCAAGCTTCCTCTCATGCTACAACATTATGACCTGAATATAAAAACAAATGTCTAAACCATTGCAACTTGTCAAACTACATGGTTTTTTTTATGGGGAATCAATTAAATTAAAGAGGACAGTGTTTCCATGTTCACTATCAAGCCTCCAAATGTCCAGATGATCATATCTGATGATGGTGAAAAGCTGTGAAACTACATTTTACAGGAATTATTTCAATGTATTGACAAGTTTTGGCTGTTTAGGTCAGGGGTGGCCAACCCTGGTCCTGGAGAGCCAGTATCCTGCCTGTTTTAGATGTTTCCCTCTTCCAGCACACCTGACAGCCATTATCAGGCTTCTGCAGAGCTTAATGATAGACTTATCATTTGAATCAGGTGTGTTGGAAGAGGGATACATCTAAAACATGCAGGATAGTGGCTCTCCAGGACCAGGGTCAGCCACCCCTGGTTTAGGTCTTTGAGAGTTAAAAGGGGTAATTTACTAAAACGTCTACAGAAACATGTGAAGCTACCTACCCTGCATTACAATACCTTTCTCTACTGTCCATCATCCATCCATGATTCTGTACCAAGGTTATAATAGTTTTTGATTTTTCATTATAGTTTAGTTTTATTTAGTTTTGACTTTTTTTCCCCTCTAATTCAGTTCATTTTAATTTGTTTTTAGAGAAGGTTTGCTAGTTTTTATTAGTTTTCATTTTTTTCTAAATGCTTAGTTTTAATTTAGTTTTAGTTTTTTTTTTTTTTTAAATATCTTTTCTCTTCTTTGTCGTATTCAAATAAATCCCAGACAGGACTCTGCTGCTTTCTCCCAACTTTAGTCTCCATGTTTCCAGGTAGAGTGGGGACCAGAAGACGACTGGAAACTACAAGTGACGAGAAGTGACGGACCGTTAAATATCATATGGTGCCAGCAGCTAAAATTGAGGGAAATAAATTGATTTTATATCAATCCGACATTGTCAAAGATGAAAACAAAGGGAATTTTATCCAGAATTTTTATCTGTTTTAGTTAGTTTTGTAAGCACACAATACAGTTTCAGTTATCGTTTCTTTTCTTTTAATTATAATTTTTATTTATTTCAGTTAGTGAAAATGTTTTTTACAATTGTAGTTGTCATCATTTTGTTAGTTTTCGTTAACGATCATAACCTTGTTCTGTACATTCGTCATAGTATGATTCAAACCTGAATCATTATTATCCTGGATCATTATAACACCCTCAACATTTCAGATTACAGAAAAGAAGGACTACGTTGTAAATTTTCACCACTGAGTTAAAATAAGAGCAAGCAAGACAACAATCTGTCTCTTATTCAAACACTGTAAACCTGTTATATTTCACATTTTCATTTTAAGAACCAAACCCTTTCTATTACTGAGATGAACTTTGCTAAATAAAATGATAACCTGCCATTTGAAAATGTACAACCCAGAGAAGGTGCATTGATTATATTAGAAATTAAATCTACCATGAACATACACAAGATACACATTAGTTGATTTTTCCCTGTTATATTCTGCTAATTAGTTTAAATGGGTGTAGCTCACGTTATACTTACATAACATCAATATAGCACAACAGAACACACAGCGTAAGTCATAATAGCTACTGTCTTAATACAAAGTTTCTGTTGTATAACATGTTAGATTGAGGTTAGAAATAAAATCCTGTGGAAATATCTTAGAAAACAATCTAACTTGCATCATTTCATGACAAATTCTACATCAAATAATGGCCTGCTGCTATTACTGCAAACAACACGACAAGCCTACACAGCCAGGCCTCAGACCTGAAATAGATTAACCAATTAGACAGATTACCCTTAAACTGCATGTAAAGAAAATAACTCAGTGGCAAACTCATATGTGAATGGAAATGTAATGAACACAGCTTACCTTATAACTCTCATGTCTTCTTGATAACAAAGGCTAAAACAACTGAAAGAGTGCATCCGGTATTCTTCCGAGTGCTGGTCAAAGCTTCTCAACGCCGCTTGAGGGCTATTCTGGGACATGCAACATCATGGCCAATTTGCCTAATCTTTGCTTACACTTAATCAGTATATCAAGAAAAGGTGAGGAACAACGGAAATGCAACGGTGAAGTACCACATTATACTGACACTTTTATTAGTCTAGAGTTTAATAAAGTAAATATAAAGAACTATTTTACTCAAGTGGGATTATAATTTATTTAATCAAGATTTTTTTTTATTCATGTAGTTAATGTGTGCTGTATTATACCTTAATGACAATCATGAAAATAAACCTCCTCTGTACGTGCACCTATATGTGTATTACTCATTTGCACAAAAAGAGAGAAAGTAACTCAGTTAGATTTTACATGAATGGATGAAGTGAGTACAGGAATGAAGAGTAAATATAGAGTGATTAAGAGGGGTCGTGGTTAAAGTTCATGAAGCTGTTTGAGATTTTCAGGTCAAAAGATATTAGGAAATCTAACCTGCTCCAAACACATACTACAGGTGCACAGGACTCTTTGTAATTTGCAGGCTGCCTGCCTAATCAGATTTGAGAAGTCTTGGCCTAATAGGGATTAGGTTAAAGATTCTGCGCACTTGCTGACAGCATGAAGCAGAGGCAAGTCTTCAGAGACCACTTTTACCTCTCAACAAATATTGGAAATCTACCAGCAGATTTCAAAAGACAGTGCATTGTTTTATAAATTTCCTGCAAAATGCCATTTGTAAGGTATATGACATTATAATGTTAGATTATAATTGTGCATCCATCGCAAATAAATGATTACATCCAAACCTGGGAGGACAACACTGAATGCCTAAAGTAGTGGTTCCCAACCTTTTTTGGCTCGTGACCCCATTTAAACATCACAAATTTCTGGCGACCCCAGACATTCAAAATAGAGAATTTTTTTTGGCTAAAATTAATTTGTTTTGGCAAATAAATGTTAATTTTAGACAACATTATAATGTGTATTATTATGGACGGAGGCATAAAAGCCAGGTGTAGATTACTGCACAAAGTGAGAATTTGATTTTCCTTGGTCAGGATATGTACAGTCAGTCCAGCTTGGATTTAGAAGGCTGACAATTAATACTGAACAAACAAGAACTCAAACTATGAATTATGAAAGAGCTGCAGCATCTGAAACTGACCATAATGAACATTTGACAGATAAACAGAACCACAGTGCTTCAGTTTCAGCTTCACAGTTTGTCATGTCTTTTATGTATTTGGATTGTCTCTCTCAACTCACCATGTATTTTTTTTTTTTAGTAAATTAAAAAAAAATTTTTCATCAATTACTAGAAATTTCAGGTGACCCCATTTGAATTCCAGGCGACCCCACGTGAGGTCCCGACCCCAAGGTTGAAAAACACTGGTCTAAAGTTTGTAGCCTTTGATAGACTTGAATTCTGTCCAGAGGTTATTAGTGTAATAGCATCAGGGGTTGAGCACTGTGTCACTATACAGCAGTTTCCAGACACTGTGCCAATTACCAACTACCCCTGACTGAGAAAAAACCTGCTAATACCTCCTATTAGCACGTGTACTGCAACAACTGCAGTATCCAGACAGATAAAGTCTAGCCAGAAGGCAAATAAAGACTGCTCACTGTGGGTCACGCAATGTCTGATGTTTATGTAGAACACGTTGTCTGATATATATGAGCATGTGATGGTATTGACCTGTGTTGGCTGCTCTATCTGTATATTTCATGTATTTACAGCACATAGGGGTTTGGTTGATTTCATTAGCTTAAAACTATATACAATGACTATCTAACCTTCAGTAACTATTGTCAAGTGTTGATCGGATTAGGCAGATCCAAATACTCTTAGCATAGTGCAACTTAAATGAACTGTAAAATCAGTACAATGTCTTCACTAGAGTCAAGATCCTGCTCAAGGTAATAGGTTTGATGTGCACAGTAGAAGTAGCCTTGGTTTTGTCATTTTTCATAGCAAGTTTTAGATGCATCTATGTCATATCTCCGTATCTCATTCTGTCACTTAGTCAGTCAGTTCACATTGTATTAAATATTGCAAAATTTGGCATAAATGTTCAGTTGTGGCCAAAAACCAAAGGTCTAGGTTGCTACTTAAATAAATGTAAGGATGCTCATATCTCAGAGAAATGCATCAGTACCTTGTCGTGTAAATAAGAAAGCAAAACAACAAATAAGAAAACAATAAAATAAAAGCCTTAACATTAAAAATAAGTTAATTAAGAGGACTGATTATGTTTGGATAGCTGTTAATGTATGCAGTATTTTTGTCACTCTGTAAAATTTCTATAACAATCTTTAAGCATAATGTCACTCAAACAACTCTTGACTCTTGTCAGGTTTAGAAAATTGAACCGATGACAGAAGATCCTAGTCAATTACAATGCTTTTCAGGAAAGGGGGGTGGGTGGTAGGTGCACTGAATGCTGCAGTGATCACTTGCTGTCAAGACTCTGTCAGGCACTTCAAACCTCCAGGGCTCATCACAGAAGCAATGTTTTCAGCCTTCGGACTTTAAGTACTTATTGAAGCTAACAGACTTCTGCACTTCTGAACAATCGATGCTCCAACCATTAGGTACCCAAAATATACCTTTTGGCTTGTGGTCTTTAAAAGAGTAATGTCTCTTTGTAAAAGGCTGACTAATTGTACATCATTCACATACAGGGTGGGGAAGCAAAATTTACAATGAACATTTAGTTGTTTTTTCTCAGCAGGCACTACATCAATTGTTTTGAAACCAAACATATATTGATGTCATAATCATACCTAACACTATTATCCATACCTTTTCAGAAACTTTTGCCCATATGAGTAATCAGGAAAGCAAACGTCAAAGAGTGTGTGATTTGCTGAATGCACTCGTCACACCAAAGGAGATTTCAAAAATAGTTGGAGTGTCCATAAAGACTGTTTAGAATGGAAAGAAGAGAATGACTATGAGCAAAACTATTACGAGAAAGTCTGGAAGATACTATTAAAGAAGAATGGGAGAAGTTGTCACCCGAATATTTGAGGAACACTTGTGCAAGTTTCAAGAAGCGTGTGAAGGCAGTTATTGAGAAAGAAGGAGGACACAGAATAAAAACATTTTCTATTATGTCAATTTTCTTGTGGCAAATAAATTCTCATGACTTTCAATAAACTAATTGGTCATACACTGTCTTTCAATCCCTGCCTCAAAATATTGTAAATGTTGCTTCCCCACCCTGTAATGTGCTTACTTATGTCTCAGTTTTTTAAAAAATTGTTTCTTACAGTTTATGTGTTAGCTTGTTTGACAGCCTCCACCATCACATTATACCAAACAAAACTAAGAATCACAGCATGTAATGGTACAGATGTACTTTACTGACCTCCACAGTAATGATGTCATTTGAGGACCTTACTCTGTCCCAAGGTTCTAATAGTTTTGGATTTTTCATTATAGTTTAGTTTGATTTAGTTTTGCCTTTTTTTCTCTAATTCAGTTAGTTTTAATTAGTTTTTAGAGCAGGTTTCCTCGTTTATATTAGTTTTCGTTATTTTCTAAATGCTTAGTTTTTTTTTTTTTTTTTTAATATCTTTTATCTTCTTCGCCGTCGTATTCAAATAAATCCCAAACAGGACTCTGCTGCTTTCTCCCAACTTTAGTCTCCATGTTTCCAGGTAGAGTGGGGACGAAAAACTGACTCTAAACGACAAATGACGAGAAGTGACGGACCGTTAAATATCATATGGTGCCAGCAGCTAAAATTGCTTGAGAGAAATAAATCGATTTCATATCAATCCGACATTGAAAACGACGAAAACGAAGGGAATTTTATCCATAATTTTTATCCATTTTAGTTTTGTCAGCACACAATACAGTTTCAGTTAGTTATCGTTTTTTTCTTTTAATTCTAGTTTTTATTTATTTCAGTTAACGAAAATGTTTTTACAATTCTAGTTTTCGTCATTTCGTTAGTTTTCATTAACGATAATAACCTTGCTCTGTCCATCACTGATTTACACCTAGATCCAAACATTCACAAGCGACTGGTTTAGACCGGCTCTAAATGTAAAGTGTCATGAGATAACTTTTGGTATGATGTGACACTATATCAGGGGTGGCCAACCCTGGTCCTGGAGAGCCACAATCCAGTATGTTTTAGATGTTTCCCTCTCCCAGCACACCTGATGGTCGTTATCAGACTTCTGCAGAGCTTGATAATGGGCTTATCATTTGAATCAGGTGTGTTGGAAGAGGGATACATCTAAAACATGCAGGATTGTGGCTCTCCAGGTCAGGGTTGGCCACCCCTGCACTACATAAATAAATCTGATTTTGATTTCAGAGCACACCTTTTCACTGATGCTAACATTACTGAGGTTATGAACATTTTTGTGATATTACTTTTGCTGTATTTATATTGACATCGAGGGGTGTAACCTATTGTTGTGTAACAAAAAAAGCTCTATCCTGTGAGTATCCAGGGGTCCTATGGGTCCTCTAGTGGTCTCAGAACACTGAACAGGCATTTTATTAACATTTATATGGACATCCACTACATATCAGTCCCTAGATTCTCTGGTATTAGGAGGTTACAGCATAGATTGACTATAACTGAGCATTCACTTACACACACTTCATTCACATTTTTTTAATTTAATCATTTAATTTAATATTTTTTTTTATTTTAGCATTTTTAACCAGTCCTTCAAAACAAGCTCTGCCAGGTGAATGCACCAAATTACAGACACCACCATCCCCTCAACCCTCAGCACTGGTATCATCCTGCCCACACATCTGTCAGACTCCTAAAGTTGGCAAACAACACCACCCTCACTGGTCTCATCTCCAATGGTAACAAGTCTGCTTGCACAAACTGAACAGACCTTATGCTCAGTGTTCTAAAAACAATGACATTTGTTGTGGATTTCAGGAGAAGCTCATCATGGCTACACCTTCTACTCTGTCCCACACCCCTGTCTCCATGATAGAGTGTCTGGATTCCCACAATTCCCCAACATCTCACGTGAAAAGCGAATGTAACTTTCCTCAGTGAGAGTGCCACAAACCACTGTATACAACCTCATTAACAACTGTCGTGATTGTTCCCTCAACTCATTTCTCTACAAACCTTTTGACTGTGTCTATTGTTTCTATTTGTTTACCAGTTATTTGTAGTCTATGTTTTATGTTTTTGTTTTTCCATGCATGTTGCTTGTGTGTTTGTTATAAATCATCCTTCCCTCTTTTTATTTAATAACGCTATCTGCGTATTTTAATGATTAAAGACATAAGACTATTTTTGTGGTGACTTCTAAATGAACTTCTTTCTACATTTAACCTTTTTAAAACCCTTTATCACTGTTTATTATATTATTCTTTGCATTTAGCATTTTCAGCAAAAATTAGGTATTTTCCTATATTTAATCTACTGATCATGTATATGTTTGTAAAAGCTTACGGTAAATTCAAAGCTTATTATATCAAAACAGAGAAAACTGAGGAAAAAGTGGCATTTTTGGCAAAAATATGTTATTAAATGAACTTAAAAACAAGCATCTACAATCAGTCATTTATAAAACTACATGAGTTTTATTGGTGAATCAGTGTTGCTCATGATAATGCTGTTCTTAACCCATAAAGACCCAAGGATCCACCGGCGACCAAAACTATCTTGTCATGTAAATGGTTTGATACCTGTTGATCCACTAACCCTATCAATACATGTGAGTAATTGGTGTAAAATGCAGTTTCTCATCTTTTTAGGGTCATCAGATATAACCCATTAGGACGTTCAGAGGCTCTGTAGTTACAATGGAAACACCATCATCTTCTACAACATTGATTCACCAGTAAAACCCATGGAGTCTGACAAATGACAGTGGATGGAGACACTTGGTTTATGTTCAGTTAATGATAAGTTTTACTGAAAAAGTCACTTTTTTTTTTTTTCAATTTTCTCTGTTTCTGATATAATAACCCTCAACTTTAACCTGAGCTTTAATAAACATCAACAATTCAATTTTGGAAAATAGATGGTTTTCATTGAAAAAAACAACAACAAAATACAGAGAATAATATTGTAATAAATGGTGATAAACCACTTATGAGAAAAATTCATTTGGGAATGGCCACAAAAGCAGCACTGGGTCTTTATGGGTTATATTCACTATGAAGTCTGATGAGTTAAATTTGTCATTCCTAATGATGCTGAAAAGCCGAGAAACTGCATTTTACCTGAATTATTCACATGTACTGATAGGATTAGTGGTTTGAAAGTTATTAAAGATTTTAGATCAGTAGATATTTTTGGTTGATTGCAGCTGTTTAGGTCTTTAATGGTTAAATATCACCAAATCAATTCAACAACCTGGTAAATACACTGAACAAAAATATAAATGCAACACTTTTGTTTTTGCTCCCATTTTTCATGAGCTGAACTCAAAGATCTAAAACTTTTTCTGTGTACACACAAGGTTTATTTCTCTCAAATATTGTTCACAAATCTGTCTAAATTTGTGTGAGTGAACACTTCTCCTTTGCTGAGATAGTCCATCCACCTCACAGGTGTGGCATATCAAGATGCTGATTAGACAGCAGGATTATTGCACAGGTGTGCCTTAGGCTGGTCACAATAAAAGGCCACTCTAAAATGTGCAGTTTTATCACACAGCACAATACCACAGATGTCACAAGCTTTGAGGGAATATGCAATTGGCATGCTGACTTCAGGAATCTCCACCAGAGCTTTTGCCTGTGAATTGAATTTTCATTTCTCTGCCATATGCCATCTCCAAAGCTGTTTCAGAGAATTCATGAAGAAGACTGTGTGAGGAAAATGGTGGTCACATCAAATACTGACTGGTTTTCTGACCCCCCTGGACCACCCAATACAGTAAAAGTGCACATTTTAGAGTGGCCTTTTATTGTGGCCAGCCTAAGGCACACCTGTGCAATAATCATGCTGTCTAATCAGCATCTGGATCTGCCACAGCTGTGAGGTGGATGGATTATCTCAGCAAAGGACAAAGAAGTGCTCACTAACATAGATTAAAACAAATTTATGAACAATATTTGAGAGAAATAGGCCTTTTGTGTACATAGAATCACTTCTTAAAACACATTTTTATAGACTTGCTTTTAGGTGATGTCTGTCCCTTTTTATATAATATATACTTATCCCTACTGTTTTCTTGGTTGATGACATGCCTGTTTTTATACTGTATATATATTTACACTTTCTTTTCTTTTTCTTTAAACTGTTCTGCACTACACACCACCAGAGAGTTGTCTCTTATAATTTCGTTGTACATATGTATAATGACAATAAAGGCATCCTATTCTATTCTATTCTATTCTATTCTATTCTATTCTATTCTATTCATTTTTAATTTTAATTTGAACTTTTAAATGTGATTTTATCCTGTTTGATTACTAATTTATATTCTCATACATGATGTTTTATCTCATTTATTCATTTTTGCATTGATTTAACAGCATCATGTTACGTTATCCCCGCCCTCTTTACTCCGATTCACTTAATTTATTGAAAGTACCATATTTTTTGCATTTGTTGTACACATCTTTCTCATTGTGTTGCTTCTGTTTTAGTGTTTTTACTTGCTTCTTGTATCCTGCTGTTGTGCCCTCTGTCAAAGCACTTTGTAAACTTTGTTTTTAAAGGTGCTATATAAATAAAGCTATTATTATCATCATCATTAGTAGTAGTAGTAGTAGTGGTAGTAGTAGTAGCACCACGTCTCTGGAATGACCTGCCTCTACACTTATGGTCTATGGACTCTGTAGAGAGTTTTAAAAAACATCTCAAAACACTCCTGTTCAAACAGGCTTTTTAATTTCCCAGCTGACTCAGGGCCACCACAAACTGATTGCACTTTATGTATTCATCATATTTTAAACTGTTTTAATGGTATTTTATTGTGTTTTACGGATATTCTAATTGTATTTTATTTGTACTGTTTTATTTGTTTTTTGCTATGTAAAGTGGCTACTTTACAATGTTACATGTACTCCATGTGTCTCCCCCTACCTCCCCCCTCTCCCCCAGTCTCTCTCTATCTCTATCGCTCTCTCTCTTTTCTCCTCCTTTACTCTCGTTCTTTAACCCCAACTTGTCAAGGCAGATGGCCATCCTTCAGGAGTCTGGGTCTGCTTGAGGTTTCTGCTGTTAAAGGGAAGTTTTTCCTTGCCACTGTCACCAGTCACAAGTGTTTGCTCCAGGATGATTCTGTTGGGTTTCTGTAAATTTGATTTGATTTTGATTTGATTTGATAAAGCACTTTGTGACTCTGTCTGTGAAAAGTGCTCTATAAATAAAATTTACTTACTTACTTACTTTATTATTATTATTATTATTATTATTATTATTATTATTATTATTATTATTATTATTATATAGAAAACATCTTAGATTATTGAGTTCAGCTCATGAAAAATGGGAGCAAAAACAAAAGTGTTGCATTTATATTTTTCTTCAGTGTAGAAAGAAATGAGGCTAAATGGCAAAGTCTGCTTGTGTAACATAAAGACTCAGATTATTATTATTATTATTATTATTATTATTTAGAAAACGTTTTAGATTATTGAATTCAGCTCATGAAAAATGGGAGCAAAAACAAAAGTTCTGCATATATATTTTTGTTCAGTGTATAAAGAAATGAGGCTAAATGGCAAAGTGTGCTTGTGTAACATAAAGACTCAGATTATTATAATTATTATTATTATTATTATTATTATTATTATTATTTTATTTTATTTTATTTTTTAAATTAAATAGAAAACGTTTTAGATTATTGAATTCAGCTCATGAAAAATGGGAGCAAAACAAAAGTTCTGCATGTATATTTTTGTTCAGTGTATAAAGAAATGAGGCTAAATGGCCAAGTCTGCTTGTGTAACATAAAGACTCAGATTATTATTATTTTATTTTATTTTATTTTGTTTTATTTTATTTTAGTTTTTATTAAATAGAAAACGCTTTAGATTATTGAGTTCAGCTCATGAAAAATGGGAGCAAAAACAAAAGTGTTGCATTTATATTTTTCTTCAGTGTAGAAAGAAATGAGGCTAAAGGGCAAAGTCTGCTTGTGTAACATAAAGACTCAATAGAGAAAAAAGTGGCAGTTTGGCGCCATCTAATGACAGGTTAGATTTCAGTGGAGGAGGACGAAAATATATTGGAAACGGAGATAAAATTAGAGGCAGCAAACTCCTGTCTAGTCGATCATAAATAAGAGTAAAAAACAGTATTATTAAACTCCATACTTATCGCATAGCTGTCAGACAAATCCATGTTTCTGTTTCGACTATTCTCCCTGGGCCTTTGTCTCGTGCATCCTCTAGTCAGGTCTGCTACACACAGGCTCAGTGTGCGGTCCCGGTCCGCCAAGCAGCCGCCGACACCGCCGCCGCCGCTGTCGCTGTAGTGGCGTGGTCTTTGTCGAGAATTTTCTTTCCCGTTTTGTCCTTATTTGAAATTACAGCACACCTGTCAACATGGGGAAAAAAGAAGAAGAGGATATAATAAGAATTGCGAAGAAAATGGATAAAATGGCGCAGAAGAAAAACGGGGTGAGACGTCTGAAAAGAATGAATGCTTACCTGCCCGCTTAGCCGTTCAGGCTGTTGTTGATACGAGGCTAACGATGGGGCTGCTAGCCGTCAACTGTTAGCTAAATGAGCCTCTAGATAGCTTCTTGGTCATTTGTAACCATATTTCCTACACATTTTACGTCTTACAGGAGCATATATTTCACACTTATACCACTAATTGATTATACGGCTAACATACTTACAGTTTTGATTGGCAGCAAAGTGTTAGCTTTCAAGTGTGTTGATGTTAACGGCTTTACTAGCAGTTAGCCACATAGCATTAGCTAGCTCTGTACCTTGACACGTAATAACCCGCTAGATGCTGTCAATTAAAGCCAGGGCAATTTAACTAAACTATGAATTATAAAACGAAGTTATATTGCTATTCTTTAGATTTAATTGGTGCTTCGGGATATTAACATGTCTGTGCAGTCAGTATCTGAATATTACGGATGCATAAGTGTTAGCCGCGTAGCCAATGTAATTACAATACAGTAAACTAACCTGAAGTGCAAAACTATTTAGTCTACTGCTTATTTTTCCAAGTATACATACATCATTGTTTTTTTTTAATCGAATTAAGAGAGGTAGGTGTAGTGTTAATTGTATTTTAAGCAGGGATCATTTTAAATTACTGTAGTGCAATACGCAGTGTTGGCATGTTTGGTGTGATTGTTTACATATGGCCATGTTAATGTAGTAGCTGATGACAGCAAGCTTATGGGTAAAGGAGAGGTTCAGTTATAGGTGTGTCAAGGGTTCAGTGCTTCTCCTTCCCTCTTCTCTGCAGGCTGGGGCTTTGGATCTGCTAAAGGAGCTGCGCACTGTCCCCATGACTCTGGAGCTGCTGCAGGTACTCTTTTTTTTTTCCTTTCTTTTTTCCCCATTTGCCTCCCAAGTTTTAATTACTGCATTGTTTACGTTATGAAGCACTGACACAATGTCTCTCCACAGTCCACCAGAATCGGGATGTCTGTTAATGCCATCCGCAAACAGAGCACAGACGAGGAGGTGACATCCCTAGCAAAATCTTTGATCAAATCGTGGAAGAAGCTTTTGGGTAAATATTACTTTTCAAGCCTAGTTGCACTTTAAGAGATGTGATTTAGTTTTTCTTGTGTATTTCTGATTTGTTTTCTTCCTGGAGAGATCATTGGATGTCTCAAGCTGTCACAACATGATCAGATAAAGGGTTTTTTTTTGTAACTGGCAACAGTCATATGCATGCTTTCTGTAACACGTTGCACTCAACAAGCTGTCAGAACTGTCCCATTGGACTTTCTTAAATCACTGGCAGTTATTCTCTACCCACGGGGTTGTGAGTAGGTGAGCTATGCAGCAGTACAAGCCAATAAACAGCAGCCAGCAGTTTTTAGTGAATACAGCCACATTGCTGGAAAGCACCAAGTAGAACGAGAATTATAGAGAAATTACTGTTAGTAGTGAGTGTGTAAAACAAGTGTAATGACGCAATAAATAATGTCTAAAGTATAACCTTTAAAAAGTGACGATTGCATTTTAACGCGTTTCATTAATTTTGGGATTTAGCAAAAGCTTTTCTCATCCTACACAATACTTGAAGAAACATTATACAACACTACACCACAAGTTATTGTTAGACATCTTTCCTCTTATATAATTTTTTCTACTTACCTAATTCTATCACTGGTCCTCTAGATGAACCTGGAGGTGGGGATAAAGCTGATGAGAAGAGGAAAGAGCAAACTACTCCTGTTTCTCCCTCACAGGGAAGCCCAGAAGCAAAAGAAGAAAGGTAAAAAATAAAAAGTATCCTATATAGCATTAGCATGGCTGTCAGTTGTCATTTTGTGTTAAACGCATAATGAGAAGCCATTCAGTTAACGTAGCACCAGAGGTGTGGAAATTTCTTGTTTCTAACATACATTGTGATGTGGACTTGAGCATCAATTAGGGATGAGTGTTGTTGCAATTTGATCAATTCTACTTCTCTTCATCAATAGAGCCTATCAATCTGGTGCTTTGTATCATTGTTTCTTTAGGGTAGGGTTGCAGCTTAAATTGTGCGGGCAATTATTTGTTTTATTTGCATTTTCTCGTTTGTAGGAGGCCTATGTAATTAATGTTCTTTATTAAGAATGTGCAGAAACGCTTTTTTGAACTTATCACTATTCAGATTCAGAATTTTTTTCTTCAAATAGTAATGTTGGTGGCAATGCTAGTGTGAAACAGATGTCATATATAATTGTTTACTATTGCATTTGTACCCCTGGCTGCTAGCGTAGGGGTACATGACATAAACAGGGCAGATGAACCATAACCTAAACTAAAGTTGAAAAAATGCATCACAGACACATGTATTAGTCACAAACGGATTTGGTGAAAAAAATTAGCCAAACAACTTTGCTGTTTTTTTTCTCTCCAGTACTGTCACGTCAGCTTATTGATACTCCGGTCTCAAATCATTTTGCCCTGGGGCCTGTTTAGCACCTGGGTTTGGTACCCATCAAACCCTGTAAACTACAATTAAATCAATAATCAAGAGTGTAAGCCAGCTCTTATGGATTTTACATTTCAGTATGGAGGTATTTAGGGTTTTGCACAGGCGCATAAGTCGGACACAGCATCGCTGTTGCCATGGTAATTAAGGTTCACATCTGCCTATGGCACTGTTTTGAAGGTCTGTTTCATCCCATTGATGGTTTATGTTTAGTCTGTTATCTTTTTGTTGCGCCAAATTCTCAGTACTTCTTGTGAGAGGGACACTCAGAGTTGCACTGCGCTGAGAATCTGGGTGTAATCGGAGTAAGAGTGGACCTCGGTTCTGTTATGGTATCAACAAGAAGTAGTGTCCTTGAATATGGACCATTTCTCCCATCTTCAATTAAAAGTTCCCACCTTAATCCTCAGATGAAACGTTATTTTTTCCATGGTATATATTTCCTCTATAATGTTCAGCTATTGCTGTGGTAGAAGAGGGTCACTTTTTAACCAGTTCCATGTGACAACCTCTTTGCAGTCAAGAATTAATATTTTAAATAGCTAAGTGTCTTCCCTTTTAATTACATCGTCAGGTGTTAGACCCAGGTAGATAGTCCAGGGGTCCTTTGGAATTTTATAATTTAAAATTACCTCCATTGTCTGAACAACTCTGTTCCAAAACATTTGCATTTTTACACATGTCCAAAAGATGTGACCCTTCAGTACTTTTACACTAAACATGGTACAGTTTATCAGTTATGTGTTGAATTGGTTCCTGTCGCTCCTCTGTCTGTTGTCCATCTGTTTGCTCTTTTTGGTTTCTGTAGGTTTCTGTATATGTTGTTGACTGATTCAGGGTGTTTTTTTTTCTGAAAATTTTGACACCTCTGCTGCCAGTTAACAAGGTCACTGAAACCAAACTGCATCGATTAAAAATTCCCATTTTTATATTTTTGTGGAATTGATAATGATAAACTTTACTTTGAAACATAATTAGGAATAAAATATAATGGTGAATAAAAAGCAAAAATAAACTACAAATTTAAATGGAACACTCTAGAATATTGAAGTCAATAAGTTAACTGAAAAAAAGAACTTTAAAAACATTTTATGTCCAAAATGGAGTAAGAAGAAGCAGAGCTTACATTGTCCTACCCCAATTTTACATGACTTGGCTAATCAACTAAAGTATACAGTCCATAAAAAAGCCAAGCCTTTAAACTACAAATTTGAAAAAGATAAATCTGGGTTCAGTGTTTGCACTTACTTAAATGTTCTTTAATATCTAACAGATTTCCTTCTCATTGTTTCCACAGCAGCTCCAGCAGTAACTCCAGCAACAAGAGTGAGTCCGCTGATGTTACACCAAACACATTAATCAACACCTTTCCTCGTGCCCCCAGCACCTCAGACTCTATTCGGCTCAAGTGCAGAGAGATGCTGTCCAATGCTCTGCAAACTGGAGGTAATTTTATTAATACAACACAACCAGAAAATGACAAGAAAAATAGTATTCTATTCTTATTACATTTTCTTGTGTCTTACCTTGTAGATGATTATATTGCTATTGGTGCTGATTGCGACGAACTTGGAGCACAGATCGAAGAATATATCCTTTTCAATGAATGTTGTTAATAAAAGTGAACTGAAAATCCTTATGTAATTGATTGTAGACTCAGCATGTGGAATATATGCATGTCATCTAACATTTTGTAGCTAAAATTGAATTCCTTGACCTCCTATCACGCATCTTCCAAGAGTTTAAGAACACAGACATGAAATACAAGAATCGTGTGCGGAGCCGGATCTCAAACCTAAAGGATATGAAGAACCCTAATTTAAGGAGGACTGTACTATGTGGAAGTGTAACCCCTGAGCGTATGGCCAAGATGACTGCAGAGGTACGGCTGTTCCTTCACAATAATTTACCAACATGCTCTTTCATTTCTTCAACACCTATTCTGTTACACTGTTTTGGCAGAATTTTTCATTATTATTTGATTGATTTCTCATTACACAGAGTTAATTTCTTGTTTCTTGGCACAGGTTAAAATCGGTTTACTTACAAGTATAAGCCAGGGGTGTCAAACTCATTTTAGTTCAGGTGCTCCATACAGACTAGGGGTGTAATGATGCACTCGTTTATACCGAACAGTTTCGGTTCAGGGCCTTCAGTACAATACGGATGTGTACCAAACAAATACATGTAGCCTATGTGAAGAACACAAACACTCGCCTTAAGTTTCCACATGAACCTTGAAGCAGAACACACACAGTATGAGCAGGGTGGCTGCAAGCGGTTATGCAGTATTTGATATCTTAGACAGACATCTAAGCGATACACACCCCATCCACATGCTGAAGGTGAATCAGCATGGCAGCTCAGAGCAGCATCACATGTACAAAGCCAGAGTTGGAAGACCCTCCATCTTCTCTAAGGTCTCCGATTTGGGAGCATTTGGGATTCCCCGTCAGTTATGTCAATAGAGAGAGACAAGTCGATAAAAAGAGCTGTGTGCCGGCACTGTTTCTTGGAGATCGGTTGTGTTTCTGGTAACACATCAAATTTCATAACGCAGTTAGGACCCACACAGTAGTATAAAAACTTCAGCCTTAGAGTGACACTTAACTGTTCAGAATATGTTGCATTTTTACTTCAATAAATTTTTTAAAATGAAATTGGTCTCCTTCACTGTACCGAAAATGTATCAAAAATTTATTGAACCAAAGACCCCTGTACCAAAAACGTACTCTACCAAAATTTTCTGTACCATTACACCCCTAATACAGACCAATGTGATCTCAAGTTGGCCAAACCAGTAAAATAATATCATAATCTATAAAAAATGACACCCTCAAGTTTTTCTCTTTATTTTAGAGCAAAAAAGGACATTTACATTATGAAAATGTTTACAACTACAAACTCTCCTTTAAAAATGTGAACAACCTGAAGTTCCTTCAAAAAAAGAAATGTAGTTCTTTGCCACATTCTGCCTCATTTATCATTTACACGTTTATTACAATTTACAGTTCACAGTGGATCTACAAAAACACAAAGCATTTAGGAATGGCTACAATATTATTAAAACTGCATGTACTTCATTTAAGACATTTCAGGTTGTTCATATTTCTTCAGGTTATTCACATTTTTTGTGAAAGGATAGTTTATAAATGTAAACATTTTCATGTACAGGGTGGGGAAGCAAAATTTACAATGAACGTTTAGTTGTTTTTTCTCAGCAGGCACTACGTCAATTGTTTTGAAACCAAACATATATTGATGTCATAATCATACCTAACACTATTATCCATACCTTTTCAGAAACTTTTGCCCATATGAGTAATCAGGAAAGCAAACGTCAAAGAGTGTGTGATTTGCTGAATGCACTCGTCACACCAAAGGAGATTTCAAAATAGTTGGAGTGTCCATAAAGACTGTTTATAATGTAAAGAAGAGAATGACTATGAGCAAAACTATTACGAGAAAGTCTGGAAGATACTATTAAAGAAGAATGGGAGAAGTTGTCACCCGAATATTTGAGGAACACTTGCACAAGTTTCAGGAAGCGTGTGAAGGCAGTTATTGAGAAAGAAGGAGGACACATAGAATAAAAACATTTTCTATTATGTCAATTTTCTTGTGGCAAATAAATTCTCATGACTTTCAATAAACTAATTGGTCATACACTGTCTTTCAATCCCTGCCTCAAAATATTGTAAATTTTGCTTCCCCACTCTGTAATTTTAATTTATTTGAAATAAAACAAAGACAAAACTTTGGAGTTGTCATTATTTATAAGTTATTGTGATAGTATTCTACTGGTCTGACCCACTTGAGAGTGGTCAACTCAGTTCCACCCGTTCCAACCTGACAATTTATACTGAAATTTGGAACCAATTATCAGTAACTTTGCAGCCTCTGGTGACAAATGACTGAACAATGGGAATCAAGGTATTGGAGTAAATAAAAACATTTTCCTAAATTCTTTGAGTCACACATTTTTGCCAGTATGGCTGTGAAATGGACAATAAATTATGTTCTAAGTAGTCTTAAAAAGTCTTAAATTTAACCTGTAGGATTCCTGTGTATGTTTGACAGCTCTGGTATAAGCAGTCCTATTCCTCTACTTCTGTAGGAAATGGCCAGTGATGAGCTGAAGGAAATGAGGAAGAATTTGACCAAAGAGGCTGTCCGGGACCACCAGATGGCCACCACCGGAGGCACTCAGACTGATCTTTTCACTTGTGGCAAATGCAAGGGGAAGAGCTGCACCTACACACAGGTAAGCATTACCCATTGTGTCTGAATTCAATCAAGAATACTTGTAGTTGATGATATTAAAGGTTTCCCAGTGAACTGAGTCCACTAAATAAAAATTGGCTGACTGAAAATTCAGTCAGTGGTGTGATGTGACTCATTATTTCATCTTTTATGAATGGTGTTAAATGTTTGTGTATTTTGCTTGATTCTCAGGTTCAGACTCGCAGCGCTGATGAACCTATGACCACATTTGTTTTCTGCAATCAATGCGGAAATAGATGGAAGGTACGTTGCTTAATATGGACTTTGCTGACACTGTTGTGCACGTACATGCATGATAAAGTTCTGCAGGAACCAGCACAGCCACTCCCATTACCCAAGACTGAAGGATGAGAGCTGTGTTTCTCCACACAGCATGCAAACATCCGTACCATTTGAAGATGTTTCAGATCAAATAGAATATACTAAACTAGTTTGGTCCTAAATCCAGTCCACAGACACATCCTACACTCCCCTCGCTAAATGTAGTCGAGGGGCAATGCTATGTTTGTAACATCCCTGAGAAATTTTTAGCTCATTCAACAAAAAACTTAGGCAGGATGAGCAGAGCTTTGTAACAACTTTGTATTTAGATTCAAAGATTTTTTTTTTTTTATTGTGAATTCACTAGATGCACAGATAGTGTTTCTCTCTCACCTTGTTAAATGTTATGCACGTTTTAAAAGCGGTACAAATAGAATAAGAATAAATACGCAGTATAAAAAATAAACTTATAGCAGAATATAAAGTCTACATGTCAGTCTATTTACAGCAGCAGCAGAAGTGCAGTACAGTTATGGTTATGAGATGAGGAGGTGGAAAATGGAACCAGACAGTAACAGATTTGTCAACAGCAGCAGATAGGGCAATAGTGCAATGTTTATAGTATTTATCTGCATTTGTCTCACACATTGATTTAGCCGAGCTCAGATCTCCCATCAGTATGCATCCCAGTCTGCCGAAGATGACCAAGTCAGAAACACTGATATGAAGATTTCGGTTTGTCCAGTCACTGCCACTTTGTCAGGTCCTTTTCTTGTCACTTTTTCAGTTTCAAACAGGCAGACTAGACAGTTTTAATCCCCAGGCATACAGTTCAGCAGATATTGCATATTCCAGGTGTGTACGTTCATCCATCTGTGGGGGTCTTGGACAGGGGTGTCAAACATGCAGCCTACAGGCCAAAACCGACCCGCCAAAGGGTCCAATCTGGTATGTGGGAGGAATTTGCAAAGTGTAAAATTTACACTCAAGATATTAACAGTCAAGGTCTTGAACATAATAACTTATAGATAATCACTCCAAATGTTCTTCTTGGTTTAATGTGGAAAAAAAATATTACATTATGCCTATAAATAATAACTCCAAATTTTCTCTTTGTTTTAGTGCAAAAAAACCATTAAATTATGAAAATATTTACATTAACAAACTATCCTTTAAAGCAGTGTCTGACTTGCATCACAATTTTATCACAATCTTATGCCTGTTACTAAATGTTTTGTGCCTTTGTAGATTCAATCTGTGGTGCTCATGTATAAATGATGAGTTGTGGCAAAATGTTGTCATATGTTCAGGTTATTCTCACCTTTTTTGTTTGGATAGTTTGTGAATGTAAATATTTTCATGACTTACAGGGTTTTCTTTTCACTAAAACAAATACAAATGTTTGGAGTTGTCATTATTTATAGGCTATTATTATATTATTTCACTGGTCTGGCCCACTTGAGATCAAATTGGGCTGAATGTGGCCCCTGAAAGAAAAGGAGTTTGACACCCCTGATCTAGGGCATCCCATCTCTGATGGATCCTGTTTAAAAATGCCAGTTATGAGGTTTCTTTTGGTCTGGTTGGTTACCATGACCAGGCTGAAGTAAGCTGCTGTCGGTTATTGACTAGTGTGGTGTTGGTGTTTTCTTTATACAGAGCCTGTTCTTTGAATGTTGATGGGGTTTCTGATCTTGTGGCTCATACATAATAAGTTGACATGCCTAGTTTGTTTGTGGCTTTAGACCCTTGGTTTCTGTCTGTGTAAAATTAGTGAACTGTTAAAGACAACGATACCAAAAAATATGAAAAGAAAGTAGTCAAGGAATCTCTTCTCTTACAGATGTGTCAGTGAATCCTTTTATCACTGCCTTATGTAAATACTCAACTACCTGTCTGTTAATTTTTGTGTTTTCTCTGTTTTGTCGTAGTTCTGCTGAATCTGCAGGCATCACTCCGACGTAGCAAAATTCCTGGACCAGGTTCTGTCTCTGCAAAATATTGGAGCTTTGTATACATGGTACACAAAACGCCGTTAAAAGATGCCACTGCGGTTACAGTTTGAATAAGTATCCTGTTCATAGATCATGACCATTGTCACCCCTCCCCCTCCTTCGCCAACGACCCCCTCCCTCCCCAAATCTTTTACTATTGTTATTAGTTGTTTCTCACTGTCACATATATGCGATCAATCTTGTCTCATTCTCTTTTATCTGCATTTTTTATATGTAGTTTTAACACTTTTGACAATGTTTTGCTTTCCCCTCACAATATTGCATTGTTTATTTAATTTCCCAATAAAGTGTAATCCATTTGATTAAAACAAGTGCTCTTCATTAGTCGTCTCTTAAGATGTGCCTTCAGCCTCTTCCACTGATGTGAATCTTTAACATTATCCTAATGCAATTAAGGATCTGAGAGAGCAAAATGTGTGCAAGTGTGTTTTCCTCAGTGCGTGTGAGGGGATTGTACGTTTGTTATGGGTGGAATATTCAACATATCAAAGTGAATGCTGATGTATGCATATTAATCTGTCTAGGGACTGGGTAATGTCATTGGCTGAAGCAGGGAAGACGCACAATTGTTTCCCTTTTCCCCAGGTTTTTTTTAATTGCCAGGTGCAGCCACTTTATGCTGATGAGATATTGTGAGGCCTTGGATCCACTAAAACTGATCCCAGACAAGCCACGGTACAATAAGTTGGTTAACTGGTTCCAAGTCAGGTTCATGTGTTCAACATACCATATAATATGTAGTTATTTTAACCTTTAGGGACCCCCAGGCCATTTTTGTCATTTTTATTTTTTGATTATTATGGCTATGCTACAGCTTAGGGCATGGATTTCTGCAAGAATGCTCCATTTTGGACATATTTATTGAATCTAATGTCAGTTACGCTTAGAGGTCTATTACAGGGTTCCTACGGGGTCTTAAAAAGTCTTAAAAGTTTTGAATTTAAAAAGTCTTTAATAAGTGTTAAATTTGATATGGTAGGTCTTAAATTATGTTGAATCTGAATCAACTTGTTGGCTCTATTGTGTTTAAATGTGTCTGTTAAATGTCCAAACTGCAAAGAAAGTAACGTTAGTCGACTCAGTTCCAACCTGACAATTTATATTGATATCAAGAACCAATTATTGCTAACTTTGCAGCCCCTAGTGAGAAATTACTCTGAATGGTGGGAATCAAGGCGTTGGAGTAAATAACTACATTTTCCTAAATTTGAGGAGTCACAAATTTTTAGCCGTATGACTGTGAAATGGGCATTAAATTCTGATCTAAGTAGTCTTAAAAAGGTTGTAGAAACCTGTAGGAACCCTGTATTATACACTCCAGGCACTTTTAACATACACATAAAAAAACTGCTATAAAATTATCATATATAAATATTTTTGTCTGCATAAATTTCTTAAACCAATTCAGCTCTGCTCAAAACCTACCAAATGTTGAATATTTTTTTTAGGATTTTAACCCTTTAAATGTCAGTATGACTATGTGATGCCACATGTTTCACAAAAAACTCAAAATATGAGCTATTTTCAATATGTTAATGGAGCTGGGAAGTGTCATCGTTTCATATCAGTCTTGGACATGTCAAAGATTAGTAATAACACTGATTTTATTGCATTGGTAGTTTGTGTTCAGTGTAGGATCCTCATGACCAAAAAAAAACAACAAAAACAAACACCTCATTGACTTACATGGAAACCACAATTTTAAATTTTATATTAAAAAAAATACTAATGCAATGAAATCAGTGCATTGTATAAAAAATATCTCCTGAAAAAAAAAAAAAATTGAAATGTATTCAAACTGGCATTTAAAGGGTTACAATTTTGAAAATGATTGAACTATTGGTGGTTTTGAGAAGAGCTGAAGTGGTTTTAAAAGATTTATGCAGAAAAAAGACAAAAAGAAATATTGCTATCTGATGATTTTATAACAGTGCCTGTATTTGTATTTTTGGTTTGAGAGTCAGGGTAGTAAATAAAAGTCCACCCTGTCATCCAATTACCCACAGAATTGACAGAAAACACTAATATTTTGTCATGTTCTACTATATTCACTCCCAGTCTGGTGGTTTCACAGTGAGTGACTGCTGAGAGGATAAAAGATCATGTTTTCTAGTGAAATAGTGTTGCTTCTGTAGGCAACTTATTGCTACTGGAATCAAGTGGAATATGAGAGGAGTTAATTCATCCACATTGGTGTGACTGATTGGCAACAACCATAGATCTATCATGTATTAGACAGATGAATAAACTGGAATAAGGAGAAATAATGGTCACCAGAGATTAATTCTGTAGTGTGAGACATGAATCTAGGGATGGAGAGGGTATAATCTGCGGTGGCCCAGAGGTGCAACAGCCCAAAGAATTATCCATACAAGAAAAAAAAGAGAACTGGCCAAAAAATTATCCACTATAAGAAAAAAAGAGAACAGCACAAAAAATTATCCACTATAAGAAAAAAAAGAGAACAGCCCCAAAAAAATTATCCACTATAAGAAAAAAAAAGAGAACAGCTCAAAAAAATTACCCACTATAAGAAAAAAAAGAGAACAGCACAAAAAATTATCCACTATAAGAAAAAAAAAAGAGAACAGTCCCAAAAAATTATCCACTATAAGAAAAAAAACAGAGAACAGCTCAAAAAAATTATCCACTATAAGAAAAAAAGAGAACAGCACAAAAAATTACCCACTAGTCCAAAAAATTATCCACTATAAGAAAAAAAAGAGAACAGCACAAAAAAATTATCCACTATAAGAAAAAAAGAGAACAGCACAAAAAATTATCCACTATAAGAAAAAAAAGAGAACAGCTCAAAAAAATGATCCACTATAAGAAAAAAAAGAGAACAGCCCAAAAAATTATCCACTATAAGAAAAAAAAAGAGAACAGACCAAAAAATTATCTACTATAAGAAAAAAAAGAGAACAGCACAAAAAATTATCCACTATAAGAAAAAAAAGAGAACAGCACAAAAAATTATCCACTATAAGAAAAAAAAGAGAACTGCTCAAAAAAATTATCCACTATAAGAAAAAAAGAGAACAGCCCAAAAAATGATCCACTATAAGAAAAAAAAGAGAACAGCCCCCAAAAAATTATCCACTATAAGAAAAAAAAAGAGAACAGCTCAAAAAAATTATCCACTATAAGAAAAAAAAGAGAACAGCACAAAAAATTATCCACTATAAGAAAAAAAAGAGAACAGCCCCAAAAAATTATCCACTATAAGAAAAAAAAAACAGAGAACAGCTCAAAAAAATTATCCACTATAAGAAAAAAAGAGAACAGCACAAAAAATTACCCACTAGTCCAAAAAATTATCCACTATAAGAAAAAAAAGAGAACAGCACAAAAAAATTATCCACTATAAGAAAAAAAAAGAGAACAGCACAAAAAATTATCCACTATAAGAAAAAAAAGAGAACAGCTCAAAAAATGATCCACTATAAGAAAAAAAAGAGAACAGCTCAAAAAAATGATCCACTATAAGAAAAAAAAGAGAACAGCCCAAAAAATTATCCACTATAAGAAAAAAAAGAGAACAGACCAAAAAAATTATCCACTATAAGAAAAAAAAGAGAACAGCACAAAAAATTATCCACTATAAGAAAAAAAGAGAACAGCACAAAAAATTATCCACTATAAGAAAAAAAAGAGAACTGCTCAAAAAAATTATCCACTATAAGAAAAAAAAGAGAACAGCCCAAAAAATTATCCACTATAAGAAAAAAAGAGAGAACAGACCAAAAAATTATCTACTATAAGAAAAAAAAAAAAATCATCCACCTTTTCAACTAGAAGCACTCAGAGAGCGCAGACCTCCGCCAAGGCTGATCAGTGGTCCCCCCCCCCCCCCCCCCCCCGTGGGCCCCCCCACCCCCGATCACCACCAACATTTAATCATTTCTTCCTTATCCCATTTCCAACAAACCCTGAAAATTTCATCAAAATCTGTCCATAACTTTTTGAGTTATGTTGCACACTAACGGACAGACAAACAAACAGACAAACAAACCCTGGCAAAAACATAACCTCCTTGGCGGAGGTAATTACGGAGGTGCTGTTTACCCAAAAGGTCTCTTGCTTTAAAATTAAGGCCACCAGAAAAAATAAAAGCATAGGCTGAAAATTTTCAAGGCCTTGAGCTAATGTAGCTAATGCTAACAAAGTAACCCACCGGAAGTGGAGGTCTGTGAAAAATAAAAATAAAGTTATTTTAAAAATGTATAGTGGATAATTTTTTGGGCCGTTCTCTTTTTTTTTTTTCTTCTTATACTGGATAATTTTCAAATGGGGTCGCCTGAAATTTCTAGTAATTGGTAAGAATAAAAACTTACTAATAAAAAATACATGGTGAGCTGAGAGAGACAATCTCAATCCATAAAAGACATGACAAACTGTGAAGCTGAAACTGAAGCACTGTGGTTCTGTTTATCTGTCAAATGTTCATTGTGGTCAGTTTCAGATGCTGCAGCTCTTTCATAATTCATAGTTTGAGTTCTTGTTTGTTCAGTATTAATTGTCAGCCTTGTCAATCCAAGCTGGACTGACTGTACATATCCTGACCAAGGAAAATCAAATTCTCCCTTTGTGCAGTAATCTACACCTGGATTTACTGCCTCTGTCCATAATAATATACATTATATAGGCTAAATGTCCTCTAAAATTAACATTTATTTGCAACATACAGTAGAAAACAATTACATGATCAAAAACAAATTAATTTTAGCAAAAAAAACCCAAAAAACTCCGTACTGGGATCGCCAGAAATTTGTGATGTAAAAATGGGGTCACAAGCCAAAAAAGGTTGGGAACCACTGACCTAAGTCACATTTTTTTCAGGTTATAATCAATGATGCAAAATGCAGCAGCAGTGTCAGGAGAGTAAAGTTACACAGATATCAGAAGTTGGCCAAAATATGACTTAGGCAGTTATGCTATGAGGTTAACGATAAGATAATTGATGAGATTTATATCTAAATCCCCCTGATTAGGTGTTTATGAGTGGAAAAACCTCTTAATTGGTGCGAACATCCCCTTATATTTTGATTCATCTGCTTGTCTTTTAAAGCTCCTTATGAACACAACAGTACCTTCAAACCCATCACCCACTGTCATAAAAATCATTCCAGACTCAGTTAAAATTATTGTGCTTTATTTTATCTTAATCAAAATGCCCACAGGTCATTATTTTTCTTGGAGAGTAGCAGAAAAAAAAACTAAACCAGATACTGTAAACATTCACATTATTTGTTTTTTTAAAAATGTATTCTTCAGTAAACTCAGCGCAAAATAACACATTTCATATAGTAAACAGAAGAAGAAACAACATTTATAGGCATCACTCCAAACCATTGGCTTAGATTGTGTTTGAGGTTGATCTGCGCGGTGTATCCATCAGCTCAAATTGCACATATTCAGGTAAAGTTTTACTCTAAGACAAGTCGAAGCGCCACCGTGAAGCACACAGGTTGGCAAGGAGTTCAGATCAACCAGCCCTATCCAGTGATCTCTGTTTGTCCTCAGCAAATAAAGACATGTGTCGTCCCCCCTGTCCTCTGCCATTACTGTTGGGTAGCGCTACCGAAATGGACCGGCGTAATCACAAGTCAGGATTTGAGACAGAACACATGCGATAATTTGGCCAATAAGAGGGACAAGTTCCAGTACAAACTGGCTCGGTGCTCCAGTTTAACCACCTTTATGGCAAGAGTCTGAAAGCAACTGTTGCCCATGAGAAAGATGTCATAAAATTGAATGTCAAGGCACTTCCCCATGTGAGGATCTTGTCTTTGAGTGACGTGTTTGTGAGGCAACAAAGTAAATTAACTAAAACTATCAGAATACATAGAAGTATTTAACACTTGGCAACTCCAATTTTCAGTCAATGGAAACGCTCTCGAGAAACGAAGAAGTACAGTTGACGTGGTAGCTTTGGTGTTGCTGCTAACCCGGCGTTGACCCCCGTTACAATTTTAGACCGGAAGTCAATTTCTTTGCAACCAAATGGGCTTTTAAAATAGATTTTTTTGGTAACACTTTACTTGAAGGTCTAGTTTGTAATGCATTAAGCGCACATTCATAAGACATTATAATGCATTTATAATGCATTATAAAAGTCATTACAACAGTTTATGATCATGTACAACAACTTATACCAAGGTTAATAAAGTATTATAAGTGTAGGCATAATGTATTATAAATTCAGCTTTCATAATGTTTTATACATCCATACCGAAGCAGTGTGAAGGAATTTATTTTTTTAGGTGGGGAACTTTTGTTAGGTTTTGTCACTGGTCCTATACCCATCTATTTTAGAGATTTCATATTTATTATTATTATTTATTAAAAAAAAAAAAAAGTATGTGTTTGAACGATTTAGAGCTGCCACATTATTTTTATTTATGTACAAAGCAACATGTAACACTTCTATTTACTGTCTCTGTTCTTTTAATGTTTTGTTTTTGCAAAATAAAGAGTTATTAAGAACACTTGGATGTATAATTTTTGACTTCCACTTTACTCAGAGCCAGCAGATACTGCTCATACGTCATCATACTTGTGTTATAATATCATACAATTGCTAATAACCTTAGACAGTGTTGTCACTTTACTAAAAGCTCTTAAAGTCCTCCTGTAACTTATTATTGATGTTTATAAAAAGGCATTATTCAGTTTCAGAAACTACATGTCAGACCAGTTCTCTGTGTCTTTATAACTGGCTACAGTTCTGATGGTTAGAATGTGTTCTGTAACTGAGGGTTTGAGATTCTTCCTTCAAACACTGTTGTCACTTTGGTATGGATGTATAAAACATTATGAAAGCTGAATTTATAATACATTACGCCTACACTTATAATACTTTATTAACCTTGGTATAAGTTGTTGTACATGATCATAAACTGTTGTAATGACTTTTATAATGCATTATAAATGCATTATAATGTCTTAAGAATGTGCACTTAATGCATTATAAACTAGACCTTCAAGTAAAGTGTTACCATTTTGTTTCTTTAGCCAAAAAATAAGTGCAGAATCATACTGTACATACATGACTAACTCTGCCATCAACATATGTCAGTTGTACATGACTTTATTTCATGGGTCACAGATTGCTTTGACGTTTCCCACCTATTTCTAAGAAGCTACCTGGATGGAACGATACGATTTAGTGCTGAATATTGGCAGGCTACTACATTAATTCCAGTCGATTGCTTGAGTCTTTCAGTAAGTGCAAAGGTCAGCTAAACACGAAAATGTAAAAAGAAAAAAAAAATGCTCTAAATGCGAAACGTAACTCAGCATGGAATTATTT
This sequence comes from Sphaeramia orbicularis, assembly GCF_902148855.1. Lineage (NCBI taxonomy): Eukaryota > Metazoa > Chordata > Actinopteri > Kurtiformes > Apogonidae > Sphaeramia > Sphaeramia orbicularis. The sequence goes on from NC_043973.1 coordinate 30,351,864, forward strand.
TAGAAGTAAAATATTCAGGATTTCCTGACCTGGTATAAATAAAACTCTCAGTGCTGTTATAATTACAACCAAATTATTCTGTTTTTGTTTTTCAGGAAACATCAGGACCCATAAAATAAAGCAAAATAAAAAATAAAAAAAATGACACTTACTTCAAATATAACTTGTTAGCTTTTCTGTGTTGGCAATAGATAGTGATAAACAAAAATACTTTTTACTGGTAAATAGAATTACTTCGGTTTTCCTGTCACACTTTAAAAACTATAATAAATCTATGAGGTGTGCAGTTAGTAACACTTGAATAAAAAACGTGTCTTAAATAGGCAAGTCAAAATTTTTGTGGTTACGATTGAGTAAAGAAAGTTCAAATACCCCTTTCATCGCTGATTTGAGTTTCTTCAGGAAACAAATTGCACACTGTGACAAGAGTTATCGTCACTTTCTGTTACTTCAGCGATAACCACACATATACAATAGGTTCAGTCACACATAAAGTCTACATGAACTGGAGTTGCCAAGTCACTGTCACAGGTACCAAAGTGTGAGGTTGGTGAAACCAAGGTAGAAACATACAGTACCCCACAAAGCTGCCTGCAAGTAGAGCTAACATGTAGCCTTTGACTTGAGCTTTGATTTTCATACGCAGTAAATAGAACCAGGCGTTTCCACATAAAATACCCACAATTCCATTTTTACTATTTACAAACTCATAAATATATAGTCTACAGTAGGAATCATTTACCCCCCAGACAATCATACAAAAAAACAACAGACCATAAAAAACTCTTGAACACAAATAAAATAGATTATTTCTATCAAAACAAAGAAAAAAAAACTGAAAAAAAAAAGAAAAAAAGTTTTCATATTCCTTTGGAGTGTTTTGCTATGTTGATCTGTAGCAGTACTTGTGATGTCGAGCCCTCGGGAGATTTTGAGACCTGAGTGTCTTCGGTCAGGTGCAGATCACAATAGCGCTGAGATCCCTGGGAGGGGCCAGGCCCGGGGCCCGGTTCATGTAATCCTACACTGAACATATAAAGAAACATTTTTTTAAAAAGGGGGGTGGGGGGGGTGGGGATTAAGGGGGTTGGGTGGGCGGGGTTTGAAAGGGGGTGTGGGGGTGGGGTTTATAGAGAGTTATAAGATCACAGGTTTTCACCACCCTAAGATTCGGGGGACTGCTCTGACAGAGTGTTGAGCAGGTTTTTGTAGGCTGGGGAGTTCATGTAGCGGGGATACGAGTCTCTTTGCATTAGTGTGTAGATCTGCAGCTGGGCGTCGTCAAACGTGTGCGAGGTGGGTTCCAGCATGTTCCTGTTGATCGCCTCGCGCACACGGGAGTCCAGGCTCACCTGTGGGTCGAGAAGAAGGAAATTAGACGAAGAAGAAGAATCCTTATTCGTCAGTATTTCTATTTTACATAATGGGTACGGTTACATGATGTTTTTTAAATCCGATTTATTTTTCCAGAAGAAATTAATCCGATACTAAAGTACTTTCTCTTCTGTTTACATGGAAATGTTAAACCCGAATAAAGGTTTACATGAGAAACGTTTATTCGGTTCTGGCAGCCCTTCTGTTAGCTTAGCTTAGCATAGTCACTGCATTTCCATGGTCACACGTAGCCAGTTTTTTAAAGGTGATTTGTTGTCTTTTCTAAGTGATTTTGTGAAATCCGATTCTCTCTAATTATTTCTTTAGATCCGCGACTTACTGCACTCATACAGTCTTGAAGTTGGAAAATCTTTTTGTTGGAAGGGATGCATGCGCTAAATTAGCTTTGCTTTACCGTTTTAGCTTTGCATTAGTTTTTATTTCCCAAGATTTTATTCCTGCAGTAAGTCACATCGCCATGATTTGAGCCTCAATTTGTGATCATATTGACCCCAGCGGACTAAAGGAATGATTAGGGAGAACTGAATTTCACAAAATCACTCATAAAATACTACAAATCACCTATAAAAGCCTGGCTACGTCTGACCATAGGAATGAAGCCATTATGCTAAGCTAGGCTAAGCTAAGCTAACGGAAGGGCTGCGGTGCAAACTGTTTTGCCCACTTATGGAACTCATTAGTGCATGACAAATGAATGAATAAAAACCAAGTGGTGAACTATTCCTTCAGGGTTTTCCAGGCTGGTAGATCCCATCAGAATAGCCCACTGGAACGGTTTGGGAAGACTAGACTGCATTGCATATTCTTCCGCCAGCGCAGAATGTGTGCGTCATCACCACAGGACAAGACAACGAGCATGAGCAGAATGGAAGGAATAAAGTCCAAACGGAATAAAGGGTTTACATGTCCGAGGAATAATTTAGATCGTATTCAAAAGTGGATTAAACCAGCGACTTTAATCGGGTTTAAATTTAATCCGAACTTTTTTTTTTCAGATGGAATAAGGTGTTTACATGGGCATCTGAAATAGGATCTAACCTTTAATCAGTTTAAACCAGGAATAAAAGTTGTCATGGAAACACACGGAATGACACACACTGAAACTGACCCTCTCCTTATACCCCACCACTACCTGAACACACACTGCAGACTGGGAGCAGTGGGATGCCATGTCAGGTGCCTGGGGGGCATATATGGGGTTAAGTGCCTTGCTCAAGGGCAGCTAAGAAAATCTCCAAGGAATCGGGGAGACACTTTGGTCACCCTTCTACTGCCCCATCAGCAGAAAACGAACTTTGATGGTAACTGTTGAAACCAGAGCTGGGGAATATGACTAATTATCACAATACATTTCACCTTATCAATCTCTCAACCTTTGGAGGGAACATTGAAGAAACCAGATGATTCACTGTGATTTTAAACACATTTTTATGATCAGAACATGACTAATGCTTGCCCAGCGGTGAAACATTTCACAAACCAAGGGGCAGACCATTCAAAGCAATTATACCAACAACATCAAAATACGCTGGAGTAAAATTAAAGGTTCAGTGTGTCATGTTTAGTGATGTCTAGTAGCGGAGTTGCAGATTATAGCAAACTGAACGCCACTAACGCCACATGCAAACATAACTCAGGGGTGTAAAACATACGGCCCGGGGGCCAAAACCAGCCCGCCAAAGGGTCCAATCTGGCCCGTGGGAGGAATTTGTAAAAAACAAAAATTACACTGAAGATGTAAATAATCAAGGATGTTAAAATCATTTTAGTTCCGCATACAGAATAATTCTGTCTCAAGTGGGTCGTACTAGTAAAATATTATCATAACCTATAAATTATGACAACTCCCATTTTTTCTTTTTTGTTTTAGTGTAAAAACATTCAATTCCATGAAAATATTTACACTTACAAACTATTCTTTTAGAAGAAATGTAAATAACCTGAACAAATATGAACAACATGAAATACCTTAAGAGAAAAAGTGCAAATTTAACAACATTCTGCCTGTTACTAGAAGTTTTGTATATTTGTAGATTGAGGCATAATATTGTTAAAATTGCACTTATTTTTCATGATGTAATTAAACATTTTTCGCTGTTGTTATTTTACACATACGGCCATTTTGAGAACATGTTGGCCTATATGTGTCCCCTGAACCAAAATGAGTTTGATATCCCTGATATAACTGATGCAGTGTAACACTGGAGACTACAAGCTATAAAATGGAAGAAGGAAGAAGAAAAGTAGAAACACGGTGGACTGAGAGCCACTTCCTCTGTGGACGCAAAGAGCTCATTCTAATGTAACAAAAACACAGCTATTCTCATTTTCAGGTGATTGTACTGTAATGAAACCTCAACAAATATATTCAATTTCTACAATTAGACCCTTTTATATCCCTCTAAATCAGAGGTCTCAAACATGCGGGCCGGGGGCCAAATGTGGCCCACTAAAGGGTCCAATCCGGCTCACAGGATGAATCTGCAAAGTGCAAAAATTACACTTAAGATATTAATATTCAAGAATATCAAATTCGTTTTTGTTCAGGTTCCACATACAGACCAATGTGATCTCAACTAAAATAATAGCATAAGAAACTATAAGTAATGACACCAAATTTTCTTAGTTTAATGTGAAAAACATAATATTACGTTACATCTATAAATAAGTAAGGACAACTCCAAATTTTTCTCTTTGTTTTAGTGTAAAAACTTACATTAAATGATGAAAATATTAAGATTTACAAACTACCCTTTAACAATAAAATGTGAAAAACCTGAAATTTTGAAAGTGAAATTTTAACATTATTCTTCTTGTTATTAAATATTTTGTGCCTTTGTAGATCCAATCTGTAATATGCATGCATAAATGGTAAGTTTAAGCGTAATATTGTTAAAATAATTTTTCTCAAGAAATTTCAGGGTTTTTTTCGGGTTATTCACATCATTTTTGTTTGGATAGTTTGCAAATGTACATATTTTTATAACTTAATTTTGATTGCACTAAAACATTAAAAATAAAATGTAAAAAACCTGAAATTTTGAAAGTGAAATTTTAACATTATTCTTCCTGTTATTAAATATTTTGTGCCTTTGCAGATCCAATCTGTAATATGCATGTATAAATGGTAAGTTGAGGTGTAATATTGTTAAAATTGCACTGATTTTTCTCAAGACATTTCAGTTTTTTTCAGGTTATTCACATCATTTTTGTTTGGATAGTTTGCAAATGTACATATTTTTCTAGTTTAATTTTGATTGCACTAAAACAAAGAGAAAAATCTGGAGTTGTCATTATTTACAGGTTATTATGCTATTGTTTTACTGGTCCAGCCCCCTGGAGATCAATTTGGACTAATGTGGCCCCTGAACTAAAATGAATTTTGGACCCCTGCTCTAAATCTTACACACTGGACCTTTAATTAAAACAACTAAACACTGAAACATTATTTATGTATTTTAGCTGAGAATGTGAGCAAAATAAAGCCTAAAACACATTAAGCAATTGTACTGAAATCATGATCATTTCCCAACATTATCATTTTATCACCCAACTCAGCTTGAAATGTACAGAATTGGACTAAAACAAATAAAAATGTAGGAGTCAGACCTCTTTAGGTGACAGAATGGAGATGTAGTCCTCGTAGATGACCCGAGCCTTTTCTTCTATCGCACTCTTATTGGTCTCTTTGCAGAATTCCTCACAGGCTAACCAGAAGAGCATATTCTCCTCGCTGAATTCAGTGCGAAGAAACTGTCGAAAGGAGTTCCTCCCCGCTGGGCAACACATCAGCTTGTCAAATGACTGCCCCCATGAGCGCACCTCCTCCAACGTAGGCTTAGGACTGCAAAGAGTGCACACAATATGGCAGTGAGCGATTTTAACACGGAGCTAAAACATCGAGTAGATGCAGCTACTTTGGGCCTTGGTTTCAACTGACCAGTCTTCACAGTCTGCGGTCCCTTCCTTGACGTCATACGATGCTTTTCGGTTCCTGTCATCCCTGTCTTCATTCCTATTGGACAGACACACACATGAGGATTTAATAACTGTTATAACTCTCTGGGATACATTTTAAATCATGACATTTACAGACATATGTTTTCCTAGTAACAGATGATGAACAGGTGACATTTTCATTAGTTTTCATTCATATCTTGTGTTTCAATTTGTTTGTTTTTTTAGCTTTAGTTTGATATTCATTATGAAGAAATGACTGGTTTTAATGTTAGCTTTCAAGTATTAGGAGAAAAACCCCTGATTTATGAAAACCAAAAAGGGTAAGATGTATAAATGTGAGACTTATAAAACCATTATCAAAGGCTTTATAGCAGGGGTCTCAAACATGTGGCCCGGGGGCCAAATGTGCCCCGCCAGAGATTCCAATCCAGCCCGTGTGACTAGTTAGCAAAGTGCAAAAATTCCACAGTCAAGGCTGTTGAATTTATTTTAGCTCTGGTTCCACATACAGACCAATATGATCTAAAGTAAAATAACTGCATGATAACCTACAGAATATAATGACTCCATATTTTCTTCTCAGTTTGATGTGAAAAAAATAATATTACATCTTGCCTATAAATAATATAAAAACTTCACATTTTTGATTGTGTGGAATGCTGAATGTTGTCAACAGTATATGATGTTTTATGTGTCTTTTATACTTCTAGTAACACTCTTTTTTATACTGCTTTTTAGATATTTATGCCGTCAGGGTTTTCTTTTTATGTTTTAGTTTTTATACTTTTTTAATATACATTATTTATTTATTTTTTTAATGGCACTTAGTATGATTGCACTTTTTAATTTCATTGTACCTGTACAATGACAATAAAGACATTCTATTCTGTTCTATTCTATTCTATTCTATTCTATTCTATTCTATTCTATTCTATTCTATTTTTGTCTTTGTTTTAGTGCAAATAAATAACATTACATTATGAAAATATTTACATTTACAAACTATCCTGTAACAATAAAACATGAATAACCTGAACAAATATGAACAACTGGTAATTTCTAAAGAAAATTCAGCACAATTTTTAACAATTTTCTGCCTGTTACTAAGTGTTTAGTGTCTTTGCAGATCCGATCCGTGATGCACATGTAGAAACGATAAGGTGAGACATAATATTGTTAAAATTGCACTTATTTTTCTTAAGAAATTTCAGTTTTTTCAGGTTATTCACATCTTTTTTGTTTGGATAGTTTATAAAAGTAAGTATTTTCATAATTTAACGGGGGTTTTTTGCACTACAACAAAGACAACAATTTGGAGTTGTGATTATTTATAGGTTATTATGCTATTATTTTACTGGTCTGGCCCACTGGAGATCAAAAAAATGTGGCCCCTGAAAGAAAATGAGTTGAGACCCCTGCTTTACAGTATACAAAGCCATTTATTCATTTACACAGTGAATCGTTAACATTGGGTTAATTTAACTTGCGGTTCCTCTTGTCTACATTTAGTTTTCTTTAACTACTATGAGCTTTCAATGCGTATTTAGACATATTTTACATCTTAATGAGGCTGCTACGAAACAAAACTGTGATCTGTAGTTGTGTTAATAACAAGAGATGGAATATTGTAGAAACTGTTCTTATTTTAGTTCCAAACTTTTAACAACATTCTGCCTGTTACCAAATGTTTATGTAACACTGTGTGTAAATGTACATGTATAAATAATAAGTTGAGGCATAATATTGTTAAAATTGCACTAATTTTTCAAATGAAATTTCTGTTTTTTCAGGTTATTCACATCTTTTTTGTAAAATGCAAATATTTTCATAGTTTAATTGGTGTTTTTTTGGACTAAAACAAAAAGAAAAACTTGGATTTGTCATTATTTATAGGTTATTAAGTCATTATTTTACTGGTCTGGCCCGCTTGAGATCAAATTGGGCTGAATATGGCCCCTGAAAGAAAATGAGTTTGAGACCCCTGCTTTATAGTATACAAAGCCATTTATTCATTTACACAGTGAATCGTTAACATTGGGTTAATTTAGCTTGCAATTCTTTTTGTCTACATTTAGTTTTCTTTAACTATTATGAGTTTTCAATGCGTATTTAAACATATTTTACATCATAATGAGGCTGCTGCGAAACAAATCTGTGATCTGTAGTTGTGTTAATAATAAGAGATGAAATATTGTAGAAATTGTTTTTATTTTAGTTCCAAACTCCAAACCTTTAACAATATTCTGCCTGTTACCAAATGTTTATGTAACACTGTGTGTAATGTACATGTAGAAATAATAAGTTGGGGCATAATATTGTTAAAATTGCACTAATTTTTCCAAATGAAATTTCTGTTTTTTCAGGTTATTCACATCTTTTTTGTAAAATGTAAATATTTTCATAATTTAATTGGTGTTTTTTTTTGGACTAAAACAAAATGAAAAACTTGGATTTGTCATTATTTATAGGTTAAGTCATTATTTTACTGGTCTGGCCCACTTGAGATCAAATTGGGCTAAATATGGAACTGAACCAAAATGAGTTTGAGACCCCTGCTTTATAGTATACAAAGCCATTTATTCATTTACACAGTGAATTGTTAACATTGAGTTAATCTACCTTGCAGTTCTTCTTGTCTACATTTACTTTTCTTTACCTACTATGAGCTTTCAGTGCGTATTTAGACATATTTTACATCATAATGAGGCTGCTGCGAAACAAATGTCCAACCATCCATCCTGCTGCTGAGACGCAGTGGCTCAGGCTGTGCTGTCCTCTGCGCAGTAATGTCCATGCTGAGTACTATGAGTGAGATCTCAGGTGGTGGAAAAGACCTACCAGGAACAGCTACAGCAGCAGCACCAGCAGAAGCAACATGCATTTGAGCCCCGTGGGTTGGCCTGGCCCGGCTGGCCCTGCTGGGCCGGTGCAGTTCCCCCCGCTGCCGACTCCTGCTGCACCGACATCTGCCTCTTTCGCATCTCCATCCGCTCTGATCCCATGGGCTATACGCAAAGGAGAAGAGAAGGAGAAGGCCACAGAGAATTTTCCGTGTCAGGAATGGTATTTAACTGAGATTTTGTCACATTTATGGGGAGGAATCTCATAGCCTGCAATGCATTTGTAGGATACAACTCAGTGCCAGTGCCATAAAAATAGCAGACAGCACTGGGTGTACTGTACTAGACTGAATGAAGACAACGACCTGTGCAAAAAAACCTGATGGTGCATACATTTTTAACAACACTATTTTACTGCGATCAAAAATTCATGTAAATGACCACTCACTGGTTGACACTAATTTGTATGTTACATGTGCAGGAAGTAAAGTGCTGCTGATGCTCTCTGGCGAGTGCATGTGTTGGCATGCTCGAAGGTCACACTGTAATGGAATGCTGCCTGCTAAATTCAGGGGAAAACTATGGAGGAATGCATCTCCTATTTTGTTGTTTCCTGTCTGACTAATCTGAGTCTCTAAAGTCAAACTGTTGGTAACATGAGTATGGATGTGTTCAGTATCTATAAACCAAAATTTGAAATATCCCATTTGTAAAAGCAATACATTAAAGGATTTGCAATGCTTACTGGATCCACATGGAGCAATAGTGTAAAAAAAAAACACTTGCAGATCATTTGAATATTTGACGGTTTAGGATTTGTCAGATTGTCACGCACCTTGGGCTGCCATGCATGTATCATGTTCATGCCTTATAATTGTGACTGTATCTCTCCACTCAACACAATCCTTGTAAAGGGGGTTTAAGGCCTGTGGAGAGGTACAGACTGGCTATGCTCACAGAATGACTTCTTGTCTGATTTTAACAAATGTGTCATCACCAGGTCAGACACTGCCAAATCCTGTCAGATCATTTATGTAACAAAGCTGTCTCTTTCAACGCACGGCATCATCCAGCTACTACCTGACACAAGAAACGACGCTTTAAAAATGTCAGAAGATTTGGTACATGGGAGGAGGAGGAGGAGGAGGAGGAGGAGGAGGAAGAGGAGGAGGAGGAAGAGGATGGAGGGGGGGCAGGGGGGGGCCTGAAGGCGCAGCTTGCAAATCTATAACCGCAGCATCTATCACAGCTTTCAGAGAATACAATACCATTTGGTCTGTTCTAAAATGGATCCGTGCGCGGTTTCATTCCGATTTGGAAGTGGCTTCAGCTCCAGATTTGGTGCGTCTTTTTTGCCAAATGGCATATTTTACGCGTTAGGTGTCGGGTACTTCAAAGCTGACACAATTGCAGTACGCTATGGCTTGACTCAACAGCTATAGACGATGAAATGGGGGTGGGGGGTGGTGGTGGTGGTGGTGGTGGTGGTGGTCGTTTCCATTCAACGGAGAAATTCTGATAACACCAAATAAAACACTGCTTTTCTTAAATCCTACAGATGCGCAAACGTGAAGGACACAAATGTTTAATGATCCCCAGCACAAACATATTGCATTATAGCAACTCGAACATCACATCAATGGAAAGTGCCACCATGAAGAACCGTAGAGCTTCATCGCCCTGGATAACCACCGAAAAGACACTGCCTAGATCTGTTAAAAGCCCGCTGAACAGCAAGATAGTGACATGCCATTTAAAAAAACAGCCAGGAAACGGCGTCAAACGCTCCGCTTATGAAATGTCCGTGCAAGGATACATCTGTTTGCTACCAATACTTACAATTTCACCATGTATGCACAGCGAGAAGAGGTAATTCTTTGCCTTGATTACATCCGATGGCACATAAGGCTTTTTCCCCCCGACCGGCTGCTTCTAGTCAGTACGCATGCGTCTTCTGTCTAACTCGTAGTAGCCCAGTGAAGAGCGTAAACCCCGACAGTACAGCACAGGTTGACAGTGCGCGTCCTTTACACTGTCCTGGATGTGCGTCTCCAGGGATGGACCTTACAAGCAATTGGTGCGTAATAGCAAATCAAGACCACAGACTTTGTTCAAAAAAACAAAAACAAAACAAAAAAAACCCATAAGACTAAAGCCTCAGGATGGAAAAGATTGCTAAGTTCTTGTTTCATTTCTTCTATTTCCAAAGCTCAAATTATTAAAAAGAAACACAATGATGATTCAATAGTTCCATTCTTTGTGCGTTACCGTCTCTGTCGCTGTCTGTGGTGCTGAAATAACCACCAGCTGCTGAAATCAAGACCACAGACTTTGTTCTAACAAAAAAAAATAAATAAATAAATTAAATAAAAATAGAATAAATACATAAGACTAAAGCCTCAGGATGGAAAAGATTCCTAAGTTCTTGTTTCATTTCTTCTATTTCCAAAGCTCAAATTATTAAAAAGAAACACAATGATGATTCAATAGTTCCATTCTTCGTCTCTGTCACTGTCTGTGGTGCTGAAATAACCACCAGCTGCTGATATCAAGACAACAAACTTCGTTCTAAAAAATAAATAAATAAATAAACACAGAAGACTAAAGCCTCAGGATGGAAAAGATTCCTAAGTTCTTCTTTCATTTCTTCTAGTTCCAAAGCTCAAATTATTAAAAAAGAAACACAATGATGATTCAATAGTTCCATTCTTCGTCTCTGTCGCTGTCTGTGGTGCTGAAATAACCACCAGCTGATGGGCAGCAAAACTTACAGACAGAAATATTTCAAGGAAAGGACATTTACTGCTTCTGTGCTTTATGGATTGCTTTTGTTAAAAAATATTATTATTTTTATTACATTTTATGCCTCCCAGTCTCCTTTTCTAGTCCTTCACAGATGACTGCCAGACTGCTGTGTGCCTTGAAATCCACAGCACAGGCCTGAGACCGGTGCTGATACAGAATACAACACTGCCATCTGAAGGTAGATAGGACTATAGCACCATCACCGTGCTCTGTGGATATTACATTAAAGATAAAAACCACCCCCAAAGCTCATATAAATCTGAGAAAAATGGTTATGTTATCAAGTTCTGATCTGTTTCTCTCATGGCCTGTAGTAAGAGGTTATATATTGTGATACTGGATCATACTATAGCAGGGTATTTGCTGAAACTGGGGAACTAGAGATGGGAGAAAATACAATGTAACCCATCGTTAAATGTGATTAAATCCATTCTGTATATTTTTCTTGAGTTGCTGCCTGCCATGCCTTGCTTTATACGTGCACCAGATGGCACTATGTACTCAAAAGCCACCTTTTTGACAAAAGTATAGACCAACGTATTGCGTTTCATCTACTGAATCTACATCAAGACATTTGCAGTAGTGTTTGACTTGGTTCTACAGTCAAACAAGATGCTCTTTGATGCCAGGGGAATTAATCCTCAGACTGCTTTGTAATGTAATGCTGCAGAAAACAAACATCTATAGTAAAAGACTCAGTGGAATATTGTTCTGACAGTGTGGTGCTGTTCTCTTATTCCACCAATTGACCCACTTTCCAATTCATCCACAGACGTCTCACATGTCTTGTCAATAAAGGGCAAAGATTGCTTTTCGTCTTCTTTTAGAACTTTTCAACTGCACTAAGCCGGGCATGTCCTGACTATTCACACATCTTTGTTTCCCTCTGAGATATGAACATGTGACCTAATCCGCAACACTTCATTTAACACCTTCCCCTGTGTTCATGTTATGCAACACAGACCCACAAATAGCCACGCGAGATTGATACATACACACATGAGCGAGGAATGATACTGTACGTTATTGTAATTTGATGAACATGCACATTTGTGTTTTCCCGTCTGGACACAGCCAAAAGGAGGTGCGACTATGTCTGAATTGAAGGTCACATGGAGTAGGATGACAGAACTGGGTGACAAGATGAATAAAGTCTTTTCAATATGTGATTAAGGGGATTGAAATCACTGTCTAGCTTTAAGGATGATAGCATTAACTGCAGATTCAATCACTGGGGCTCAACATGCAGATAGGCACTGGAGGGGAAGTGTGGTTTTACAACACCTCAACAGATCATTCTTGACATCTGTGAAGCTTTTGAAGGTGAAGATGGCTCATGCACTCAAAAAAAAAAGGTAGTAAAATAGCATAGGAGTGTAATAATGTCCGTCTGATCGTATTTTCCATTTGACATTATTGATATCCTAATGATTCTGTCTTTCCCCCAGGTGCGTTGATCAAATAGTTCTTTATACTGTAAATGTCAGGCTAAATTAAATAATGCACAATAGATGTCTTAATACTTGTAAATAAGTTACAAAGTCTGTCCTTTTTTTAACTACTGTATTGCATTATCGAAATACTATAACTCTGGGCGACAGGTCTCAGTGTAGATTGACGATCACCATTAAAGGGAAACTAGATTTTGCTGTGCCCACTTGGAAATGTGAAAGGACACATATTTATGTGTCATCTAATCCCCAATAAGATCTACTTTTATTCTTGTCTGTATCACCCTTTTCAAGAAGCCATGGCAACATATCATAAAATTATCCAGTCATAGCTTTAACTGAAACAATATGATGAATGTTTACACGTCTGCACTGAAAATAAAGCTCTGATCTTAACCTCAGACCTAGGAAAGTACAAGTTTGGACTTTTTTTTTAGTAAAATAATTGCCTATATTTGAAACATCATGATGCAACAGTTTTTTCAGATGCATTTTTGCAAAATTTTATGGAATCTCCTTTGTGGTGGACAGTTTTTTTTTTTTTTTTATAAAGCTGTGAAACTCTTGTCCACAAACATGTGTAGAAAACCCATAGCTGGGTCTTAGGAGGTTAAACACTAAAAGCACAAGAAAGAGCTTGTTTGTTTGTTTGTTTTTTTCTCTACTGACAATAAATCAAAAATTAACTCATAAAGACTCAATGCTACTTTTTGTGTCAGTTCCCAAATGAAATTTTCTCTATATCTAACCTTTCTTAAGGGATTTATCACCATTTATCATAATATTATCCTCTGTATTTTGCATTTTATCAGGATAAATCAGATATTTTCCTGTATTTAATTTACTGATAATAAAAATGTTCACAAAAGTTCAGATTAAAGTTGAGGGTTATTAAATCAAAAACAGAGAAAACTGAAGAAAAAGTACTTTCTCAGTTAAATTCATCATTAAATGAACATAAACCAAGTGTCTCCATCCACTGCCATTTATCCAACTCCATGGCTTTTACTGGCGAGTCAATGTTGTAGAAGATGACGATGTTTCCACGGTAACTACAAAGCCTCTGAACGTCCAAATGCGTCATATCTAATGACCATGAAAAGATGACAAACTGCATTTTACACCAATTATTTACATGTATTGCGAGGATTAGTGGATCAACAGGTATTAAACAGTTTAGATCAGTAGATGCTTTTGGTCGGTGATGGACGTTTGGGTCTTTATGGGTTAAGATTAAAATACACAGTATTTCCTTGGATTTCTTAGGATTTGCCAATTGCCTGTAATTACACATCTGTTGTCATTTTGACATTTAAATAACCTGTGAAGTCCTTCTTTAACTTATAGATTTGTTTTGGTTTGTAAAATATAGAAAATATTGAAAAAGTTTTTCCTGAAGCTCGACATGATGTTTTCAAATGTGTCCTTAATCCCATACTTTACAGATACTCAGTTTACTGTTTCAGAGAAGGCCAGAAACTAGAAAATATTTTCACTTAAGAAGCTGAAATCAGAGGATTTTTGTTTTCTCCAAAAATTTAAACTCAAAATAATTCTTAAAATGGTTATCGATTAGGTTAAAGTTGACAATTTATTGATTAATCCTTGTGACCCTATTGCATCTGTGATTCCAGATGGTAAATTATTTTTAAGCTGGACCACAAGGACCAAAAATAGCATCCATCCATTCATTCATTCCACTTAATCCTCTGTAGGGTCACCGGGGGGTGGGGTGGGGGGGTGGGGCTGGAGCCAGTTCATCATAGAGCCAAAAATAAGATCTGAGATAAAATGAGGAAATACTGCATTAATATGTAACTTTACTGTATATTTAATTATAATTAGTATCATATACAGTATATTATTTGTAACACTGATACACATAAAGGGGAGAAAATGATATATGGAAATAGCTTAAGGACAATTATGTACATTTATCATAAGAACTGAACTAACTGAGCAATCATGTCATGTCTTATCATAAGAAATCAGGTTTGAATAATCATGGCTATATTTGTAGGTATGGGTAAAGGTATGTCACACTTATATTTGAACATTTTATATTTATTAGGATGCATATAGTATGAGTGTAAAGTCTAACATCCAAGGGAATAGATTTTTGGTACAGCCTTATGCTGATAGGAAGCTAAACAATAGACTGTGGTGTGGAGAAGGAGTGGCATTAAATAAGTCACACTTCCTACCTCTCCTTTTCCAATATGGGAATGAAGTTTTTGTATCTTGATTTCACCTACAGTATTGTAGAAAATTTTTCATCAGCCTTTAGATTTGTTGAAATGAAAATGCATATTTATTTCTCAGTCTCTTATCTTCAGATACAACAGGAAAATACAGGAAATATGTGCACAGGCTTAAAAAAACACACAAAAAACGGAGCTAAACGGAGCTAAATGGGTTTTAAAGGTCAAAGTCAGTATTTAACCTCCTAAGACCCAGCTATGGGTTTTCTGTCCACATATGTGGACAAGAGTTTCACAACTCTGTACAAAAAAAAAGAAAAGAAAACTGTTCACCACAAAGGACATTCCATAAAAATTGTAAAAACTGTATCTGAAAAAACTGTTGCATCATGATGTTTCCAATATAGGCACTTATTTAATCAAAAACAAAAAAAAGCTTGTACTTTGCTGACATTTCCTGGGTCTTAGGAGGTTAATGCGATCGATGACCCCATGACAAGAAGCAACAAAAACTGTTACAAACATCTGGCATGTGTTGAATGAAACCTGGAATAAAAAATCAGAAAGTGAATGTCAAAAATGTCATATTGTCTGAACAAAAGGATTAAAGACATGTTAAATATAAAAGGAAGGTCACACTAAATATGACCACTTCGGTTCATAGAAGCAGTTTTTTTTCACTGAAACTTTAGTTTTTACTGGTGTACATACTTTACTGTAGTATGTACAGAAGTAAAAACAAAAGTTTCAGTTTCTGATTTTTTATTCCAGGTTTCGTTTAACACATGCTAAATGTTTCTAACAGTTTTTGCTGCTTCTTGTCAAGGGGTTAGAGCAGTGGCAGCTGCTCGTCTTTCAGACAGGGGAAGCTCATTGTTGGCTTACATCAAAAAACACTGTCAAGTTATTTAAACATAAATTCGGCCCTCCGTTCCTTTTTAAGAAAATGGTCAGTGACATTGCACTGGTATTATACTCGAACAAGAAATGATTCAATTATGTAACTGAAACAAGAAAACGTTGAAATTATGTTAAATTGAAACAAGGAAGTACAATGAATGTGTTTTATTTACAGTGCAAGAAATGAATAAGTAATTTCGTAGTGGTTTCTCTCTTGATTTCACAGCAGAATGTGTGACGGTATTAAACTGAACTGTGTCAGTGAAGGAGGAGATCTGAAAACAGCTGTCAATCAAGCGGGATTCAGCCTTTTGACTGATCCTCCAATCAGCACGTGGAAGCCCGGCGTCCAGCCCGGCCGAGCTCCGCCCACAGCTCCATTCACCCCCAGAGACGCTGAGCATCCGGGGGCGGGACAACATCGTGGCATTTATCCAATTACCGTCCAGTTTTGAGGCAATGAAAAAAACAGTTCCACTCAGTCCCATTGAAGTGCATGGACGCTGAGCGTCTACGGACAAATGCACTGAGCAGAGATCGAATGAGAAAACAGAGACACGGGAATGGAGGAGAAGTGAACAACATCCAGTCTGATGATTTGGGATAAAGCTGATTCTGAACGAACTCGTCTGTGAGATGAACGTGTTCTAACACATTTGGAGTCAATGAAATGTCAACACAACCGAACAGATTTAACCATTTAATTTGAGTCATTTTAGGGGAAGCCGAGCTTCCACTGCAGTCTGTGAGAAATCACCTCTGGGTCAGAGGTCACACTAAATGCTGGCTTTAACCTCTAAAACCCATTTAGTTTCATTTTTTGTGCATCTTTTAAGGCTACGCACAAATTTCCTGTATTTTCTTGAATCTGAAGAAAAGAGACTGAGAAATAAATATGCATGTTCATTTCAACAAATCTAAAGGCAAAAACTTCTACACAGTACTGTATATGTATAAGTTTCCATGTTTTCTTGAAATCTGTTTTATTTCTAGACGCTAAGGTAGGATGATTTTGTTTCTTTTGTTGCATATTCAAAATAAACTGAACATCTTATCACAACATTCATACCACACACACATCTTACACACTTCACCACAAACAAAACATTTACACAACCAAGACATTACATTGATTTATACTACCTGGTCAATCATGCATTTTGTTTATTTTGTTCATTACATGCCATATATCCTAACAAGTATTATGACAAGTAAACTAAAGATGGGTTAGGGGCTTCTAGTGGAGTAGAGGTCTAAGGCACTGACTATGTACACACAGTGGCCTCAGTTTAAGTCACTGTTCATCACATTTGTTTCCTGTCATCTAAACTCATAGCACTCAGATCTTCCCTGAGTAGAATGTAATGGGGGTGAAAACACTGCTTTTGACTATCACAAAAAAAAAGAAAAAAAAAAGAAGAACAAATGGAAATCGATTGCCGTAGGGTGTAGTATTACCAGTTCACATATTGAGCCTAAACTAGCATGTTGACCTGTGGGTACCCACAGGTTCTATATGTGGTAATTTTTTTAATGCTGTTGTGTATTCATGCATGCTGTACTGCATTTGTCCAGCAGTCACCGCCAAAGCCTTCTGGGTATAGCAATGTGATTGTAAGGCTATTGTATTCCAAAATTACTAATATCTCCCACAATACTGGTCCTATCAACTTGCTGTTTTCACTAGTGTGTTCCTTGACCAAAAATATATCAGTATGCCAAACTGCAGTAGTCAGCTCTCTCTGGATTTTGTGTGAATCCTGAGACACACATACACACAAAGGCCACTTGGCTTTTATAATATAGATGAACCTAAACAATCCAAACAAGATGTCAAAAAAATTAAGAAATTCCAATTTTTACAGCTTCATTGGATGTATTGCACATACACTGTATGGACAAAGGTACTGAGACACACTGAATTCAGGAGTTTTATTGCTAAAATCATAATGACAAATGTCATAATATAATTTTATATTTAGATAACTCCAGTTGAAATTAACATGATTTCAGTTTATTTACATCAGGGGTCTCAAACCCATTTTCTTTCAGGGGCTACATTCAGCCTGATTTAATCTCAAGTGGGCCATACCAATAAAATAATAGCATAATAACCTATAGATAATGAAAACTCCAATTTTGGTCTTTCTTTTAGTGCAAATAACCACCATTAAATTATGAAAATACTTACTTTTACAAACTATCTAAACAAAAAAGATGTGAATAACCTGAAAAAAATGAAATTTCTTAGGAAAAGTAAGTGAAATTTTAACAATATTATGCCTCAACATCTCATTTGTATATG
Organism: Sphaeramia orbicularis; assembly: GCF_902148855.1. Taxonomy (NCBI): domain Eukaryota; kingdom Metazoa; phylum Chordata; class Actinopteri; order Kurtiformes; family Apogonidae; genus Sphaeramia; species Sphaeramia orbicularis. The sequence continues at coordinate 30,369,721 of NC_043973.1, forward strand.
TACATTATGGATCGAATCTACAAAGACACTAAACACTTAGTAACAGGAAAAAAAATGTTTAAATTGTGCCTAATTTTCTTTAGACATTTCAGGTTGCTCATATTTGTTCAGGTTATTCACATTTTATTGTTACAGGATAGTTTGTAAATGTAAATATTTTTTGCAGTAAAACCAAGGCAAAAATTTGAAGTTGTCATTATTTATAGGCATAGTGTAATCTTTTTTTCACATCTACCAAGAAGAACATATGGAGTCATTATTTTTTGTAGGTTATTCTGCTATTATTTTACTGTAGATCAAATTGATCTGTATGTGGAACCTGAACTAAAATGAGTTCAACAATCTTGACTGTGGAATTTTTGCACTTTGCAAATTCATCCCACAGACCAGATTGGAACCTTTGGCGGGCTGCATTTGGCCCCCGGGCCGCATGTTTGAGACCCCTGGTTTACATTGTCATGTTTACTCACAAAATGCTTCAGAGTTCATTTATACTTAATTTCACTCAACATTGAATTTTTTTCTGCCCAAAGATAATAATTTTAAAGCATAAGTAGCTGCCTGGTTTCATCAACTCTGAATCAGGAAGACAAATAAGCTTTTAAATGTAAAAGAAATACTGACTTGACTTTTATTCTGATAATCAAAACTGACATGAACATTCTTATTATGATAATATTTCACATCAACGGGAAAGCGAAGTCTTGCAAGCTCTAGGTATGATGTACTCTAATATTTTTATCAATTTAGTGTATCTATTTATTTTAACTGTTGAAATAGTCACAATAGAATTCATTAACCTCCAGATTTATACTTGGCTAAACAACAACAACAACAAAGCCAATGACCTGAGCTGACTTTTGTCTTGTCCTGTCCTCCCACTGAATTCAGGAAGTGCCTCTTGTGTCTCCATGGCTCCAACACAATCCTTTATCTTCTCTGAATAGTAACACTACACTCCTTACTACAGAAAGCCATCGGAAATCTTTATTTATCCTTTTACCTAGAAAGAATCTGCAGCCAAATCTGAGTAAAGTCACATACTAAAACTATTTTTAGAACCTCCTTTAATTCATTCTGAACATGTGAACTTGGGTGGTTTCTCATTAAACAACTTTTCTTCTTTGTCATTTAGTATTTTGACTGAGGGTGTGACTCCTTGGGGTCTACTCTGTGTAGATTTCTAATGATTTGTATCAGACTATTTAAAGACACACCATCTTCTTCTTTTAATCTTCTTAAGCTTCGTTCAGACAGGAAGTACGTCCCTAAATAGAGGTTTGGCAAGTAGCAAAAAGGGACTGTTGATGCTCAGACAAGGGCAATTTAAAGTTTAGAGCAATAACAACAACACAAGTAAGCATGAAGGATCTTTCATTTACTACTGGTAATGTATTTAAGACACAAAAATGATTCCAAGACGTATCAACATCCCAGAAACAGCAATAAAGCGCACAAACGCTGTGATGTTGTCAGGCAGCATTCACTTACAGAGTCATTATATTGGACTTCCTATGAATTATGTGCAGTTTAGAGTAATGAACAATCATATATACCGTAAATTAAATATGATCTTGTACCTTCATTATACTGAACATTACAGTTTATTTTTGCACCTAACAGTTTAATTATCCAGGTCTGTTTTTATACTTCTAATTTATTATGTATGGCGTGTTTGCTCTTGTGTTCTATTTTTAATTTTTCTATCTATCTATCTATCTATCTATCTATCTATCTATCTATCTATCTATCTATCTATCTATCTATCTATCTATGAATAATATTAATTACTACTTCATTACTATTCACAGAATAATTTTACAGTTAATACAGTTAAGTTACAGTCTTATGTGTGTATTTATTTATTCTATGAAAGTCATCTTAACAGTAATGATGTGTCTATGGTGTGAAGACTGTTAGGAGATATAATATAATATAATATAATATAACATAATATAATATAATATAATATAATATAATATAATATAATATAATATAATATAATATAATATAATATAATATAATATGTCCTTACCTCAAGGCACACCATTTCTTGTTCCTCCCGGTCTGGGTCATTGTAGTCCACCGGGTATCCCACACCATGCTGGCAGGCCCGGGCCAGTCCCCGTATCCGCTGCCACATCAGGATCCTGGTGCGGCAGATCCGGCGTAGAGCAGACGTGGGCCTGATCTCCCACTGCCTCAGTGCTCTAACACATGGCATGCTCCGACCATGAGGCCTCGCTCGCCACGTGAGGCGCAGCGCCAAATCTGTTCAAGATCATAAGAAATCTACTCTCCTTGCTCCTTCTTCTAGGTTTTTCCACCGTCTGCACTGAAGCATATTGTGATAAGGAGAAAAAAAGCATCAGTGACCCCGACGAAGAGAAGAGTGTTTACAAAGTAGAAGGGCAGAAGGGGATTAGGACAATGTTCCCACTGGATGCAATCCTGATTCCTCTGTGCTTTACTGCGTCTCACCAGCTTAGGCCAGATTAAGCCAGGAGGTTTTAGTGTCTGAGGGAGATAGAAAGAGAGGAAGACTAGTGACAGACGTGGATTCATTTGTGATTGTGTATGCTCCTTGATGAACTTAACAGCAAATGTGTTGTGAGACATAATAGATTAAAACACACTGATAAATGGACTTCCTTCAGGGAACATATGTTAACATGCAGTACCATTAATGGTGAAATACAGTCTAGTCTTAAGGTGGCAAATGAAGCACTAGTGCCTTTAACCCTTTCATGCATGAATTATGAGAACCTTAGTCAATATTTTTTTCTTGAGTGTTTTTATTTCTCTTTAGGCATTAAAAAAATGATGCAATTGATTTGTTTTGTTTTTTTGTTTTTTTTTAATAAATCTATTTTTCATGGAGTTATAAAAATGTCCACTCAGCTGGACACCATGCGTTCAATTTTTGAAGCAAAGAAACATGTATTTAAAACTCATCATCAGAAAGTGATATACCGTGTGAGAACTATGAAATAAAAACATTTTTAATGCTGCTAATTTGATGTTTTCTCACATTTTATCATACTCTAATACTAGTTATTACTCAATTCTTGGAGATAATATCCTCCTGAGACCCAGGAAATTGACAATTTTAGCTTTTTTACATTAAAAACGGTCTTGACTGGAAACTGCATAATGCAATAGTTTTTTCACATACATTTTAAAAATCATTTTTATTTATTGATTTTTTTTTTTAATGGAATGTCCTTTGCAATGGACAGTATTTTTTAAGTTAAACTGTCAAACCTTTGTCCCCTACAGAGGACAAAATGCATTGCTGGGTCTCAGGAGGATATGCCAAAAAAAAAAAAACTTTTTGTTTCAGAAAACTGTTAATTAGAATCTAATAACAATTAGCAATTAATTTACACTACACCATGCTACTGCAGATCAGGTTTATCAAGAACAGCAACGTTACAATAATTGTATGAATTGCAGTGTTTGGGATGATGCATAAGAGTCCACTGTGTTGACTGATATGAAACTGAAACAACAAAACCCATAAATAAACAATAGAACAGCTGTGGAATAGCTGTCCACTGTAGAGACCACTATGCATGAAAGGGTTAAGAACCATCAACATATCATATTTAGAGTTGTCATAGGTCAGCCTGGTATGAACAAATACTGATCAAGGCTCCTTGATGTGAGCAACAGACTAACCTCAGCCCTCTATAATCCTGTCAAAGCCATAATAATAATAATAATAATAATAATAATAATAATAATAATAATAATAATAATAATAATAATAAAAACAGCACCAGTAAAACAACTGATCATACTATCTGTATAATCAGCAACTCAGTTTAACTTTTTGTTTCCTTAAAATCTTGTTTTGATGTTTAAGGTACATTTGTGTTCCATATAGATAGGTTTGCATTCCTAATCTTACTGCTGCATTTTTCTTCATGGATTTGCAGTTAAAGGCAAACACTGCAGTATGGGGCAGACCTACTGTATGATCATTCACACTACACAAACCATGTTTAGTTTCTTTAAGTCTTATTTTCTCTTTCAGTCATCAGTTTGTTTCTCATTTCATATTGTGCATTTAACTGCTGACATTTTTCAGTTGTGTTCAGATTAATTACAATGCAAATACAATATTGCAGCTGTTGTCTTCAACTTGCAAAATCTATCTATCTATCTATCTATCTATCTATCTATCTATCTATCTATCTATCTATCTATCTATCTATCTATCTATCTATCTATCTATCTATCTATCTATAATATTAATTACTACTTCATTACTATTCACTGAATAATTTTACAGTTAATACAGTTAAGTTATACTCTTATGTGTATGTTTATTCTATTCTATTCTATTCTATTCTATTCTCTGTTCTTTTTTCAACAACATAACATAATACACCGTAACATACTGAATATTTATCTCCAGTTTTGTCTTGCTGCTGTGACAGTGCGCCTCTTCCTGCAGTGCATGTGACCAGCTGACTGTCACATGATAGATCGTGACGCCGTGTTGTAGTCAGTCAGCTGTTCGTACAAGACAGCAGTAGCAAGGTAGGTAATTCATTCCGATTTTATTTTCATTTGTTCTGTAATTTCAACCGCGTATTAGTTGTCGATCTACTCGATTTTAAAGGTTATCATCTATTTCCCTATGTTATCTCTTATCATTTTATTAAGGTGATAAAAGCCTTCGAAGATGTGTTAGCATAGAGCTAGCTTAGCCTCGTCCTGTTTTGCTAGGTATTAGCTAATTAGCTGGTTGACTAGCTTGAAGGTTTAGCTAGCAGTGTTTCCTGTGCCGATATCGACGTTATATTTCAATATTCCCGTATGTTTTGGTTTTATTTGGCTGTAGATTCAATGCGGTTTAATGTCACGCTGTTGAGCCACGGTGTTCTATTGTGTTTAAACCATCATTACTTGTCGTGACATTGGATTTATAGCTGGTTAGCATGACCTGCGGCTAGCAGTTGGCTAGCTTCAGTTTATGAATGAGATAACCTTAACACCATCAACCGTTACAATGAAAACATTAACTTCTAAGACATATGATAGATAAGGTCCCAGTGCACGTCAAAATGTTTAAATAATTATCTTTTATGTCAGACAGGAGCACCAGTTCTGCAGGCTGTCACACAAGTCATATTTAAGCTAACTAAACATCCCTCTATTGACATTAAGTGTGTACCTTAATCCTTACATGCATGAATTATGAGAACCTTGAGTGTTTTCCTGAGTGCTTTTATTCCTGTTTAGGCATGAAAAAAACAATGCAATTGAACATTTTTTTTATGAACCTATTTTTCATGGATTTACAAAAATGGCCACTCAGTTGGACACCATGCATTTAATTTTTGAAGCAAAAAATCATGTATTTAAAACTCATCATCAGAAAGGGGTATTGTGTGAAAACTATGAAATAAAAGCATTTTTCATGCAGCTAATCTGATGTTTTCTTACATTTTAACATACTCTAAAACTAGTTATTAGTAACTTCATGCAGATAATATGCAAAAAAAAAAAAAAACCTTTTTGATTAAGAAAACTGTTAATTACACTCTAATAACAATTAGCAACTGATTTAACACATGTTAGTGCAGATCAGGTTCATCAAGAGCAGCAAAGTTACTCTAATGGTATGAATTACAGTGTTTGGGATGGTGCATAAGCATCCACTGTGTTGGCTGGTATGGAACTAAAACAACAAAACCCATGAATATACAAGAGAACAGCTGGAAAATAACTGTCCACTGTAGTGACCGGTATGCATGAAAGGGTTAATGTTGGGAAATGTGGATCTAAAATATCCAGGTAAAATGCCAGACCACACGGTGTGCTATTGCCTGCACTGTTGAATGATGATGTCAGTTTTCTTGTTTCTGTTCAGGTGGTGTTGGATTCCTGTCTTGATATAAACTGTAAACAGAATATTTCAACATGGATATCCGCGGGGCTGTGGACGCTGCAGTCCCCACCAACATCATCGCTGCAAAGGCAGCTGAGGTCCGGGCCAACCTGGTCAACTGGCAATCTTACCTGCAGTAAGTACAGTTATCATCAGTATTTGGTACTCGTGTCCTTGTTTGTTTGAGGCATTCCACTCCTGACTTTATTTAGTTAAATGTTATTATTTCCTAATCAGAGGTCAGCAAAGTACATTCACAAAGCTGTACATCATCCTAACATTTTTTTTTTTTTAGTTAAAGTAATGTTTAGTTAATATGATTGTTCTATTTTACAAAAAAGATATTGCATTAATCATAAAACATTTCTGCTCAAGTTCCTGCATTGTGAATCACAGTCCTGAGTGATACTTCCTCTTTCATCCTTTCAGTCCATCTGATGAATGACTCATTGGATTATTCCTAAATATATTTTCTGTAAATGTGAATGTACCAAGCACATGTTCTCAGGAGATTTATTTGGCTCCATCTTTGCAACCACTTCTGTATGCTATGCTTTCAGCAGAACTTGTGGCATTTCCAGGTTGACTGTCAATATTATGAAAGCTGCCCTTGCAATTAGAAGTGGCATGCTAGCATGAAGGCAACGGTCAGTCCTTCAGTGGAAATCGGAAACATAATAGAATGGTTTGCTCCACTGTTAAAGAAGTGTTTTGGCTTTTCCAGAGTCACTCATGGCCTTATTTGTTTGTATTATTTATATTTGTACATCACTCTGGTAATCAGCCATGCATTTTTGTCCTCTGTAGGGGACAAGAGGTGCATAGCGCTACTTGGAAAAAAACAAACAAAAAAATGCTGTCCACTTAAACATGTAAATGAAAAAACGGTTGCATTGTGCTGTTTCCAGACAAGGCAGTTATTAAATGTAAAAGAACTCAAACTTTTACTTTCCTGGTTCTCTGGAGGATATTATGCTTAAAGGGTGTGTCTTACTTATTTTTTCTCTAGGAGTCAGATGATCTCAGCAGAGGACTGTGAGTTTATCAAAAAGTTTGAGGTGGCCAACTCTGAGGAGAAACAGGTTATTCTGACCAATGAAGGACATCAGGTATGATATCATTATCTTAATTTGAGTGCTTTTTTTTTTTTTTTTTTTTTTTTTTTTTTTTTTTTACATTTGTTATCATATTTTTGTGACAGCATCATATATAAACTATAGACATACTGTCCTGCATTGTATTGACCTGTATTAGTCTTTAAAATTCTTGCACATCTCCTGGGCAGCTTTATTTTGTAATGAACTACATGAGTGTTTTGTTTTGGTATCTATGTAAGAGTGAATAGTTCTCTCTTTTTTTTTTTAGTGTGCTAAGACCTTTCTGAACCTGATGGCCCACATCTCCAAGGAGCAGACAGTCCAGTACATCCTGACTCTGATTGATGACACTTTGCAGGTACAGAGGAAGAACAATATATATGTATATATGTATTTTGATAAAACATAGTCCAGTCTTTAAAGGCTTCAAGAACGTGAGCATTTTGCAAGTTCAGTTTTGATTTACGTTTTTACACTCAAGAATCACAGTCCAGGGTCATTTCTTCAAGCACATTGTGGGAGAACAAAGAATGTTATTTAAGTATAGATTAAATTCAATTAGATTATATTCAAGGCAGACATAGTACTAATAGTAAACATAGCATTTTATATGCATAATATAATGGGATGCTTCTAGAGACACTGTCATTGATTTTCCAAACTATAAACAAAATTTGCAAACTGAATTTTCGTTGTACATTTGTTTTTAGCCCATTTTTATGTAGAGAAGGAAATCTATATTAAAATTTTACATTTGTTACATTTCCAAGTGTTTTCACAAACATAAAGCTTTTCTCGTTCTTTTACGCCAATTCAGGAGAACCATCAGAGGGTGAACATCTTCTTCGACTACGCTAAAAAGACAAAGAATACCGCCTGGTCCTATTTTCTTCCCATGCTGAATCGTCAGGACCTGTTTACTGTCCACATGGTGAGTAAAATATTGTTAATTATTAACACACAATCAAAAACCTTAACTATTTCCACAGCTCTTTACTACTTGTAATTCTCTATTAGCATCTGCTTTTGGCTGTAGAACAGTATTATATTACATGGTATGATAATTTTAGAGATAATCTTTCAACTGGAAAATATCATAGCATAGAATACAGTTCTTATAACAGCACGGAAGTAAACCCTTCACAGATTAGATCGTATTTTTAATTAAATTTTCCTCAGCCATTAGTCTTTCTCAAATGTGAATCATCTAAACATAGCAAGACATCAATAATTCCTCACAAAGCAACCTTCTCCTTTTCCTCAAAAATGGTCAATTACTGTAATGATTTCTCCCTGGCATCCTTTTCAAATAAAAGGGTGACCACCCAATGATAAACTGTGTACTGAGATAGGGCACCCACAGCTTCATTAAGAAAACCAGCCAGATGGCATCCAGCAGGTGGGCAGAATGTGACCCCAGCCTCATGACACAGCATTTTAACTCTTGCTCCTAAATTACAACCTTTATATTTGTGCACACCCTGTCATGGATTCTTAAAGGAAAAGTAATGAATAGTAGATTCATAGAGTTTACACATAGTGTTGTACCTATAATTCAGATAACTGGAAATTGATATTTTGGCAATACAAGGGTGAATTGGCTTATATGTGTCTTTAATATTAGGCGGCAAGGATCATAGCCAAGCTGGCTGCCTGGGGCCGTGACCTGATGGAGGGAAGTGATCTAAACTACTACTTCAACTGGATCAAAAGTCAGCTCAGCTCACAGGTACAGAAACCGCAATCTGCAAATGCATGTAGTGATTTCTCAAGAGACGTTGAGAATGAACTCACTTATTGTGTATTTTTCCATCACTGAAAGAGTCATCAGTATTTGTTTGTCTTTTTGTGTTTTGGACTAGACTACTCCAGTATTTTGTGGGGCTTTGTAGCATGAAGTAACTCCTTTCACTTGATGATATTGATATCTGCTTAATGGCAGCATTGTCGAAATGAATAGAAATAATCACCTGCAACTCTATGCTGAGCAAAGGTGTTTTATCAGGAAATGTATTGTATGTTAGAGAAAATGTTTCTGCATACAAAGAGCCCAACTTCATGTGGATTCGTCCTTGTAGATGCATGAATATACTAATTACATTTAGCTTTTTCATCCAAAGTCATACTTGAGTTTCAGTAGAATAGACATTAGTTTCTTTGTTTTTGATGTATTTCTTTTATCAGTCTGATTGTCTAAACTGCCAAAGAAAGTCGTGATTTGTATTCTTTATAGGTTTTATGTAATTGAATGATTTTTTTTTTTGAGATATACAGTACTGTAGGTGTTGATGCTTGAGCTGTCTTGTCAGACCTTGAGATCCAGTGAAAGCAGCATCGTAGGTGCTGGCTTCGCCTTCGCAAACAACTTTTATACTGAAGACTGAGTGGATAAGGCATTATATTTCTTTCATTCTTTTTTCTCCGTTTTGTCCACTTATATTTCTGTAATATTTACTCTCTGCCTTTGTGATAATATACTTACTTTTTGTTTGATAATGTTTTTTCTCTTGTACAGTAACCAAGCCACTTCACTGATCAGTCATCCACTGTCAATGAGCTGCATTTGTGTTCAAGTTCACAGCAAATACCGGGTGGTCCGCTTCCCCTGTTACGCAGCTCAAAGCAATGGATTGTCAACATTTTTGCACCTTTTTCTTTTATCTCTTATTAGAACCTACATGGTACAGGTCCAGAAACAGGCTCAGGAGCAGGAACTATATCCCCCAGTGAAGTGAGTATGAGTGAAGTGCATCTTCGGTTCCCTGGCACTTCCAAAATTAAAAAAAAAAAAAAAAAAAGGATTTGTGCAAGCTGGCATCTGTCAGCTGTTGCTGGACTTTCTTCCTCTTTTTCTCTCCCATCCTGTTCTTGCACTTCAGTTTTTATGAGTAATTCCAGATTGTTGAAAGCAGTGTCAACATTTAAGTCACATCCAAAAGGAATTCTCCATTAGATAGCATGGTGTTTGCTGCCACTGTATTTTTATGAGTGAAAATGCATGCTGTAAGCCACTTCGCCCTGATGCTCAAAGTGCATGACAAACATCTCTCCTGTACGTGACGGTAAAAAGGGGATATTAGAATAGTATTTACGCAGCAGCATCCCACCATTTATATTACCTACCTTTTCATAGCGGCTTGATTATTTGAAGAAGTGTGCTCAGAAATGTATTGACATGAGCGCTATTAACTGATCGTCATCTGTTCCTCCGCATTTTCAACCAGGTAACATCCACCCCACCACTCCTCTGTCTTCACTGCTGCCTGTTCTTCTTGCTGGACGTCTGTGCTTTTTCAGCTCATTCAACTTCTTTCTGATTAACAGATTAATTTCAACTGTTTTCTCCTCTCAGCTTCTTCCAGTCTAATCTCAATTTGCATTGTTCTGCTCAGGTGTGATGGGACATGTTTCCCTGCTATTGCTCTATATTGTCCTGTTCAAGTGTGTGATATAGCATGTGTTGATGTATAAAACTAAAGACTGCATGTGCAACACCTCAGGTTCGATAGCTGACGTTAATGCAAGTTTTAGGCTAGTCCTCTCTTTATGTGCGCTGCTTTTAAACTACTCCATGTTTCAGAACTGCACTAATTGTGTTTGACCTTCTAACATTTAGTTTGGGTTCTTACACTCAAGAACGCTCACTCCCCTGTCTGAGTAAATGGTTTTCTTTGTTCTTTTGCAGAGCTCCCAGTATGTCCAGTGTGTGGCTGGTTGCCTTCAGCTAATGCTGAGGGTCAATGAGTATCGGTTTGCCTGGGTGGAAGCTGACGGTGTAAATTGGTGAGTAGTGATTTGTTATGAACAGTGTCTCTTTAGCCTATTTATGCAGCAGAGGACAGAATGAAGAGTTCATTGATCCTGATGGTCTACGTATCTACTGTCCGGAGTTTTCACGCTGAACTGTGGCTGTCGTCACACGGACTTTATTTCATTAATCTATTTGAAATTAGTCTAATCAGAGATTCCATCTGAAGTCTTTACATGGATGTTGATTGGATTAGATTTGCATTTACTTGCTCAAAGCATTTAATCAGAATATACATTTATTAGTCATTTATTATAAACCTTTAAACAACTGAATCAATATTTAACAACCCTTAGAAATTTAAAAAAAAAAAAAAAAAAAGAAAAACATTTGAAGCTGCAGACCTTTTTGTTCACTTCCACCACATCTTTGTTTCTCAGAATCTTATGTGAAATAATGTCACCTCCATATGGGATATGGAAAAAAAGAAATGATTGGATCGAGTGTTTTTATGATTGATATTTTCCTATTGATCGGAGAAGGAAAGGTTTGCACTCCATACTTCATTCTGATTTTATTTTTTCTGAATAAACCAGTTTGTTGTGATTGAGGTGGTTACATAAAATATTTTTTAATCTGATTAGGATGTTATGCTGTTCATCAGTAGAATATCAGTCACAGTCACCATCTTTATTGTGATTAAGGGCAAATTAAAACTAATTAGAATATACTAAGCACCTCACTTCTATGTGTTTTTGTGGAACTGATGTTATATGAGTTTTTGTGACACTTGTAAGTGTGGTAGCATAAATTAACTTGATAAATAAAAAAAAAAAAACATTTAAAGGCAACAATTTCAGTAATTTTGTGTGTCGTTTTTACCCACATCAACTGCAATCTTAGCTCACTGTGAATGTGAAGTATTTCCATTATTGTGACATTTTACTATATGATTATTCTAAGAATCATATAAAATACCTTATTCTTGATGATTCTTAACTATGTGGAGGACACTAGAGGAATACTACTAATGTAGGGGGTAGATGAAACCCCTGCAAAATGAAGTGGGAAAAGAGAAGAAGCACAAACAAAACAAAAAGGAAGGCTTCAGGCCTCCTGATTTCCTGTGTCTAATGGTGCTTCAAATTGTTAATGATCCCCACCAACTTTCTTTTGCTTAGAATCTTTTGTTAGAATTTCAACATACTAACAGGCTTTCTGTCATTATAACCAGCCTGATGTTTTAGTCAGATCAGATAATTATTGCACATCTATGAGATCCACACTCATTTTGCTCTTTGAGCTATTTCTGCAAATGTACCACTGTCATTAGTTGTCTGCTCTTGAGTAACTGTACCTAAAGGGTTCCTGAACATTGCACTCTCAACAACTTTCAGAGATAATGGATGAGCAGCATGTAGGTACACATCTGTAAAAGCTTCCTCTCTTGGCAAACAGGCAGTGGCTTTGTCCATATATAAGTATATGAGTCCCTGGCCTTATGTTTTTCAGCCCTGCTTTATTTTTTATTCCTTTATGTCATTGGGTTTTTTTTTTCTCCATTAAAGTATCACAGCAGTGCTGAGCAACAAGTGTGGCTTCCAGCTCCAGTACCAGATGATTTTCTGCGTTTGGCTCCTGGCCTTCAGTCCTCAGCTCTGTGAGCAACTGAGACGCTACAATGTCGTACCGGCGCTGTCAGACATCCTGCAGGAGTCTGTCAAGGAGAAGGTCACTCGAATCATCCTGGCTGCCTTCCGGGTATGTCGAGGATTTCTCACTGTTTCAAAAGTGACACTGTTTACAGAAATAGTCTTTTGCACAATGATCGTGTTACTGTTCAATATTTTGTGTTGGACAAAGCATATAACTTGAAAGTTTGTCAGTAACTTCATACCAACGCCACACTGATATATTGCAGTCATTATGTATTTTTCAATGTCTGACTCAACACTTTGCACATTTGCATTTAATTACACAGGATGCTTTATAGCACAGTATGAGTAAACTGCAACTCTTAAGCAACAGATGAGTTGGTTTAACTCAGATCATAAAAGATACATAAATGTGATGTATTGTAATGTTGCCCTTTCAGCTCCCTGCTGTGATTGCTCAAAACATCTGTTGAATATTTAATGTAGCTGTAAGAGCTGCACTGTGGACTGGCACTGTTGTTTTGTTTTTATGACAGGTAATGAATTGTCAATGCTAAGACATGACCAAATCTCTGTAAAGGACTCATTTGTCTTTATATGCTGGTGTGCCATCTCACTAAGATGAACAAATCTTCAACATTAGTTTGGAAAATGAGATGTAAACAGTATGTTGAAGAATGAGCAAACTCTTCCCCATAAGTGAGGTTTCAGTAAACAAAATAATAATTCTCTTCTGTAACGTAGTGTATCTGTGTCGTTGCAGTATTTGGCCACTTTCTCCACACCAGGGTTTCTGCGGGTCATTAAAAAGCATTAAAGTCATTAAATAGATTTGGTGAAAATTAAGGCCTTAAATGGCATTAAAAAGCATTGAATTTGATGTTCTGAGGCATTAAAAATGTAAATACACTTGATGGAAAAAAAAAGCATTGTTATTCACAATTTCTTTTATTATATAAACATTTAATAATTTTGATCGGAAGTATAGTGTAATGATTGACAGGCAGAACCCTTTAATTGACTATTGTTTACGGCTGGTGCACAAAGTCACAACACCGGATGCTTGGAATGCAATGTGCTGTGAGTGTGCTGATGCTGTGGCGAAAGAGCAGAGGGAATATTAGCAAATGTCGGAAAAATAGGGAAATGCAAGTTTTAGCAGAAGTAATTGGAAGAGGAACTATTCAGAAAGCCTGTCGACAGTAAACTGTCATGTTTATATAAAACTGTATCTGCAGTTGGACATGGGCATTAAATTAGTTTAAAGTGGCATTACAAAGGGCATTAAGTAGCATTAAATTAGATTTACTGATAGCTGCAGAAATATATACTGTAATGGGAATATAGATTTTAAAGGTGTTGTATGTCTTATTGATATTCCAAACTATCAACAGCAGGGGGAGGTCGTGTACCAGACTGCACTCCCAGCTACCAAAACTATCAATAAATCAACACTATGTATCTACAGACTTTATCATTCACTGAATACAGCGAGAAGCTCATAGTTTACACACATCTGTATTATGGTATCATTAAGTTTTGTCCTTCAATCAAATGATCAGTAAAGTCTCAAATAAGTGCTGATAGTTTACATTATACCTCTTTTAACTTAGCTCTGTTTTTAGATATGAAACAGCCACAGTAACACCATAAGTCACCTCTGTTTTATGTACAGTTTATGTTGTCAATAACTGCACTAAAAATCTGTTTGGAATTGTCCAAGGTCAGAACTGTCATTTTATAGTCGGAACCATGGATCAACAAACAACAATATAACATTTATGTAACTTTATAGCTTCACAAGCTTCATGGTGAGACTCACCAGTGTAGAAGACAGGCTGTAATTTCAACACAATTTTTTCAACTTAAAAGCTGTGTCCAGTGAAGAAAGCAATGACAGTACTTGTATTTTTTTGTATCATTATGTTATTTTGTTGAAAATTGAAATTAGTGTTCCCATTTGTAACTTGGTCTGGGTGTTTGTTTTCAACACAATGAGACCTGTAGAGTGGCTTACTACTCCCTCTTGAGGTTACATGCATTCACAGTGACACGTCGGCCCGGGGCTTTGATTAAATTCATCAGACATTTCTGCAATATTGTACATTGACATCTTTTAGAATCTTTTAGAGTGTAAAGAACAGAATAGAATAGAATAGAATAGAATAGAATAGAATAGAATAGAATAGAATAGAATAGAATAGAAAAGGCTTTATGTTCATTACACCAGTTGTGCAACAAACAGCAGGTAGTCTCTACCAGCGACAGTGCACTTACAACTAAATGACAATATAATAAGATACAGACACATATTAAAAAATATAAAATGGTGTGCAATTGAAATATGTGCAAATTAGACATGTTCACAAACACTGCATTCACAAATACTTTATTCACAAATTGTCAATGTATGAAAGAGTAAAATTAAAAATATATATAAAAGTAGTATAAAATTTACAAATGTAACAGTGGAAACAATGTAAACATACGTACATGTGCCAGACATGAGGCATATATATTACACTCTTAATACATATATATAACTCATTGAAATAAAAACTTTCAGTCATTATTGTGTCTAGCACGACGTCCACAGGCAGACTCGGTGTCCTCTCTTGGAGCACAATAGCGTGATAAATAACACTGATTACATGACTGAGAAGTTAGATTTTTGCTCCTTTGCTGCTGGAGGAAAGTTTGATGGAGGGATGCTTACAGTTCTGTGAGCAGCGAACCCTTGTGTAATGGTAACCACAAGACGAACGCCCCAGATCCCCTGTTGAATTACCTTTTAGTTTCTTGCAGAATGAAATATACCATTGGCTTTAATGAAACTTTCCCTCCAGCTCATTCATCATGCCTGTCAAGCCCGCAGAGCCGTCACATCGAGCATTTGTGAATGCACCCAGAAAAGAGAGGGGCTATGTTTTTAATTAGTCAGAGAAGTTTGTTGTTCAGTTTGACTGCTATATTACAGCTAATTAAAAGCGACGGTGGGCAGTGAAGGGAGACCCCGAAATGTCCTGACGTTAAGTGGTTGTTCCCTAGAGGCGTTCAGCTTTACATTCATTTGTGTGTGTTTGATGTGGCACAAATGCCCTACAAAAACATTAGTACTCTAAAGCAAACAGCAAAATTTTCATTAAACTGAAAACATGGTAGTGTCAAACCCAAATAATATAAAGATAAAATTCTCATTTCACTCAATCTTTTTTTTTTTATACTAACTTATGTACCATTATCTTGCATAATTCTCTGTTTTTCCCAAATGTGTTAATTATGCAAATGTTTCTCCTCACCACATGGGACTACCAGTGTGCTTTAAATTATCCAAACCATCTGGAAGTCCTTGAACACATCCTCAAAGACTACATTGCTCTGTTTGTGATGAGTTCCCCCTAATCTGAGTTTGGTACCACCCAGCTTGTTTAACAAATTACTTCTGAAGCCAGAAAATAGTAAAAATATCTTTCACTAAATGACTTTAAAATTTAAAACTTTTTGCTGTTATTTGTTGTATTTCCTCTGTTTGGTGGGGAAAGACATTGTACACATCACAGATTTGTGATGAGGAAAAAGATATTTCAGTCAGCTGACTGGACTATTACTGGTCTTACTGCCACTTATCATGTTGTATTTCTCCAAAATGTCACCACCAGCATTTTCTCTCAAGACCCCGTGCTACTTTTGTCGCAGTTTCCAAATGATTTTGTTCTCTATATTTAACCTTGCTTATGTGATTTATGACCATTTTTCATAATATTATCTTCTGTATTTTGTGTTGTTTCAGTGAAAGTCAGGTATTTTATTATATTTAATTTAGTAATCATGTAGATGTTCATTAAAGCTCAGATTATAGTTGAGAGTTATTATATCAGAAACAGAGAAAGCTTAAGAAAAAGTGACTTTTTCAGTAAATGTATCATTAACTGAACATAAAAACACGTGTCACTATCCTCTGTCATTGATCCAACTCCATGGGTTTTACTGGTGAATCAGTGTTGTAGAAGATGACAGTGTTTTCACGTTCACTATGGAGCCTCTGAACGTCCAAATGGATCATATCCGATGACCATGAAAAGATGACAAACGGCATTTTACACCAATTATGTATATGTATTTATAGGATTAGTGGATCAACAGCAAAGATTTTAGATCAGTGGATGTTTGGGTCTTTATAGGTTCAGACTTGGTTTCTGAAATTTTGTCCAGGGACTTTGCAACAAAAAACAGGTTTTACAGTATCTGGAACATTGTGTTCTTGTTGCAGTGCAGCTCTTCATAGGTCCTTCACACTTCGCTCACAACACCTGAAATTGTAGGTTTTCAAGGGCTGTAGGACAACAATAACTGACACACTTTGTCGTATAAAGAAGAATAAGCACCATCCTTCAAGTTTTACGTATTTACTTGAGAGAAAGCTCATTTTATCATTTCTTATTTTTGTCAAACCATTATTTGTTAATTCTTCCCGATTCATAAATGGATTACAATATAACACATTTCATTGTTGGTCCCTTATTTTGTATTCTCAGTGTTTAATTGAATAGCGGCATCTCAGTTTTGACATTCAGTGACTCAGACATGTTCAAAGCACTTACAGAAGTATAGTGCAGCAATTGTACATGATAATATTCAACATGTATGTACTTATTGACTCTGTCAGAATCTTCTGGAGAAGTCTGCAGAGAGGGAGACTCGTCAGGAGTATGCTTTGGCCATGATTCAGTGCAAAGTGCTAAAGCAACTGGAGAACCTTGAGCAGCAGAAGTACGATGATGAAGACATCACTGAGGACATCAAGTTCCTCTTAGAGAGGCTCGGAGAGAGTGTCCAGGATCTCAGGTACAATCATAACAGGATCTCAAAACATTTCACAAGGACGTACTCCTCTATAGTATATGAAACTAAGCACTGAGCGTTGTGAGTAACTACACTACAGTAAACACTGTCATGATTTGTTCTCTCAGAAAAAACATTGTATATGAAACAGCTACATTGTTATGAAATCCGTTTTTCCAAGGATGAATTTTCAGTTTTGGGTGCTGTGTGAATTCAATGTTCTGCATAGTTGGAAAGCGCCTCTTTAAAACATGTTCTCTTGGCTATAGATGTGAAAAAAAGAAGATGACATTGTATTTGAACTTTTTCGTTTCTTCCTCATCGACAGCTCATTTGATGAGTACAGCTCTGAACTCAAGTCAGGCCGCCTGGAATGGAGCCCTGTACACAAGTCGGAGAAATTCTGGCGTGAGAATGCCGTCCGCTTGAATGAGAAGAACTATGAGCTCCTCAAGTAAGATATTTGTTTTGTTTTGTATAGCCCTCAAAGACTTTTTCACGTGACTGCATAAGAAACAGAACAATACCACCGAAAGCTTATTCAGGTGCACAAGGGCACAAAGTAATCTTTTTGTATTGACTAGTATTAGAACTTTTACAGAACAGATGTAAATTATTGTGTTATTTGAAGTAGTTTGTAAACACCAGGGGAAATTAGAATGATTTGATTTGATTCAATTTGATTCATCAGGCTTTGGGAGATTAATTCCATCTTATTAACTTATGAATAAATGTCATCTGTTACACACAATCTGAGCCCTTTTACCACTTTTACCAGCTCCACGTCTGATGACTGCACCACCTCTCAGCATTGTTGAGGTTATTTTTTTGCTGTGTGTCAGTGTTTCCAAGCTAAGATCACAAGATATGAAACATCAATTAGTGTGTGTGTTCTTTGGTATTCCAGTCACACTCTCTATTGGACCTATTGACACTGACTAAAAACCCTGATCAACCATCTCATTGTCTCATCATTGTCCTTTCTCTGTAATCAATTCAGACATCATCTCAGCTTGAATTACCTCCCTTCTCTTTGCCTTACTCTCCCACACCCTTAATCTCACTTTGCAACCTGAGTTGTCACATTTCCAGAGCTGTACATTTTCTGTCCTTGGATTTTGCAGCGAGGAATTTTTTTTTATCTCACTTTGAATTAGTGTTAATTTCAGTTTGTGGCTCTTTCACATTCACCACTTTGAGGAAAATGACCTCATTTATTGTTATTTCAGGTTTCTGAAAAGTATCACTGTTTAAAATGAATGAGATGTGTTGTTCAGTTCAGTTCACATATTTCAAACCTGCTACCAGAGTATAACACTGAACAGATGATGACTTGACAGACCGATAAACACATGGTTTGAAAAGGGGATGGAAGAAGCATTGCTTTTAAAATTCCAACTCCTCACACCACACAATCCATCACAAAACATCTGACTACACCAATACAGAACATTACAAGACAATACAGAGCAATACAGTAACACTTCCTCACATGACAGGAACATAGACAGGCCCGGACCCTCTCTGACCCTATGCCCACTCCCCCTAATGGCACCCACAGTGTTGAGGGCATCAGTGTCACTGTCTCTCCTCCAAGTACCTCTTCATTATTTGTTTTTTAAACATTCTTTTAAACTGAGAAAGGTTTGCACAATCTTTTAATTCATCCGCTAAGCCATTCTGAAGTACTACTGTCCTTACTGAGATGCATATTGATTTTAAAGTAGTTCTTACCTTTGATTAGTACAATTTATTAATATATCGAAGATTAAATTTATGTTGAGCGTCTCTGTCTTTAAATACTTTCTGAATATTACCTGGAAGACATTTTATTGATGCCCTGAACATGAGTTGTGCTGTTTTATAATCCACCAAATCTATTAATTTGAAGTCTACTGATTTGAGAAAAAGTGGGTTGGTGTGATCATTATAATTAGATCGATTGATTGATTGATTGATTTAAAACATGCAAAGAAACAAAATAAAACAAAACAAAGCAAATTAAGAAAAACAAAATAAGATTCAAATGAACAGAGTCTATCTTTAGGTACGTGCAAGTCTGAATTTTGCATGGTTGAAAAGGAGTAGGAAGAAGTATAAACTTATTTCTTACTTATTATAAACAGTTCTAACAGCTTTTTTTGGAAGGCTAATCAATGGCAATAAATTTGTCCCAATAACAATTCCCCCAAATATCAACACAATAATTAATTTAAGACATGACAAATGAATGGCACAATGTAAGTAAAGCACTTTGATTAAGTACATGACTGGACCTTTTCATCACACCAACACATTTGGCAACTTTTTTTGTAAATAACTTCTGTGGGGTTTCCAAGAAATTATTTAATCAATTAATATCCCCAAGAACAAATTTTCTTTGACTCTTTCAATAATCATATTATCCATAATTATTTGTACTATTACACTACTTTTTCGTTTTCCAAATAGCATGAGTTTAGTCTTTTTCAGGTTCAATGATCATTTGTTTACATTAAACCGATTTTTTAACTTATTAATCTCTTGAGTTATTTCTTCCAAAAGTTGCTCCACCTTTTCTCCAGAACAAATAATGTTAGTGTCATCTGCGGAAGTTTGTTAGTTGTTTTCTTTGCTTTGGTTTCTTTTCTAATACCTGCCTTGTTCTTGTGCTTCCCCTTGTCTCCTTTCCCTCCAGGATCTTAACTAGACTTCTGGAGGTGTCTGACGATCCTCAAGTCATAGCAGTTGCAGCTCACGACATTGGCGAGTATGTGCGGCATTACCCACGTGGAAAGCGGTAAGACAGACTATCCTGAGCAGATGTTCATATCAGACCTTAAAGCCATTCTGTGTAATTTGTCATTATACCTCCAGTGTCTGTGAACAGAGATTAATCAGGCCCATTCATGGCCATTTCTAAACAATCCCCATGCAGACATACAGTATAAGATGAGTGTAGCAGACAGCTTCCATAGGCGGTATTCATTTATTTACACTTCAACACATTGAAATTCAGTCAGTCTGAGCAGAAACTTGTGCTGTGTGTCTAAATAAATTCTAAATAAATCTAGAATTGTATTTTTAAATGGATTTTTTTTTTTTTTTTTACCGTGCTCTTACTCTTTTATTGTTGTTGTTATAAAGCATTTTGATCGAAAGTGCTGTATAAATTTATGATTATTATTAAAAGGGAGCTCTAATGCCCAGTCACTGTCAAGAATCAGTTCCTACCTTTGATTATTTTGGCTTCATTCATTCAATTCACTCATTATTCACACATTAAATTACATTATTATTATTATTATTATTATTATTATTATTATTATTATTATTGTTAGTAGTAGTAGTAGTAGTAGTAGTAGTAGTAGTATACTGTGATTTTATATTATACATCAGCCACTCTAAATAATTTGAATTGCCAGCTGACGAACACATATAGTCAAGTGTTCAATTTTCGATCTCGTACACACTGTTGTGATATAACATTGTACTGTAGTGCTCTCCTAAAAACTGCATATCCCAATTTTACCCTGAACACACCTTCTATCTATGGTAAAAAATGTTCAGCTCTTGAAAACCTCAACGTGTTCCTAGTGCTGCTCTGGCCACCTTTGTTTAAATCTGACACATTGCTCATGTACAGCTCACATATTTTTTTTCGCAACACCTGGGAAATAAGCAAGATGGTTTTCCATTTCTCTTGGACGGTGGCTGCAGTTACATGATAATAAGTCTTCAATCTGACTGAATTCTTTCTGTACAGAGATTCCAACTAAGGTTGCAGGGGCCAAAATCAGGGGGAAAAAAATGCTGTGATCAGAAAGTATAGCTGGAAGTCACGTATTTAACCCCCTGCCCATCTGAAAACACCAGTGAGTGGAGTCTGTGTCATGGAGTAGTTTTTCTACAGCCTGAAAACAGAGTCCAAAGAAGTGGATACGGTACTTGTTATAACATTTGTGCAATAATCCTCTGATCTTTTCAGGAGCAATGCCATATTTTAATCAGTATTCAATCAGATACAAATGCATTATTTTTGTAGACTTTTATAGGTATACATACTGTTAATACTGTTAATGATAATAATAAGTCATCAGAGACCCCTCCCACCACCATCACAGACTGTTTTTGCTGCTGGCCTCAAGAAGGAGGGTCTGTAGCCTTTGTAGCAGAACAGCCAGGCTCAGAAACAGTTTCATTCCACATGCCATAAGCCTGTTGAACTCAACATAATATCTCCCCTCCTCCCTCCCTCCCTCCCTCCCTCACACACCCACCCTCACCTACACAGGACTGCTCCAGTGTGCAATATAACTGTGCGATATTCACATCTGAAAATAGCTTTTTATCAGAGAACCATAGTTTTTTATACTTAACACATAGTTATTATATGTATATTTATTCTGTCCTGTACATATAGTGCCTGTTCTATTTATTGCTGCTGCTTCCTGAGCTATTTTCAGCAAAATTTCATTTTTGATGTAAATCTGGAATGACAAAGTCTGTCTATGTCTAATATTCACAGATATACACACTGTTTCTAATACTGTTTATATTGTAAAAAATTGTATTAAATCATATTTTATGTCTATTTTTATTTTAATGTACTTTAGTTCTATTCTTATGAAGATTAAGATTCTTTATTTGTCAGTACATAGATGTGTAGAAATGAACCTTCTGCTTATAACCCATCACTAGAACATGCAGGAACACACCACACACACTACAGACTAGGAGCAGTGGGCTTGCCATATCAAGCACCTGGGGAGCAAATGGGGGGTTAAGTGCCTTGCTCAAGGGCACATCAGCCAACAACTTTTCTGCATGTCTGGGGAATCCAAGTGGCAACCCTTTGGTCACAAGCTGACTCTCCAGCCTTCTAGGCCACGGCTGCCCCCTTATTTTACTTTGTTAATTTTATATTCTATTTTTTTGTTTACTGTTTAGTTTTCTTTTATAAATTTACTCTCAGATAAATTGGCTTTTTATTCATATTATTCGGACTGGCACTCTCAATCTTATTGAACACACAACGACAATAAAGGCTATTCTATTCTATTCTATTCTATTCTATTCTATTCTATTCTATTCAAATTGCAGTATGCTGAAGGGTAATTGTAGAATTTTTGCCAAATGACAGAAATGGTGTTTCAGCCACCATGTTTCTGTTCTCACCACTTGGTTCAAGCATGAACACAAAAGAAGAACTGGTCAGATCAAGCGTTTAAATTTCAAATATTTTGTCTCTGACCAGTTTCGTCAAAAGTTTACACCATCCTTCTCATTCTGATTCAGTTATTCTGATCCACTCTGTCCTGATTGATGTGGTTTCATGAGATGTTTTTAGTCAGAGTGGGTCGTTATTCCAGTTATTAGTAGAATATCAGGGTCCATTAAATACCGTCAGTGATATTAATATCAAATTCCCAGCTATCTTCTTCCTGTTTGAAGACCTCACCCTGTTCATTAGGGCTGCACAATTAGATGGTGTCCTCCTAATGGGTTTTACAGATCGAATCACAGTCTCAATCCCAATGTAAGCTTGTGCAGTTATATAAACACCGAAGGTTACTCTTTAAATTTGAAGATTTAGGACATTTAGGGCAATCAGATGACAGAAATAGGGAGAAATTATACACAAACTCTGTTGTATTGTAATCAGCGACACTGGTCAGAGAGTAGTCCTGTTTAAAACATGCAATGAAAGTCACTACTGTATTTTCTTTTTTTAGTTACTGTAGTTTTTTTTTTATACTGTGTTAAGTCTGAACGTTTGAACTGAAAAAGTACACATTTCACACTTGTTAATCTGTGTGTTATCCTTCATAACCAGTAGAGTCAAATTTTCAAGGGCTATATTACCAAGTGATTGCAATGAAATGAATTTTTTTTTACCAAGTCATGCAGCCCTGCTCTTCACATATTTTTTTACATTTCCCTACAGTTTTTCTTATCCTAAATACACTCTGATTGACTGATAAAGTCAAGATCCTTATTTGATCCTATTACCCTGTCATCACAGTCAGTGGCCTGATCTGATAGCCCTGTTTCTTGCCTTAACAGGTTATTTTTTCCATCCACTAGGCTTCAAATGTATGGTAACATTTAGATCATTTGTCGTTACATGCATTATGCATTTTTTTTTTTTAAATAGTGTCTATACATTGAACGTTTCAGGCAGGCTCATTGAAATTACTGACACTGAATCAGTGAATGGCCTGAAAATAAGAAAAGAACACGCTCTTCTGTGTGGATAAAGGCTCTCTCCTGCTTTCCTTCCATTTCAGGGTGATTGAGCAGCTGGGTGGGAAACAGCTGGTCATGAATCACATGCACCATGAAGACCAGCTTGTTCGGTACAATGCCCTGTTGGCTGTGCAGAAGCTTATGGTCCACAACTGGTATGAACTCATTTACTGTCTCATGGATGTGATTCTGTTTTTGGTTTTCACTCGTTATCTAGTAGATTCATGGAGAAAACTAGCTTTTAAGGTTTCAGGCTCTCAGATAAACACAACTCTTACATTTACATATTAATGATCAAAAGTCTGGTTTGGATGATGAGACATCTGCCTATCGTACATTTCCTGATATTCGACTCCATGTTCTGAGAGAGAATAATAAAAACTTAATTTGTCCAGAACCAGTGGGTGTAACAAAACTAATTAGACATGCACAGAGACATCGCTCGAGCTCAGTCAGTGTATTCTTAGAGTGGTCAATATGTGCATCTTCATTTATATTCTCTGGGGTTTCCTACCCTTGTAAGGCTTTTTTGTGCAGTATCCAAGCTGAAGAAGGTTAAAACTATGTTGAGAGTTCTCTGTTGCTCCAGAGAGAAAAAAAATATCACAATAGCCTGAACATGACTCAAAATTTTTATTGCATAAATACCCTTTTAAAAACTGCAGATCACCTATTATTTGTGAGAGGACAACTGAATGCCTAAAATATCATTTTAAATTAGTACAGTAGAAGTAGAGGTGGAACAACACTATTTAGAGAGAGCACTGGTTTATGAAGAGTCTGGTTAGAGTCTTTTTTTTTAAGCTGTGAGTGCTAATAGTCTTCATTTAGCCCAGATAAGTAATGGGTCATTTTTGGAAAAAGCCAAGTGAAAACCTGTAGTAACTTATGTGACCTTGAAAAATCTTGAAGTTTACTTAAGATTGTGTTTTACCTATGGAGTTTCAACAAGATGAAAGATGCAACGTGTCACCATTCACATACAGCAGGGGTGGGTAACCTGTGGCTCCGGGGCCACATTTGGCTCTTGGGCCCTTTTCAAGTGGTTCCATGTGGCTTTGTCAAAAACATATGGAAATGAATAACACTTACTTTTTATACATTTTACTATTCCTGTCACAATCAAGTCGTTCTGATGTTATGAAGATGTAAAAATGTAGAAAACACTCCAAATTTAAAAAAAAAAAATAGAAGTAGTAGTAGCAGTAAGTAAAAGTAGACTACTTTTAATTCATCTGTATTTTTCTTTGCAAAGAAAGCCCTCACATACCAATCCACAGTAATAACAAATGTCACCATTTTATCTAGTGTAGTTCTGTAATTTCTTTGTATTTCTGTAAATGCGTCAAACTTTGATTTATTCCGTACAAACTAATCCCAAAGAGCTTCTTAAACAGTCACTACTTTGAGGTAAAACATAATGAGGATATCTTTTGGCTCCAGACTGTTTTGTTTTTCTATTTCTGTCTTAAAATGGCTCTTTAGATAAAAAGATTGCCGACCCGTGACATACAGTATCTGCTGCAAACAAGAGATTGACTCACAGAGGTTACCAAATATAGCTGCAGAGCTGAAAAACTCACATTTCAACCATGTATCATGATCATTTAAATTTCCTGGAAACTGGTTAATGGTCAAGTGTACAAGGACAAGAAAGCTGAGATGACTGAAAAGGAGTTTAGTGCATCTCCATAGTGATGTTTTTACTGCAGAAATGGAAAGAGAAAGTCTTCCCGGCTTCATCTACACTAATGTGTTTCCATTTGAAAATGAAAATGATATTCATCCACTATTGCATTCTGGCAGAGTTCCAAGATTAATCTCTAAACAATCAAACATGACTGAAACTGTGTTGATAACACCACCAGACAAATAGCATGTCCACTGAGAATGCAGTCAATAGTGTCATTATTAAAAACACAATTTATCTGCAAGGACATTCTGTAACCGTGGTGAATTAACTGCTGGTGTCATAAGGTAGTGGTACCGAGGTGCAGCGTCTTTTTTTTCCTCCTGAAAGCATCCTGTGAAAACAACAATCAGGTTTCTGGAGTACATGGGTGCTGATCGGTCCCATCACTCACAACAAAACCTTCCCTATTCCCATTTCGCAGTCTTCAAAGATTTTGTTGTATGATAAGTGGCTGAGTTTGAGTTTTTTTAGCCATGGTTTTCCTACACCAAAAAGAGTTGTATGTCTTAATGTTTTTGTCAACTTTATTGCAGTTGTGTATAGATTTTCACCTCTGTGTGTGTTTTGCTGACTAAGTAGGCTAATGCTTGGTAAGAGTTGTTTGCCTTCATGTTTGCATTTGGTTTCCATTTAGTGTCCGGATGTGCACATATAGTCCTGCACATTAGTATTAACAGCCAAAATACAGTGCCAGAGAAGGTGTGTCATGGTTGTAATGGACTTTAGCCGACTGTTTAAGACCAAAATATGTAGAGCTTCAGTGACAATGTAATGTTAATGTGCACTATTGATATTTCACACTCAGTTTCTTATGTCTTTCTAATTATTCTATTTCAGCATCAGGCAAAATGCACATAGAATGAAATGTTCCCTTTAGATCTCTCACTTTCAACAATCCTTGCGTACACCTCTACTATTCTGAGCTGTATATTAGTGATACTACTGAAACACCGGTCAATACTCACCATGTCCATCATCTGTATGTGCTTTGTCTCTGCTTGGAAACCTTGAAAATCAACAAGCCATAAGTGAAGACGTATTTGTTTTGCTGCCATTATCTAAAACACACTTAGCTCCCTGAGCAACTGTGGATGGAGGTATTGTGTTAAATATCAGTCTGTGTAGAGCTGTTTTCACATGTAAGTGATCTTAATTTTCCATGTGATAAGTTCACTGAAATGTGGGCATTACCTGATTTATTCATTGTCACATCAGACAGAAAGGTTTTCAGTCTGACTTCAGAACTAGATAACAAACAAAAGTAGATGTCTCACATTCATTTAATTGTGAGTGATTTTTGTCTCTGAAGATCTGTTATCATTTAGCATCTTACAGACTGAGAGAGTATGTATGCCCTGCCAAGTCTGTGTGTCTGAAATATAGTTAATTAAATGTGTTTCTTGTCCAAACCTTTGTGGCAGTGATGCACAGGTCAGGGCTTTTATTACTTTCACCCACCATAACCTGTTAGAGATCCACTCCACCTTAAAATCGTCCCTAAATCAACAACCCAAAACCAATGATTCCAAAGCAAAGCCTATTATATATCAGCATAATAACATCTGTGTCCAGACTGAAAAGCAACAAAACAAGGAAACCCATCATTAAAGATGTGAAGTTTCATCTCTTACTTTTTTTTTTTTTTTTTGACTCTTCTCACTTTTAGAAAGCATACGCAAAAACACAAACTGACCTTCATAAAAAGTGCCTCTTAGAACTATTTAGCTCAGGTTTCGGCTGCACTGTGTCGAAACAGAGTCCAGGACTGAATTTGTTTCAATGTGCAATGTGTGCATTTATGAAATGGAGAATCTATGGAGTATTTATGTAAACATTTAAGAATCAGTTTTTGTTCTATCTGTTCACTCCATCATGATCTACCCTGTAAATTGGAATGAATGTGTGGATACATTTTTCCACACTTTTTTTTTTTTATATATATATAGGCATTTCATCCACACAGAACCAGTGTTTTCAGAGCCCACTATACAAATATTTCAAACAGGGTCCCAGAGTCAACAAATCTCAAAACACCACCCTTGGATTTCCGTCTTTACAACCCATGCACATCTTTTCTGAAACCCCAGCTCTAAGTTTACCCACATGTGCTTCACCGCCCTATTCTTCTTGTTGTGTTAGTTTACATCTCATGACTGTAATGTGCATGCTTCATGTCTTTGACTCTGTTTTTGGTATATTTCAGCACCACATATAGATAGTTTTGGACACATAGATTTCTTGAGACAATGCCATGTTTACAGAAAACTTCATTAAATCAAAAAAGAAGTCTATCATTTTTGTCTCCGTATGGACAAGGCCGCAGTACTGATCTGACTCTTGAACCTGTAACATCTTCTACTGACATTATTCTAACCTTCCTGACCAACACATCACTAATTTGTTGTTTACATAGCTTGTTTTTTTTATACACAATGATTATATGTAATGCATCTACTATTTGATCATCATAGAAAGTGATGAGGAGTGAAGTTATACAAGGATGGTTATATTTTTAAAAAAAAGACAGATAAAGTACTCAAATTCAAGTCAAAAAATACATGCAAATATCCAAAGAAGCATCACAGCCAAAGTAACCTTTAAATTAAAATCTGAACCCGTGTAGACTCATGCATAATTCACTACATGGATTGTGTTCAACGAAAAAGATAATTTGGTTTTGTGTGAAAGTAGATAATTCATCACTGTCGTTTTGTAGAGCATGTCATTCAAAAACTGCCCTCACATCACATTAATACACAACCCTGTCTTTTTCTTCTCTCGTCTTCTGAACTTAGTCGTCCAGTGATTTGTTATTATGTTGAAGAGACATTATGTGTTTGGTGGAGAGATTGATGATTACCTTTATCGTTTTTTTTCTGTATGAGCCAGCTGCCTCCAGACTAGAGTTCATTCGGTTTTTCTCGGTACAACGTCTTATAAATCAAGGTTGTTTAGTTATATTCCCAGTGCCCAGTTACCGCTCACACTCAATATTGCCTTAATGTAAACAGACACATGTCACTGCCGCTGTATAAAAAGAAACTACTTTCTTAGCCTGCGGTAAAAAGGGGAGGTTTCATTCTCCCACACACTCGAGATGTTTTCCTTGAAGCTCACCTTGAGTGCATCGCCTTCTTATTGTCTTGACAAGATTTCTCCCTCCTTACTTAGACTTCAGCTAGTTACAATGGTGGAGATGAACGTTCAAATCTAATGTGCTTTTTCATCCCTTTTTTTCCCCCATACATTTTCAGAACTTGAAGCTTTCCTGAAGGTTGTAATTGTTTTGCTTTCAGCTCCTCATTGATGACATTTCGTGAAAAGCCCATCTCTGCTGAACAGGCAGTGCACAGTCCTCTCCTTTACCAGACTGGAGCATAGCACAAGCCCAAACCCAAAACTGATTTTCTGGAATATAGTATGAGATAGACTTCAACAGATTAATTGTCCATGCTCAGAAACTGCCTGATTTTCACGTGATCAACCATGACCGGTGACTGGCTGGTCAGGCTGAAATTGACCGATTTTGAGCGCAAGTCAAATTCCTGCCGTGCCGCATAGTCAGACCCGGGGCCATTTCCAGATAGTTATACACTCACAGTCAATGAAACTTTGAGACCATATTTTTTGACATAATTTTTATTTTGAAACCCTAAACTGGAATTTTTTCATATGAATCATTTGTTTAGGATATTGGCATTCAGAAACAAAAATCTAAAGTTTCAAGAATAATGTCAAAACAAAAAACTTCACAAAAGAAAATGGCACCTGCTAAACACAAAGTCACAACAGTCAATACCAGGTATGGCCTCCGTTTGCGGGACGCGGCCGATAGACGCGGTCTATTGTCAACAGAGCCTGTCGTGTTGTGGCGTTCAACCAGGTTTCTGATTGTGGGTTGGGAACAGCCCATACGCCTGGCTATATCACTGTAGCTCAAACCAGCCTCCACCATACCCAGTGCCCGGAGACGTTGTTCACGTGATAGACGTGACATGATGCCGTTCACTGGACTAACAATGGAGGCCTTTTTTGGGCCTTTATATAGGCCTTCAGAACCAATTCTCAAATTATGCAGATACCCACTGAGTATTGCTCAATGTGTATTTGGTCCGCTTTTGCAAAGAGACCAACACATGTGCAATGAACCGTGACAACACGACAACTCATCATTATCTCAACTACCCGAGCACTAAGTCATCAATAAATCCACAATGAATAATTACAACCCCCCTACAAGTAGAAATATGCAGACATTTCTACCTCAAAGTTCCTATTGACTGTCAGTATATATGAGACGGCA
Organism: Sphaeramia orbicularis; assembly: GCF_902148855.1. NCBI lineage: Eukaryota > Metazoa > Chordata > Actinopteri > Kurtiformes > Apogonidae > Sphaeramia > Sphaeramia orbicularis. The sequence goes on from NC_043973.1 coordinate 30,399,189, forward strand.
ACCAGGAATGTGAAGGGGGCACATGTTGCTAATGGAGGCCGTGACGGGGGGGTGGTGGTGGTGGTGGTGGTGGTGGGGGTTACACAAGGGGGGTGTGTTCCGTGCTGCATGTACCTCACACTGAGTATGCGCACACCACCATACGACTATAGAAAGTGAAACTCAACACACCTTACCTGGGGTGCCGTAAAGGGGGTTAAACATGACAAATTCATGGGGCCCAGCATTGCCAGGGGGCCCAATGGATATAGCTTAGAGGTTGTGAAAATTTCATGTAAGCTCCAAAGTAAAAGAGAGGCATAGAAGCCGGGAGTTGGATGTTCAAAGTTAAGTTTCACTTTCGGTTTCATGCCAGCTACGGCGGTTACAACACTTAAGGAACGCACCATGTATGTACCTCCTGCCCCTACACCACGCACATACATCCCCCCCCCCACTCTGACCACAAAGTTAGGACCCGTTGTGGACCTCATTTTCCTTCTCCCTACCTTTGGAAACTGTCATTTGAAGGGGCAGGATGTTTGTTTAAGGGGCCATTGCTACATTCCAATCCAAAAATAGTAGTAATGGTTGTAAATATATGTAATAGACTACTTTTTTATTTTATGACACTGAAGGTATTCATCTGTATACTCCAATGCAAAGAAAGCCTTTACATACCAGTCGATTTTGCTGTGTAACACAATAATATCAAATGGCACCGTTTTCTGTACTGTAGTTCTATAATTTCTTTGTAGTTCTCTTCGTGCACTGAAACTTTGATTTATTATCGACATATTCCACCAACTAATCCTAAAGAACTTCTTAAACAGTCCCCACTTTGAGATAAAACTTTTTTTTTTTAAATTTCTGTATTAAAAGGGTCTTTAGATAGCAAAGGTTGCTGACCCATGCCCTAAAATAAACGCAGGGAGGTAATTAATAACCTGTTTGAGACATTAAGGGCTAGATTTACTGTTGTAGCACAAAATTAGAGCTGGAAAGACATGGATATAGGTGACATTATTGCGGAAATTTTAGGGGAGAAGACTAAAAACATTAATAATGAGTCCTGCACTGGGTGAGAGATGGAAAGTACACAAGTGTGAGAATGTGGAGGTTGGAAAGACTAAATCATGAAGAGTACACGTCTCCATCGTATAGACAAGGCCAAAACATTCAGTCTTTCAACATTAAAGACAATATACAACTCACCAGTTGTATTGTGGCTGTAAGAACATGCTTCAAAAATACTCTTTCCTCACTCATACAATATGACCTCAGACACATTTACTATTAATATACCAAAAGAAGCAAACAGGTGGCATTTTGAATGTTTTTTTTTGTAAGAAGTTTGTCCAGAGGAATAATCTGTTTGGCATTTTTCACAATTTTCAGAAGAAAAACCTTGATTAAATGGAATTAAACTGATATATTGCAGAGCCCTTTTACAATTTAGAAAAGAAAAAAGTAAAAAAATGAGCAAAAAAAAAAAGGCTGAGAAATCATTAATAACTAGAAGCACTCGGAGAGCGCAGACCTCCGCCAAGGCTGATCAGTGGCCCCCCCCGTGGGCCCCCCCCACCCCCGATCACCACCAAAATGTAATCATTTCTTCCTTATCCCATTTCCAACAAACCCTGAAAATTTCATCCAAATCTGTCCATAACTTTTTGAGTTATGTTGCACACTAACGATCAGTGGCCCCCCCCGTGGGCCCCCCCACCCCCGATCACCACTAAAATTTAATCATTTCTTCCTTATCCCATTTCCAACAAACCCTGACAATTTCATCCAAATCTGTCCATAACTTTTTGAGTTATGTTGCACACTAACGGACAAACAAACAAACAAACCCTGGCAAAAACATAACCTCCTTGGCGGAGGTAACTACATTAATACAACAATATGTGACTTGAATCCCAAAAAGACGTGCTCAGTGTCATGCTCCACTACATCATGTGACACTGCACAAAATATGGCCAAAATAAAATGAAATAAGCAAAGTGAAAAGAAAAATAAACAAGAATAATGGAAAAGAAAAAAAAAAAGCTGAATGAAAAAGATGCAAAAGAGCAAAATGGGTAAATTAATCAGAAAGGCTGTGCTAGAAAACAATAACAATGAATATAAATGTGACAAAATTGACATATAATAGTACTAGACAATGTAAAATTGTGCCAAAAAGTAAAAAATAAATTAATTTTAAAAAATATAAAGGAAAACCAAAAAGTTCTCAGACAAATGTCAAAGGCTGTGTCAAAGACAGCACCCGCAATTCTACAAAGAAGGAATCTACCCATGGAAACAGAGATTACAAAAGTGTTTGGACTCTAATGAAACTTATGTAGAAAAATAATTTTGTTATTTTAATAAACTTTTTATTACATTTGTCGGAGAACCTTTTGACTGTCCCTCATGTAAGGAGAATATTTGAATGATTAGTGCAACATAATTTAATAACCTTTGTGGTTGTCTGTCCACTGCCAATTGCACTATTAGCAAACACAGAAAAAAGCATGTTTCAACCCATTTTACACCCAGTAGGGCTAAATGAGCTTTTATCTGCAGTGATGAGACAAAATAGCAGGATGTATGATTACTTAGGCTGCCAGGACTCTGGAATTAATGCTGCATTCATCTTGAGTCATGTGACCTTCTCCTCTCCTGTCACATGTTTCATGCAGACTAAATTCAGTGCAGTTAATTCACATTGCAATTTAAAAGCCCAAACACAGAATTAGTTACATTATAATTGTATTATTAATCAAACAAATATGAATCATTCCTTCACTGCATTTCGCCAGAGCTGCAATGATTAATTAATTAGCGGAGCCAATGTTAAACTTGAGAAAGCTGCTGCATGATTAGAAGACTTAAAAAACCCTCTGTTACCCACACAAACCTTTAATTATAATACTGATACAGCAGCAATAAGATGAATCATTGTCTGTTTTTATATTTAATTATTAAGGCTGCACCCTGGCTGTTTGACATTGGTTAATAATACAGTTTTAAGACACAAAATGTAATTAAACTTGTAATTAGGCCAACACTCCCTCATCTTTTAACACATTCAAACACACTGCTCCAAACTACTTCCCTCGCAGACTCTGTACACCTTTTGATTAACTCCCTCCCAGAAGAACAGTGGAGTTGGTTTATCTTGAAGGAGTTTTTTAATTTGCTGTCACCCCAGAGTGGGCACTTCCAAACTAGAGGTGACGGTTCTCCAAAGAGGACCGTTAAAAACCTTCCTTTATGGCAGGTTTGACAGCAGGTTCCTGTCGGTTTTCTTTTCCAACCAGAGACCGAAATGACTTCCTCGTCTTTAATTGACTGCATGCCAATCAGCGAGCCGCTCTGTTTTACATACGTCTCATTAGTCCACGCATTGACTCTGCACGATTCCCACTGTGCACCGGCTTGATGTGTAGGTAATTATGATGATATGGCCAAGTTGTGATTAAAACTGAAACATGCAAGAATGAAAGCTCTGTTATGTATTTTCAGAGCAAGAGCCAAAAGATGTGAGACTAAAATAGTATTTGTCCACCTTTATAACCCTCATGACTCCTGTGGAAATTAGTTTAATTTAAAGAAAGTCGCATCCAGTAAAAGCAGAGGTACACACAATAAGGATGTGATGTTTACAGCACTTACACCGCTAATTTATTTTACTGTGAAGTAATCAACATTACAACATATTTGTCATGTCTTTTTAGTATGTGGGCTCATGCTGCTTTGTGAGGAGAATTTGATATTTGTGGTTGCTGTAGGTCATGATCACGTCATACCATTATTGATCAATTTGGCTGTAATTTTTTCAGTGAAGTGAATTAACTGCCTCATCTGTGAATGGTCGGGAACTGCTGACCAATATGCGCTACAATTAGGGCCTGTGTCCAGAGACCGCTTTTTTTTTTTTTTTTTGTGCTGGCAAGACCCACAGTCTGATTTTACAGAGATTGTTGTTACTATGGGTACGTCTTTATTCATTACTGGCTACTGTAAATTATATTTTCTGAAATTGCCTCTGTTGTTGTCTCACAGGAAGTAGCCTTAAGTTTTTTTTTCCAAGAATGTGGTTTGTTTAAAATGTTCTCAGATGATTTGGAAATTTATCACTATGCATTGTTCACAACAATTAACCTTAATTGCGTTTTGATGGAGAAAGCACTTTTAAGTCACCCACTATTGCCTAGCAACGTGGAGTAGGTCATGTGATAGAATCTGAGACATGTTTTAGTCCGAGGCTACTGTTCCCTGCTCACGGAGTAAAACCTCCAAAATGTAATGGATGTCGAAGATGTTTCCTTCTTCGATAACATCATAGTAATCCTTCAGTGTTGACAGGGTCGATTTAGTTAGTCCCGCCCCTTCTTGATTTCGATTGGTTGGTGAGCGAGAAGTAACACTGACTAGCCGATGCTGTTCCAAATGTTCAACTCAAAGCCCTGTGATTACAATGAGTACTGTAAACACTGAAATTTATTGGATTTTAATGGAGAACAGGTGCAACAAAAACAGCCGTCTATGGACACAAACCCATAAAAGGAAAGTGACTTGATCAAGAGGTCAACACTTGACTCCATCACCTGTTTCTTCAAGCACCCAGCTGATTGTTGTCACATATGAAGCTCTCTATAACCATCCCCCCTCTAATCTCTATACACTTTTACATCCACACACTCCTTCTCAGCCTCTGTTCATTTGTCACCTACATCTTATCTCTATCGTTTATGGCCGAGCACGAAGCATGAGGTGACAGTACTTTCTCTTTGGTTGCCCACTGTACACTAACCCATCCACACAGAATAACATCCCACAACATCCCACTCCCATTTATTGAACTCTTTTTAGTGTATTATTATCATCCTGATTCCTTTAGCTGTACCATAATGTTTAGGGTGTGTTTTTTAGTTGTTGTTGGTGGTGGTGGTCATATTACATTTTTAAATGTCTTTATTTCTATCTTATTGAATCAGGAGAGGTTTTCTGTGTCCATTTAAAGAACTTAAAGGCTCATGGGAAAAATATTTGGAGATGTAAAAGGATATGATTTTCAAAATTAAATGTAATATTCTGAATTATGCTTTTATTTATGTGCACGTAAATACATATATAAAAAAATTTTGTTAAAGACTTTATGTGTACTTTATACGTCATACGTTTTGTCAAAAAAGAAATTCAGCAGGTGTTCTAAGGTCGACCCCAGGTACATGTTTTTTTTTTCAATCTGTCTTGGTGTGAGTGTGTCTGAAGAACACCAAGTGGCTTCCCTTTTTTTGAATAAAACTATGTGTTCTCCTTTAATTTCTAAACTTGTTGCTATTATCAAACATAATTTTAGATGTTTATAACATAATACATCATTGTGATAAAAAGTGAAAAAATAATCATGAGTATATGTACTCGAGTAGATACGTATTTTACTCCAGCAATGAGGTGCTGTGCTGGAAGAATGACCTTTAAAGAAGTGGTATTTTGCTTTTTTTTTTTTTTTTTTTTTAAATGGAATTACGCATTTTAAAACATTTCCCTGTGGTCTACATAAACTGTAAATGCTCTGCTTGGGTCTGAATTCTTCATTAATTCCACTCCAAAGGTCCATCTTCAACCCTATTTCTGAGTAATGACACCTAAAAAGTCGTTTTGAGCGCTGGCCCTTTAAATGCAAATGAGCCACTTCACCCCCCCACCCCCTCCATGTTGTTGACTGGGCTGCTCAATTTTTGCCAAAATGAATATAAAGATAGCTTTGCAGCACCTGGAGGGTTCAAATTCAGACTTTTGGAACTGTTAGGGTCCAAATACACAAATAAATGTACCAAAGACTAATAAAAGTGGGTTTAGCAAAATATGAGCCCTTTAAAAATGCTTGAATTTGACCTTGAAAAATGTGTACAAACCCTGTATCTTATGAATGTGACATAGTTATTGAATTGCTCAGCTGAAGGTGTTTAAAGTCTCACTTGTACAGGGTGGGGAAGCAAAATTTACAATGAACATTTAGTTGTTTTTTCTCAGCAGGCACTACATCAATTGTTTTGAAACCAAACATATATTGATGTCATAATCATACCTAACACTATTATCCATACCTTTTCAGAAACTTTTGCCCATATGAGTAATCAGGAAAGCAAACATCAAAGAGTGTGTGATTTGCTGAATGCACTCGTCACACCAAAGGAGATTTCAAAAATAGTTGGAGTGTCCATAAAGACTGTTTATAATGGAAAGAAGAGAATGACTATGAGCAAAACTATTACGAGAAAGTCTGGAAGATACTATTAAAGAAGAATGGGAGAAGTTGTCACCCCAATATTTGAGGAACACTTGTGCAAGTTTCAGGAAGTGTGTGAAGGCAGTTATTGAGAAAGAAGGAGGACACATAGAATAAAAACATTTTCTATTATGGAAATTTTCTTGTGGCAAATAAATTCTCATGACTTTCAATAAACTAATTGGTCATACACTGTCTTTCAATCCCTGCCTCAAAATATTGTAAATTTTGCTTCCCCACCCTGTATATTTGGTCCATATGTGTGTTTTCAGACTGGGTTGTAATGATGCTGTTGTGTTTTCAGGGAGTACCTGGGCAGGCAGCTCCAGTCCACTGATCAACAACAGGCTCCTGCTGTGGCGGCTCGCAGCTGAACTGTTCCTGTGCATGGATGTTTGTGTACCACTGTGTGGATGAGCGTGTGCTGTATGTGCATTGGTCTTTGCCATTTTATTTTGTGTAATATCTTAAAAATCAAGGGGTGTAGTTTCTCTCTTCCATCTACAACCCCCGAGTTACCCTCGATGTTGATTGATTTGACTGTTGTACTTCGTGTCGTGACCTCTCAGCTAAAAACGTGTGGTGATTCAAGTCGCACTTTATGTCTGTGATATTGTACAAAACTGCAGGTTATTTAAGTCTTAAATCTGTAAAACATTGTATGTAACCCAATAAAGATGCTAGTGTTACCTGTGTTGTCCCTGAATGTTCTCTCGATAAGTCGCCGTTGTTGCTGAATGACAGGATATACTGAGGTTATCTTGATAACATTGACTTTGCTTATCAGGCAGAGACTGAGTTTAGTCTTTTTTTCCTCACAGTTGTAAAGAAATGATTGTTTTTTACTCTGTCCTTTTGAGCAGAAGAATTAAAAAGTTTGTGAATGAGTAATTCTATTAGGCTACGTGAAAGTAAGAATTTCACAGTGTTTTCCGCAAAGTAGTGGTAAAACATGTTTTTCATATTGGGAAGTTATGAGATTAGATAAGTATAACAGGTTTTAATTACATGGATGAAAACATGGAAAAAGGTTGCTATAACACTTAAATCTGATTTGTTTATTTGTGCTTTTTTGTTAATTAAAACTTTTCCAAAGACCAACTTAACCCATAAACACCCAAACATCCCCAAAAGCATCTACAGATCTTTTTTTTTTATTTTTATTTGCATGTCATAAAACAGCAAGAAAGAAAAAAAACATTCAAACAAGTAACATTATTGTGCAAGAGAGGTTAGAAGCCAAAAGAGGCTTATATGAATACATCCCCAGAAATGAACAATACAAAAGAAAATGAATTAAAAATACAATCTAACTGAATAAACTAAAGTAAAAACAACAAAAATGTAAATCACATTACAAATCATCAAATACAAATCAAATGATATATAGCCTTACATTTTTTCATGAATTAAAGTCCTTTTCAGATGCTTTTTAAACAATGATAAAGTAGATTATTCCACACATTTGGTCCAAAGATATTTCGGAGAATACTGACTGACAGAAGTTCGGCAGTATGGAAGATAAAATTTGCTCGAATAGCGTGTAGAATAGTTTTGAATAACAAAGACAACATAAAGAAATTATGAAAAACTTTGGGAAGAATATGAGTTAAATGAACGTATTTATACATGAAGACAGGTCTGGTAAACATTCACATCAAAAATGGAGAGAAGTTTGAATTTTTTGGTCTTAACTGTTGATCCATTAATATTATCAATCCATGTAAATAATTGGTGTAAAATACAGTTTGTCATCTTTTCATGGTCATCAGATTTCAGATTTTTCTTCAGTTTTCTCTGTTTTTGATATAATAACCCTCAATTTTAATCTGAGCTTTTATGAACATCTACATTATCACTGAATTAAATTTAGGAAAATACATGTTTTAAACTGAAAAAACAAAATACAGAGGATAATATTATAATAAATGGTGATAGATCACTTAAGAAAAGTCAAATCTAGAGAAACAATTTTGGAAGTACTGCAAAAGTAGCAGTGGGTCCTTATGGGTTAATAGTATTTCATAGATATGAACAAATTCAGGTTTTGATGCCTTTAAAACAAACTGGATCAGATGCGTGTTCACCTCTGTGTTATATCACATTTCCTTTTTATTAAACATTCTAATCATCTAAGAGCTGAGATCACTATATTATACATTATTTTATTCCACTTATATAAGTGAAATTTTCCTCCATTTTCACCGTTTCAAGACCATAGCTGCTCTTTGATCTTTGGTCTTCATTGTCTGAATCTGCTCTTCAGATGTCCGTACACTCTAAAAAATGATTAATAGGCTCAACGTAAAAAAATTGAGGTAACAATTTCCATTAATCTTTTTAAGTTATTTCAACTTGGCAAATTGCTTAAATGCCACAAGACTTCTCTAGTTAAGTAAACTCTATTACTTTAGTACAAACAACATGATTTGCTTTTTACTCTACGAGCTTAATTAAGTCGAACCAACTTAATTTTAATTGTGTAAAAACTATTCCATTTAGTTATATTGACTTATTGTTTTACTTTTATTCTACTCAAAAGTGTTCGTACAAGTAGTTTCTCTAATTTTTTGAGTTGGCATAACTTATTTCTGTACATCAGAAGAAATTCCACATGGAAATTCCAGTTACATGACTGATCCGTGTAATTCTCTGCACAACTAACTTACTATATGTGTCTGCATGTTAATATCTCAAATATACACAGTACTATTATTCTCATGTTTTTGCAGATATTAATTTATATTTGTAAAGCAGTGAGAAGTTACATTAAGCAATATAACTGCAACTGACGATAAACAGGAAAGGCACTGTTTGGCCTATGGCTCTGACTCATGGTGCAGTTCTATAAAAATAAATAAATAAATAAATAAATAAATAAACACAAAAAGGCCAATAAACATTAGAATGCACACATTAACTCAAAATTAACACCAACATCACATCCCTGCTGAACCCCTGCACATAAAATAACACGTTTTCAACAATATACCCAATACCCACAATGCAATGCAGCAAATATGCGACAATCTATACTACAATTTTAAATTAGAAAGGAGCAAAGTGTGTATTATTCGGTCCTTGAATAATTAAAACTACTGTTGCAGAAACAAAGCTAAATTCTATCAAGCCTTAAAGTTCGGTAAAGTTCTGTGCAAAATCATGTTTCTCCCTTTTTTTTCTGTGCTTTCCTCCTTTTCTTGTGGTAGGCGTGGTCTGTCAGCAAAACATGTCCAGGCTCATCAGCTTTGTACTCAGCTTTTAGAGGAAGCTTACAAGATTTTTAAGCTGTACTAACTTAATATATTTCTTTGTTAAGTTAAAGGCAGAAATGTCTGTTCAAAATCAATATGTTATTAAGTTAAGAGTGTTTTCCTTGTTTTTCATTTAGACCAACTTAATAAAATAACTTATCATCTGATTTAAATGTGTACATGTAACAAACTTAATTTTTTTAAGCAGAGAAAGCTCTTGATTTTAAGCTTAACTTACTAACCCCATGAATCATTTTTTAGAGTGTATGTTTTCAATAGGAGACGGATGTTGACTACATGAGTCTTTTGAAAAGGCTGATAAATGAAAAGTAGTCAACAACAAGTGGAAATAAATGTTGAAAATAGAAGAATGAAGAGCAGAGCAGGCATTTAAATATAATTATCAGGTGATGTTATCAAGATGAGACCATTTTATTTACATGATATCAAGAAATCCAGACACAAAGACCGTTGATTGTGATTATAAATAAATAAATGGAACATCCAGAGGGAAAAAATAATGACAAAAACAGTAAAATATTGAGAAAAGAAAGCTAAGTATACATGCAATCATTATAACAGAGTAATATAATTGAATTAATATTACAGTCAATCATACACCATAATAAAAATGTTAAGAAAAATTAGTTTTCTACTAAATCCTACTGTCTATTTGAGAACAGGACCTTTTCTTCTTGTTAGACTGGTCCCCTCATGGGAGCATGACTCTTATCTGGTCTATGAAGGAAGTGACTACGGTGGGATTCTTTTTTTTTTTTTTTAATCTATTTTTTTATTATTATTTCAAATTATACATTTACATAAACATGTACTTATACATAAGGAACCACACAGACACAATACATACAAATTATAAAACAAACCTACAAACCTATTAAACCCCCCAAAAAAGAAGAAAAACCCCCAAAAACAAACAAAAAAGACACACACAAAAAAAACAACAAGAAGATAAATAATGTTATCAACTCCTTGTAAAGAGGAGTTGATAACATTACGGTGGGATTCTTTAGATCTAGAAAAGGCTGTGGATTCTTCTGACCACAGTCACATTTCTGTTTTTTCGGTCCGTCTAAGACAGGGGTGTCAAACCCATGTTAGTTCAGGGGCCACATACAACCCAATATGACCTGCAGTGGGCCGGATGATTAAAATAACACAATAATACAAAAATAATATCAATTCCAAAATCTGTATGTCTAATTTCTATGTTTTAGAGTGAAAAAAGTAAAATTATATAATCAAAATTTTTACATCCTTTAAAAAAATGTGGAAAAACATGAACAACCATGACAAAAAAGAAATTTATTAAGAAAAAAAGTGCAATTTTAAGAATTTATGCCATTATTTGGCCTCAGCTTCTCATTTTCACATGTTCATTACAATTTACAGATCACAGTGGATCTACAAATACACAAAACATTTAATAACAGACAGAATATTAGTGCAATTACTCTTAATTCTCTTAAGGCATTTCAAGTTCTTCATATTTGTTCAGGTTTTTCACATTTTTTGTAAAAGGATAGTTTGTGAATGTAAACATTTTTGTGTAATTTTACTTTTTTTTTTACACAAAAACAAAGAGAAAAAATTGTGGTTTTCATTATTTATAGGTTATTATGATAGTATTTTACTGGTCTAATCCACTTTAGATGGAATTGACCTAAAATTATTTTGACATCCTTGATTGTTTATATCTTCAGTGTAATTTTTGTGTTTCACTAATTCATCCCGCGGGCCAGACTGGACCCACTGGCGGGCCGGTTTTGGACCCCGGGCCGCATGTTTGACACCCCTGGTCTAAGATCAAAAGAACTGGGTTCTGTTTCTGCACTGAATCGATACAGGTCCTCGTCTTTGGATAATGTAGTTTCAGGTTTCTACACTGTGGGAAGAGACAGCAGCTTCCCATGGTCCATGTGTTTATATTCATACAAAGTAGCATGACTTGTTTCTCATGCAGCGCTGCCTGAGGGTCAAAGGTCACACACATACAACAGTTGTTTGGATTCTAAGCCTTGACACATTGCGGTTTCCCTTGACTTCCTGAATATGTTCACAATATTATGTGCTGCAGAAGATGGAAGATCCATTCTTTGCAGTGTTGGGTTGATATACAGGGTGTCCGTAAAGTCACTTTAGAATTTAACAAATTTATTACAAAAGCAAATGAATCGACAAATCTGTGGAAATTATTACAAAATGAAAAACAGATATTGAAGTTGTTTTTTTTTGCCTCATTTAATCCACCTCTACTCTGCAAAAAATGTCACACTAGAAATAAGCCTAATATTCCTAAATCTGGTTAAATTGGCTTATGTTGAGCAAAAGAATCTGCCAATGGGGTAAGAAAAAAATTATTGGCTAGAATTCTTAAAACAAGCAAAAAAAAAAAAAAAGTGTATCAACTAAAAAAAAAAAACATAATGTGCCTTAAAATAGGCAAAAATGCTATAATTTTAGCAAACAGCGTTTAGAAGAAGAAATAAAATCCCACTCATTTCAGACAGAATTACTTTAAATGAGGAGTTTTAGTCTGACTGAGCTGGCTATAAGAATTTAAGTCTGAAAGTAAAAGTAATTCCTGTCATTTCTTCAGATTCTTAAAGTGAGAAGTTGTGCAAGTGGTTAAAGTCTTAAAATAAGGAAAACAATCTGGATCCTTTGCTGGGATCATTTGTAAAATAATCCCATACCTTGTTACTAGTCAAATCGGGCTTGATATTAGCTGGAAAATCTTATTAAGACAAAGTTATTTATTTATTTATTTATGTATGTATGTATTGATTGATTGACTGATTGATTGATTGAATATTTTTCTTCTGTAAAAATTTCTTGGCAAGCTTTTTTCTATTTAGATGAAAAATAGGATGAATGTTCCAGAAATAAGGCTTTTTTCACTTCCTAGAAATCATTTTTTGCAGTGTATATGGACACCATTAGTTACACAAAGCACAACCAGACAGTACTGGATTTGTTTCCATGTTGGCTGTAGCACAGACTTATCAATGCTGTCAAAGGTATCAGTGATCTTTAGCTTCAAGTCGTTGGTGTCCCGTATCTTATTTTGATATTCTAAGTCATTTTAAATCAATGGGAAAAGGACAAAAATGGGTGTAGATGTTTTCTAATTGACTGAATTGGGTTCGGCTTTGAGATGCTTTTAAGGAACATTGTTGTTATACTTTTAGTACCTTTTAAAATAAAGATGATGTTTATATCTATGTTCTTTTCAGTTTTGAGTTTGTTTTTAGGACTGACTTTCACTGTGTTTATGTATATTAGTGTGGATGTAGAGCTGTGATTTCCATTTTGTTTAACCTCTGCTGCTGCTGCTGCTGCTGCTGTCATGGCCAGGACACTCTTTAACCCTTTCATGCGTAGTGGTCACTCCAGTGGACAGCTCTTTTACAGCTGTTCTCTTGTATATTCATGGTTTTGTTGGTTTACTTGGATATCAGCCAACACAGTGGACGCTTATGCATCATCCCATAAACTGCAATTCATACCATTACTCTAACTTTCCTGTTCTTGATAAATCTGATCTGCTGTAACAAATTTTAGTGTGAACAGTTGGTAATTGTTATTAGACTGTAATTAACAGTTTTTTGTTTTTTTTTTTTTGTTAAAACAAAGGATGGTTTTTTTGCATATTATCTGAGTAATAACTAGTATTATAGTATGTTAAAATGTGAGAAAACATCAGATTAACAGCATTAAATATGTTTTTATTTCATAGTTTTCATACAGTTTATCAGTAAGTGCATGTTTCTTTGCTTCAAAAATGTAATTTTTAATCTGTTATGTCATTTGTACATGCAGCCTGTCCTGCTACTCATTCTGTTTGTGTGCTCCCTCTGGGCCAGGTCGTTATTGTAAATCAGTTCTCAGCTAACTTACCTGGTTGAATAATGGTTAAAAAAAAAAAAAACATGGTGTCCAGTTGAGTGGACTTTTTTATAACTCCATAAAAAATAGGTTCATGAAAAATGTTCAATCACATAGTTTTTTGTCATGCCTAAAGTGGAATAAAAACACTGAGGGAAAAAAAAAATCTAGATTAAGATTCTCAAAATTCATGCATGAAAGGGTTAATCTCAATGAGCTTTTTTCCCTGGTTAATTAAAGGTTATAATAACAAAAAAATAAATAAATAAATGAAAATCATAAAAGTCTGAACGGCCAGGTCACATTTATCCGACCTTTACGTCATTGAAATTTGACAAACGTCACAATTCTGTATCCCAGGAGGAGGAGGAGGAGGAGTGGTGGGAAAACCATGTTTACTTCCATAAACACAGTGCGTGCCTGCATGGTCACGTTTCACATCAGAACCTCTTTTGTGAATGCGGGTCACGTCAGGGTCGTATTCAGTTCATACTCAAAACTGACAGAAGTTGCAATTCTGGTGTAATATGAATGTGCACACACAAAAAATTTGGATTTCACCAAAATATCTGAATTGTGCATTAAGACCTGCTGTGAATGAATGAATGAATGAATGAATGAATGACTGCTTAATTAGTGGTCCAAACATTATCAGATATTTTACACCAGGATATCAGTGGTGACTGTTTGGGTTGGTTTTTATTGTAAAGCGTCTTTGAGTACTTAGAAAAGCGCTATATAAAACCAATGTATGATTATTATTTGTTAAGGGTTAAGTAAACCTGTGATTTTAGTATATATTTTCATTTTTGTCCAGTAAATTCATCCTGCTGTGCTCTGCTCTTGAACTAAAAACCTTCATTTATTCAGTCCTTGAAACAGTCTGACTCTGCTTATAGCTACAGTGTCCTCTCTGTCCATAACTGAGGTTCATTTTTACAAACAAGCGGACCTGAACAGAAAACATCTGAAAAAGTTCTTATTCTGCATTGTATTTCTGTCAAAATCCAAGTTTCTTCCGTGGTATTTGACTTTGGCTGTTTGCTGATCATCACTCACATGTGACATTTACATAGCAACACATACAGAACAGATCATGTGTTAGGCGCAGTAGAAGCAGAGAGCTGTATTTTAACTTCCATGTTGGTATATTTGATAAGGGATCAGATCTGAGTGTGAGTATTGAGTGCAGCTAATAAAAAACAGCACCTAAGGATATTTTACCTTCTATCTGTGGAGTCCATGTTTTTCTGTAATAAATCCCACAAGAACAACAAAGGTCATGTTAAGCATGTTGGTGTGTAAACCAGTATGTGTAATTACTCATGTTTTCGTTTTTCCAACACGCTAAATCCTCACACAGTTTTCCCTGCAGCCCTGTGATCATTAGTAAGTAGAGCTGCAACAAGTACTGAATACTGAGCTGCATCACCAAAAGCAGAGGTGCTACAAGTGCTCAGATCATTTCACTTGCTAAAAATGTTACTTGCACTTTGAAAATGTACCATGAGATGGACAAGTTGTGCATTCCGAACATTAAAGTAAAAATATAACCGATCATGCAGGCAGTTGTGCAGAAAAATGGTCACTGTTTTGTCACATATGATGATTTTGGATTCATTTTACTGCTGCGTTTATGTTGCATTTTAGTGTGAACTCATTTAAGCTTTTGATGCATGAATGATGAGAACCTTAGTCAAGATTTTTTTTCTTGAGTGTTTTTATTCCTCTTTAGCCATGAAAAAAACAATGCAATTGATTTTTTTTTTTTTTTTTTTTTTTTTTATGAACCTATTTTTCGTGGAGTCACAAATGTCCACTCAGCTGGACACCATGCATTTAAGTTTTGAAGCAAAAAACATGTATTTAAAACTCATCATCAGAAAGGGATACACTGTGTGAAAACTATGAAATAAAAACATTTTTAATGCCGGTAATTGCTAAATTGCTACTGCTTTCTCACATTTTATCATACTCTAATATTCGTTATTACTCATTTCATGGAGATAAAATCCTCCTCAGACCCAGGAAATTGACAGTTTCAGCTTTTTTACATTAAAAAATTGTCTTGATTGGAAACTGCATAATGCAACAGTTTTTTCAGATACATTTTTAAAATTATTTTTATTGATTGATTGGTTTTTTTTTATGGAATTTTCTTTGCAATGCACAGTATTTTTAAAGTAAAACTGTCAAACTTTTGTCCCCTACAGAGGACAAAATGCATTGCTGGGTCTCAGGAGGATATGCAAAAAAAAAAAAAAAAAAAAAAAAAAATTGTTAATTACAGTGTAATAACAATTAGCAATTGATTTACACTAAAACATGTTAGTGCAGATCAGGTTTATCAAGAGCAGCAACGTTACAATAATTGTATGAATGTCAGTGTATGGGATGATGTATAAGTGTCCACTGTGTTGGCTGATATGGAACAATATTTTAATAAAGTTCTTCCCAGGCTTATCACAGATTTTCCCAAGATTATCTCTGGACCTGCTGCGGTGGTCCTGCCTCTCTCCTGCCTTCATCATCATCACTTACCTATCCTCAACTGCCTCCATGTGTCTCCCCCTACTCCCCCCTTCTCCCCCAGTCTCTATCTCTATCGCTCTCTCTTTCTTTACTCTCTCTCTTTAACCCCAACTGGTCAAGGCAGACGGCCATCCTCCAGGAGTCTGGGTCTGCTCCAGGTTTCTGCTGTTAAAGGGAAGTTTCTCCTTCCACTGTCACCAGTCACAAGTGTTTGCTCCTGGAGGATTCTGTTGGGTTTCTGTAAATTGGCTTAGAGTCTGGTTTTGACCAACTCTATATATAAAGTGTCATGAGATAACTTTTTTGTTGCGATCTGGTGTTATATACAGGGTGGGGAAGCAAAATTTACAGTATTTTGAGGCAGGGATTGAAAGACAGTGTATGACCAATTAGTTTATTAAAAGTCATGAGAATTTAAATCTTCAAATCATATTTTATTGCATTTCTAACGGTCTTGTTGTCTACCTCAAGTTCAGTTGCCGTTTTTCTCATGGATTTGGTTGGATCCTTTAGGATTTTGGATTTGAGAGCTTTAATAAAAGCTTTGGTACGTTTTTTGTTGCTTCCTCCACTTCCAGACTTTCTCATAATAGTTTTGCTCATAGTCATTCTCTTCTTTACATTATAAACAGTCTTTATGGACACGACAACTATTTTTGAAATCTCCTTCGGTGTGACGAGTGCATTCAGCAAATCACACACTCTTTGACGTTTGCTTTCCTGATTACTCATATGGGCAAAAGTTTCTGAAAAGGTATGGATAATAGTGTTAGGTATGATTATGACATCAATATATGTTTGGTTTCAAAACAATTGACGTAGTGCCTGCTGAGAAAAAACAAGTAAATGTTCATTGTAAATTTTGCTTCCCCACCCTGTATATAAAATTTGATTGATTGAGTGATTTAATTAGTTTTCCCCTGTAAGTCGCTTTGGAAAAAAGCGCCTGCCAAATGCATAAACATAAACATAAAAACAACAAAACCCATGAATATACAAGAGAATAACTGGAGAATAACTGTCCACTGGAGTGACCACTATGCATGAAAGGGTTAAACTACAGGATGTATAAAAAAAAAAAAAAAGATACATTTTGAAAAATAACCTCCCGTTCCACATTTGATAATTTTTGGAATTTTCTTTTATGGACGTCAGTAGGTAGGGGATTGGTGGATATTTGTCCAAACTTGGATTGTGCAGTTGTCCCCTGCTCACTCATGCATGAAAACCTGGGTCTGTAAATTTGGACGAATATCCACCAACCCCCTACCTACCGACGTCCATAAAAGAAAATTCCAAAAATGATTAAATGCGGAACCTGGGGGTAATTTTTCAAAATGTATAGTTTTTGTTTTTTTTGTTTTTTTTTTTTTTTTAATACATCCTGTGTTTTATAGTATTTGAATTAATGTAACTTTTACATCACTCTTCAGTTTGAGATTCATCGCACATGCTATAATGTCCGAATGCAACATACAGAACTGTGCAACAGTCTTAGGTCACCTTCAGTTTTGTTGTTTTTGCAGGATTGAAAAAGGCATATATATTTATTTCTCATTATCTTTTTCTCACATACAAAAAAAAAAAAAAAAAAAAAAAAAAAAACAAGAAATGTGCACAGCTTTTAAAGACACATGAAAATCTGAAATAATTGGGCTCTAAAGAACCCCTGACCCCATGATAAGAGGCTGCACAGACAGTTAGAAAAACCTGACATGTGTTGAATGAAACCTGGTACAGAAAATTACTGGAGAAAATCTCATATTATCGGAACAAAAGGGTTGAAGACGTGAAGTGCAAAGGGAGGTCACACTGAATACAAAAGCTTGAATTAAGCAAAACAATCTGCCAATGGAACAAGTGAAAATTATCTTTAAAGAAGATTTTCAAGATCTATTGTCTAAAAATAAGTTCTTATATCTCACTGAAAAGTTACTCTTTAGGTGATTATGTCTTATTTTAAGTGTGATGAGATTTTTGACAAGAAATGACAAAAATACACTTGGTCAGATTTTAATTGTTTCCAGTATTATTTTTAGAATAGACCCAAAGTGCTTCTAAACTTCCTTCATAACTTGAGTCTACATCTGGTTTGAATCTTTAGCCCCATGTCCTGTTTTTAGGGACCAGTTTCATAGACGCACTCATATTATAACCTAAAAATAAGGTTCTGAATGCAAAACTTTTACTCCTGATATTTTCAGTATATAAAATGTATTAATACTTTTACTGAATAGAATGATCCTTTCACTTAACCCTTTCATGCATAATGGTTACTCCAGTGGACAGTTATTCTACAGCTGTTCTCTTGTATATTTTATATGTATATTATATTTTTATATTTAGTTGTTTTAGTTCCATATCAGCCAACACTGTGGACGCTTATACATCATCCCTAACACTGCAATTCATACCATTACTATAACTTTGCTGTTCTACATAAACCTGATCTGCACTAACATGTTTGAGTATAAATCAATTGTTAATTGTTAGACTGTAATTAACAGGGGTTTTTTTTGGGTTCTTTTTTTTAAACAGTTTTTTGTTTTTTGTTTTTTTTTTGCATATTTTCTCCATGAAGTGAGCAATAACTAGTATTAGAATATGTTAAAATGTGAGAAAACACCAGATTAGCTGCATTAAACATGTTTTTATTTCATTGTTTTGATATAATTTTCTGATATTGGGTTTTAAATACTTGTGTCTTTGCTTCAAGAATATAATGCATGGTGTGGCACGGACATTTTTGTAAATCCATGAAAAAAACACAACTCAATTGTATTGTTTTTTTCATGCCTAAGGAGGAATAAAAACACTACAAAAAACCCAAAAACTCAACTAAGGTTCTCATAATTCATGCATGAAAGGGTTAAAGAGGCCACACACACACACGCACACACACACACACACACACACACACACACAAAAACTATGTGAAGAGCAAAACAGAAGTGAGATCTGAGTAAGAAATCAGAATTGAGCACCAAGTGTAGAGAATAGAAATGAACTAGACCAAATATGAAAAGACTGCATGTGGTATGTGCCGTTCACACTGTCTGCAAATTTTCAGCATTTTACGCCGACAGTGTGAACAGAGCCACAGTCATGGACTAACCTGAAAACTGGACTGACTCAAAAAGGCTGGTTACTATGGCTACATTCACACTGCAAGTCTGAATGCTCAATTCAGATTTTTGCTGAAACCTGATTTATTTTATTTTATTTTTTTGCACAGTTGTTAACATTATCATTGAAATGTGACTCATCAGACTCATGTGTGAACAGTCTATGGTTCTGCAGTGACCCACCTACGCAGAAGAAGACGTAACGCCACATGTAGTACACTGTGTTTACGGAGGTAAATATGGATCTTGAGGGTTCCGCCTCCTGCAGCGCAGAACTGGGACATATGTTGCATTTCAGTAATGTAAAAGTCAGATAAAATACTGTACATCCAGACCAATCAGACTTGAGTCACACTGCAAAACATTAGATTACGGATGTAACCATATGAAAATTTCCTATCATGATTATTGTGACCAAAATTATCACGGTTATCATTATTATTGTGGTATTGTTGTAATTGTGCTCAAAATGTTCAAAAAGTACTAATACACAGACTGAAATAATTTAACCAAGTTGTATTTAAAAAACAACAACAACAACAACAACAAAAACAAATAAAAATAATATGTACAATGTACCTTCTGAGCCTATTTTATTCATTTTTCAGTTCTTTTGATTTTGCCTTTATATACTTTATAAACAAATGTTTACTATACACATGTTTGGTATCTTCTTTTCAGCACAGTTTCATCTATATCATCTGTCTATTATTTTTTCACTTTCACCTACTATAAAAACATAAAAGGACAAAAAACACAAAAAAATATAAAATCCAATTTGAAAAATGTATATAATTTATTATATAAATAACACAAAGATGCTTAACGAACCTTTTCAAAGACTTTAAAAGTGAATATTCATTCCCAATATTAGGTATATACAATTAAAATTGTAATAAATTGAGACTATACTCAAATATTTGACATAAAAGCAGATCTTTACATAGGCATTTTCTCCGGAAAGTGCAGTAATCAAACACGGTTATCATGATAATTAGAATTTAAACGGCAATTTTACAGCGGTGAATCGTTATACCGGTAATCGTTACATTCCTACATTAGATATATATGCGATTTAGGACCACATATGAAAATGGCCTGGGTCGGATTTGAAAAACTGGATTTGTGCTGTTCAGACTGTCATAAAAAAAAAAAAAAAAAAAAAATCAGATTTTGGCCACTTTTGCCTACAGTGTAAATGTAGCCAAATAAATCTCATAAATACAGCCTGTGTGAAGAAGTGATGTTTGTAGAATACAAATCAGGGTCATGTGCCTTATGTGCAGGTAGTGGTTCTCTGAGGAAACTTTTTTTTTTTTTTATCAAGTACAACAATGTATTCAATGTTTTGTTGTTTTGTTTTGTTTTTTTATTATAAGTATTAGTATTCATAACAACTGCTGTCTGCTGCATTCACATCAGTTCAATGAGAGCCAGTCAGAAGGCCAGACTGAAAGCACTTTTTGCCCATGGGGTACTCTGTCTCCAGATGCCTGCAGAAAAGGTTAAATACTCCAAGAGGAAAACAAGCATGTTTGTTTATAATTGTGAATCATATGTGGAAATGAAGCTGTCCTTCTCTCTCTCCAGTGGGTAAACAGAGCAGATGTATATGATGAAGCCATCTGAACTGAAAACACAAGGTCGTTTAACCCATAAAGACCCAGTGCTACTTTTATGGCGATAAAAAAAAAGAATATGTCTGTCTATTTAACCTTTATTAAGTGTTTTATCACCATGTATTACAATATTATCCTTTGCATTTTGCATTTTTTAAAGTGAAAATTTGGTATTTTCCTGTATTTAATTTCCTGATCATGTAGATGCTCAGGTTGTATATGAGGGTTATAAGGTCAGAAATAGAGAAAACAGAAGAAAAAGTGACTTTATCAGCAAATATATCATTAAATGAACATAAAACAAGTGTCTCCATCCACTGTCATTGATCCAACTCCATGGGTTTTACTGGTGAATCAATGTTGTAGAAGATGACAGTGTTTCCACGGTAACTACAGAGCCTCTCAACGTCCAAATTAACACTTAACAATGAACACTTATCACCCCGCCCCCCAGAGGGAAAGCCAAGGGTGTTGTTTTTGGTTCAGTTTGTTTGTTTGTTTGTTTTTTTGTTTGTTAACACTCTAGCACACAGGTGTCAAACATGCGGCCCGGGGGCCAAATCCGGCCCGTCAAAGGGTCCAGTCTGGCCCTTGGGATGAATTTGTGAAATGCAAAAATTACACTAAGATATTAACAAACATTTTAGTTCAGGTTCCACCAATTCAGACCAAGTGGGTCGGATCAGTAAAATACTATCATAATAATCTATAAATACGCACAACTCCAAATTTCTTTTTTTGTAAATGTAAATATTTTCGTGCCCTGCGATGAACTGGCGACTTGTCCAGGGTGTACCCCGCCTTCGCCCCTATGTAGCTGGGATAGGCTCCAAGCGACCCCCGTGACCCTAGTGAGGATAAAGCGGGTTCAGAAAATGAATGAATGAATGAATGAATGAAATATTTTCGTATATTTACATTAAAACAAAGTATAATTTCACCAAAAATGTGAATAACCTGAACAAATATGAACAACCTGAAATGTTTTAAGAGAAGTCAGTACAATTTTAACAATATTCTGCCTGATATTAAATGTTTTGTGTATTTGTAGATCCACTGTGATCTGTAAGTTATAATGTACATGTGGAAATGATAAAGTGAAGCAGAATATTGTGAAAATTACACTTATTTTTTCAGTTTGTTCATGTTATTCACATTGTTTGAAAGGATACTTTGTAGATGTAAACATTTTCATTGTTTAATTTTACTTTTTTCACTCTAAAACATAGAGAAAATTTTGGAGTTGACAATATTTATATGTTATTATGTTATTATTTTACTGGTCCGGCCCACTGCAGATCAAATTTAGCTGAATGTGGCCCCTGAAGTGTAATGAGTTTGACACCCCTGCTTTAGCAGCAAAACTATTGGTTGAATTCATACCAAATTGGGTTTATAGATTGTCAGTGACCCAGAATAGATATCATTACATTTTGGGAAAAACAGGTCAAAGTTACCATTTTTTTTATGAATGTTTTAAATCTTTTTTTTTTTTTTCCCCATTTACTTATGATGAACAAAATTTCACATGTCTGTAACAGCAAAACTATTGGTTGAATTCATACCAAATTTGGTTTATAGATTGCCAGTGACCCAAAATAGATGTCATTATATTTAGGAAAAATTTAGGTAGAAGTTGCAATTTTTTATGAATGTTTTAAATCTTTTTTTTTTTTTTTTTTCCCCATTTACTTATAATGAGCAAAATTTCCCATGTCTGTAGCAGCAAAACTGTTGGTTGAATTCACACCAAATTTGGTTTATAGATTGTCAGTGACCAAGAATAGATGTCATTATATTTTGGGAAAATTAGGTCAAAGTTACCATTTTTTATGAATTTTTTAAATCTTTTTTTTCTCCCCATTTACTTATAATGGGCAAAATTTCACATGTCTGTAGCAGCAAAACTATTGGTTGAATTCATACCAAATTTGGTTTATACATTGCCAGTGACCCAAAATAGATGTCATTATATTTAGGAAAAATTTAGGTAGAAGTTACAATTTTTATGAATGTTTTAAATCTTTTTTTTTTTTTTTCCCCTATTTACTTATAATGAACAAAATTTCCCATGTCTGTAGCAGCTAAACTATTGGTTGAATTCATACCAAATTTGGTTTATAGATTGTCAGTGACCCACAATAGATGTCATTATATTTAGGAAAAAATTAAGTAGAAGTTACAATTTTTTAAGAATGTTTTAATCTTTTTTTTTTTTTTTTTTTTTTCCCCATTTACTTATAATTAACAAAATTTCCCATGTCTGTAACAGCAAAACTATTGGTTGAATTCATACCAAATTTGGTTTATAGATTGCCAGTGACCCAAAATAGATGTCATTATATTTAGGAAAAATTTAGGTAGAAGTTACAATTTTTTATGAATGTTTTAAATCTTTTTTTTTTTTTTTTTTTTTCCCCCATTTACTTATAATGGGCAAAATTTCCCATGTCTGTAGCAGCAAAACTGTTGGTTGAATTCACACCAAATTTGGTTTATAGATTGTCAGTGACCAAGAATAGATGTCATTACATTTTGGGAAAATTAGGTCAAAGTTACCATTTTTTATGAATTTTTTAAATCTTTTTTTTTCCCCATTTACTTATAATGGGCAAAATTTCACATGTCTGTAGCAGCAAAACTATTGGTTGAATTCATACCAAATTTGGTTTATACATTGCCAGTGACCCAAAATAGATGTCATTATATTTAGGAAAAATTTAGGTAGAAGTTACAATTTTTATGAATGTTTTAAATCTTTTTTTTATTTTTTCCCCTATTTACTTATAATGAACAAAATTTCCCATGTCTGTAGCAGCTAAACTATTGGTTGAATTCATACCAAATTTGGTTTATAGATTGTCAGTGACCCACATAGATGTCATTATATTTAGGAAAAAATTAAGTAGAAGTTACAATTTTTTAAGAATGTTTTAATCTTTTTTTTTTTTTTTTTTTTCCCCATTTACTTATAATTAACAAAATTTCCCATGTCTGTAACAGCAAAACTATTGGTTGAATTCATACCAAATTTGGTTTATAGATTGCCAGTGACCCAAAATAGATGTCATTATATTTAGGAAAAAATTAGGTAGAAGTTACAATTTTTTATGAATGTTTTAAATCTTTTTTTTTTTTTTTTTTTTTTTTTTTTTTTCCCCCATTTACTTATAATGGGCAAAATTTCCCATGTCTGTAGCAGCAAAACTGTTGGTTGAATTCACACCAAATTTGGTTTATAGATTGTCAGTGACCAAGAATAGATGTCATTACATTTTGGGAAAATTAGGTCAAAGTTACCATTTTTTATGAATTTTTTAAATCTTTTTTTTTTCCCCATTTACTTATAATGGGCAAAATTTCACATGTCTGTAGCAGCAAAACTATTGGTTGAATTCATACCAAATTTGGTTTATACATTGCCAGTGACCCAAAATAGATGTCATTATATTTAGGAAAAATTTAGGTAGAAGTTACAATTTTTATGAATGTTTTAAATCTTTTTTTTTTTTTTTCCTCTATTTACTTATAATGAACAAAATTTCCCATGTCTGTAGCAGCTAAACTATTGGTTGAATTCATACCAAATTTGGTTTATAGATTGTCAGTGACCCACAATAGATGTCATTATATTTAGGAAAAAATTAAGTAGAAGTTACAATTTTTTAAGAATGTTTTAATCTTTTTTTTTTTTTTTTTTTCCCCATTTACTTATAATTAACAAAATTTCCCATGTCTGTAACAGCAAAACTATTGGTTGAATTCATACCAAATTTGGTTTATAGATTGCCAGTGACCCAAAATAGATGTCATTATATTTAGGAAAAAATTAGGTAGAAGTTACAATTTTTTATGAATGTTTTAAATCTTTTTTTTTTTTTTTTTTTCTTTTTTTCCCCCATTTACTTATAATGGGCAAAATTTCCCATGTCTGTAGCAGCAAAACTGTTGGTTGAATTCACACCAAATTTGGTTTATAGATTGTCAGTGACCAAGAATAGATGTCATTACATTTTGGGAAAATTAGGTCAAAGTTACCATTTTTTATGAATTTTTTAAATCTTTTTTTTTCCCCATTTACTTATAATGGGCAAAATTTCCCATGTCTGTAGCAGCTAAACTATTGGTTGAATTCATACCAAATTTGGTTTATAGATTGTCAGTGACCCAAAATAGATGTCATTATATTAGGAAAAAATTAAGTAGAAGTTACAATTTTTTAAGAATGTTTTAATCTTTTTTTTTTTTTTTTTCCCCATTACTTATAATTAACAAAATTTCCCATGTCTGTAGCAGCAAAACTATTGGTTGAATTCATACCAAATTGACTTTATAGATTACCAGTGACCCAGAATGGATCTCATTACATTTTGGGAATAGTTGGTCAAAGTTCAAATTTTTTATGAATTCCTATTTACTTATAATGGGCAAAATATATCCGAGGGGTGGGGTTTGTTGTGCCTGGCACCACTTGTTAAACATTTTAGATCAGTAGATGATTTTGGTTGCCAGTGGCTGTTTGGATCGTTATGGGTTAAACTTTCCATCAACATGAACTACACCTCGTTGTCATATTTCTATAGTAATAATCACAGTTTAATCTTGGAGGTGAACAGTGTCTATTCAACGCCCACAGGCTCTTGACAGTTATTGAACTTACTTGTCAAGTGTTCAGAATATAATGTATTTATCTTCCTGAAGTCTACAGTAGTTGATCTTGCTCTGACATCTGTAGGTTCCACAGAGATGGGATGCACAAAGAGTCAATATTTATGTAGACACTCTCCGCCTGTGGGTCAGCTGCCTGGCCTTGCTCTGCTCCTCCAGTATTATTTACAGTCGCTGGTGTTTAGTGGTTCATGTGCATGCTCACCTGCAACAAACCAGTGAACTCTGGACCTTGAAACAGATGGTTTTTCTCCCCCCGCCCCCCTCCGCTCATATTGCACTCCCCACATTTGCTGTTCAGGGTCAAGGCAGAGGATGAAATGTTTGTTTGTCTGCACACTCCGAGTCTGTGGGGTCAGATTTAAAGCCCATACCCCCCTTTGGTAATTTTTAACCCTTTCATGCACTGTGGTCACTCCAGTGGACAGTTCTTCTCCAGCTGTTCTCTTGTATATTCATAGGTTTTGTTGTTTTAGTTCCATATGAGCCAACACAGTGGACACTTATGCAACATCCCATAATACACTGCAATTCATACCATTGCTATAACTTTGCTGTTCTTGAGAAAGCTGATCTGCGCTAACATGTTTAAGTGTAAATCAGTTGTTATTTGTTAGATAAAAAGAGTTGTTTTTTGCATATTATATGAGGTAATAACTAGCATTAGAGTATGGTAAAATGTGAGAAAACATCAAATTAGCGGCCTTAAAAATGTTCTTATTTCATTGTTTTCATTTTACTTTCTGATATTGGGTTTTAAATACATGTTTCTTTACTTAAAAAATTAAATGCATGGAGATTTTTGTAACTCCATGAAAAAAAAACAAACTCGATCGCAATTTTTTTTTATGCCTAAAGAGGTATAAAAACACTCCAGAAAAAAAACAATCTTGACTAAGGTTCTCATAATTCAAGGTCAAAGTTACTTAATTTATACCTGTAGGTAGATTTGTTTTGCAGTCTACGTAGGTGATTGCCTTGGCATTACAACAACACATACATTAAACGTGCAAGACAGGCACTTGATCACGCTTACAGACAGGATAAAAAGTGTTCAGTGTTCCACCATTCATCAGTATAGCAGCATGGATAAGTAAAAGAATAAAATAGATAAGATCAAATAAATAAAAACAAGATGCAATAAAACACAATAAAAAACAGAAAAGATAAAAACAATCCGGGATAAAAACCAGGATAAGAACATAAAATTTAAAAATTTAAAAATTTGAAGTCACAATAATAATAATAAATAGAGCAAAGAAATGGACTAAATAACTAAATAAGTTAGTAAAGTGCAATGCCACTATTTCTTATTGAGCTCAGTGATGGCGACAGGAACAAAGCTATTCATGCATGAAAGGGTTAATATCTTATCTAAACTTTACAGCTCCAGTTTTATTTTTTCCTCCTCTCTCACACTTGTTCGTCACAGACAGATATTCTGTGGATATTCAGTCAGGTTTGTGACTCAGTCCTCCAAATTATTTGGGCTCACTGTGTTCATGTACCGGTGCAGGAGACCTTTAAATCAGCTCACTGAGAAAGAAGAATTGTTGCCTCTTTCATTGATCAGATCCCTTTGTTCTTATAACCACAGGTCAGGGACAGTCCGTTTCCATAGTGACAATCAAAACAAGTCTGAGCCCAACAGCGAAGCAGCACGAAGCAACACTTTTACCTCGAGTCTGAGACAAATCACAGATACCGTTGTACTCCTAACAGTAGCACCCTGTGTGTAACATTAATATGGATATCTGCGTTGTCTTGTTCTGTGAAATAAACTGTGTTGTGGACACTAGAATTACCCGATTCCTGAGGCTTTCAGAGCTCAAGAGAGAGTGCAGGTGCAGAGTAATCGCTGTCCTGCTGGGCTGTGTGCAGTTGCAAACCGGTGGAGTTTGAGTCTGGCTGAACCGTACTTGTAAACAACAATTTGATTTTGTGTGACCAGCCTGTTTAAATACAACCAGTATAAACAGCATCTCGTTTCTGATATCACAGTTGGTTCAGTAAATCCTGAATTTGGACATGATCCTGGGCTTTGCACCGAGGAAGTTACACATTTGTCTATAGACTCATTTAAATGCTGAGTAAAGGTAATTTCATGTCCCATTTATACAAACTAGGATGCAAAAGTCAAGGAATATTTTAACTGCTTCATAACAGTTTTTTTAAGGCTTAAGAACTCAGTCTATATAGACCTGCCTCCAAGAGTGGATCAGTCAAACAAGAGCAGAAAATATCCTGTCCTTGAATCAGTGGATTAGTAAAACATGGACATATGACAGTAGGATTTAATAGAAAACTGATAAGTCTATCTATCTATCTATCTATCTATCTATCTATCTATCTATCTATCTATCTATCTATCTATCTATCTATCTATCTATCTATCTATCTATCTATCTATCTATCTATCTATCTATCTATCTATCTATCTATCTATCTATCTATCTATGAGTAATGAACAATCACATATAAATTAAATATGATCTTGTACCTTCATTATACTGAACATTACAGTTTATTTTTGAACCTAATAGTTTAATTATCCAGGTCTGTTTTTATACTTCTAATTTATTATGTGTGGTGTGTTGGCTCTTGTGTTCTATTTTCTATTTTTTTTTTTATTATGCATCGTCTATCTATCTATCTATCTGTATGTGTGAAAAAGAACGTTGTCACTCACACAACAAAACTTTTCTAAATTCACATATGCTGTCAAAACATATCAATTACCAGAAAAGCACTCAGAGAGCACAGACCTCCACCAAGGCAGATCAGCGCCCCGATCACCACCAAAATTTCGTTATTTGTTCCTTGTGCCAGTATCAACATTTCCTGAAATTTTCATCCAAATCCATCTATAACTTTTTGAGCTATCTTGCACACAGACAGACAGACAGACAGACAGACAGACAAACAAACCAACGCCAGCAAAAACATAACCTCCTTGGTGGAGGTAAAAAACAGAACAACTTTGTGCATATAAACCCACACGATCAAGAGCAACGTGTTGGAGACATCTGGACTAGTTCTATTTTTAGAACAGGCCTGGCCAGGCAACTCACGGGGTCCTTGTGGGTGACCTTGTGGGCACCAGGTTGGTGACCCCTGCTCTAACGCAACAGTAGCTTTTCCTGCCCTTTGTTTGTCTGTCAGAGGGCTGACACTAGCCTACCTACTGGATCACTCCACCCGGCTCTGCTCATCCACCTGTCGTTGCTGCGGGCCAGTTCCTAATCTGGCTGGCAATCGTCTGGCTGTCCCTGCTGACATGTCACCGTCTACCAACCCCAACAATTTCAACAACCTCCGCCCCATCTCTAGCTTACCTTTCATTTCCAAAACTGTTGAAAAAATAGGCACCACTCAACTTCACACACAAGTAATGAGTAACAGCCTCTATGAGCCTTTCCAGTCTGGTTTCCACCCCCATCACAGCACAGAAACGGCCCTCTTAAAAATCACCAATGATCTCCTCCTTGCTTCGTCCAGCTGAAATCCTTCAGGTGAAATCCTTCCCCAGTTACCTCAGGTGTGCCCCAGGGCTCTGTCCTGGGGCCCCTTCTATTCATCATTTACCTCCTTCCTCTCGGCGATATCTTCAGAAAATTTGACATCCATTTCCACTGCTTCGCGGATGACACCCAGCTCTACCTCACTGCCAAACCTTGCTCCACACTCCCACCTTCCTCCCTCACCTCCTGCCTCTCCTCCTGGTTCATCTCCAACTTCCTAAAACTCAATAGCGACAAAACAGAAATGCTCCACATTGGTTCTGAATCCACTCTTTCTAAAGCCGACACTTTTTCCCTCACCATCGACAGCTCCTCAGTCCTCTTCTCCCCTTAGGTTAAGAGTCTGGGAGTCATCCTCGATGGCCTACTATCTTTCAAAGCCCACATCAATAACGTCACCCCGTCTGCATATTTCCCCCTACGCCACATCAACCACCTCCGCCCCCCCCCTCACCCCCCATACCACCTCCTTTATATCTTTACCCCAAAAGTCCCTCCATAAACTACAACTGGTCCATAACTCTGCCACCCGCATCATCACCAAAACCCCCTCCTACCACCACATCACCCCCATCCTCCAGGAACTACACTGGCTCCAAGTTAAACATAGAATCGATTTCAAACTCCTCCTTTACACCTATAATTCCATCCACAATCTCGCTCCTCAGTACTTGTCAGACCTTCTCCATATCACCACTCCAGCCCATTCCCTCAGGTCCTCCTCCTCCTTCCATCTTACCCTGCCCCCTGTCCGCCTCAGAACCATGAGAGGCCGATCCTTCAGACACTCTGCCTCCCAGCTCTGGAACTCCCTCCTACCGTCCATCTGTAACACTGACTCTCTCCCCATATTCAAATCCAGCCTCAAAACTAATTTTTTCAGAATATCTTACCTGCCATAAGTATTACTCTCCATTTTACCTTGTACCGCACCTTCTCATTTTTCTGTATTGTAATTACTCTTTTATCTGTTTGTTTATTTCTTTGTGTTCTATGCATTGTCTGTTTCATCCTCTGCTGTACAGTGTCTTGTGTATCATGAAAGGTGCCTATAAATAAAATGCATTATTATTATTATTATTATTATTATTATTATTATTATAACTGGGCAGGACTTCAGCTCTCTGTTGGTAACTTTTGTAGAGGGGAAACAAAAATTTGACAATAGTTGAAAATAAATTAGAGCATGCCCCTTAGTGCAGGAGTCACTGACATTTTGTTACTTTCCAGAAAGTGACAAATTTTTCAATATCATTATTCCTTTTTTTTATCATATATGGGATAGATACTAGTGTGTGGATGACATGTAGTGCAAACATCAAAAGGGCAAATGTTGCTTTTTTTACTTACACTATTTATACAGATCTCTGAAAAGGGCCTGTAGCAGTGTTTTTCAACGTTGGGGTCGGGACCCCATGTGGGGTCGCCTGGAATTCAAATGGGGTCGCCTAAGATTTCTAGTAATTGATTAAAAAAAAAAAAAACACACTTACTAATAACAAATATACGGTGAGTTGAGAGCGACAGTTACAATCCATAACAGACATGACAAACTGTGAAGCTGAAACTGAAGCACTGTGGTTCTGTTTATCTGTCAAATGTTCGTTGTGGTCAGTTTCAGATGCTGCAGCTCTTTCATAATTCATAGTTTGAGTTCTTGTTTGTTCAGTATTGATTGTCCGCCTTGTAAATCACAGCTGGACTGACTGTACATATCCTGACCAAGGAAAATAAAATTCTCCCTTTGTGCAGTAATCTCCACCTGGATTTACTGCCTCTGTCCACAATAATATACATTACATAGACTAAATGTCCTCTAAAATTAACCTGTATTTGAAACATAATATAGGAAACTATTACATGATCAAAAACAAATTAATTTTAGGAAAAAATGGCTTGAATGTCTGGGGTCACCAGAAATTTGTGATGTTAAAATGGGGTCCTGAGCCAAAAAAGGTTGGGAACCACTGACCTATAGTAACAATCTCTCTGAAAACAAACATTTTAACATCTGTCAGCTTGTTTTAATTTTACAGTCCTTACTCTATTCATCCACTTTCCTCATTTTCTTTTATTTTATTCCACCAAATGCTGGATTTTTTTTTTTCTTTCAACAAATTCAACTCTAAAAGCTTTCTGCACTCACATTTTCCTTGAGCAGCACAAAGACACACATGTTCTCAGAATAGCTGAAGAACATTTAGCATTTGTTTTTTCTGTTATTTATGAAGATAAATGAAGGTTAACAGTAATAAGTTTGTTTACATGCGTCAGGTTGTGTTTAACCTAATGTTTGCTAATGGTTCTTTGTGTTTCTCTGTTATATTTAACAGATGACATTATCAAGCCTTAGTTTATCATATGCGTGTGATCTGTAAATGTTGACCTCAATCAGTGTGAAATTACATATCATAGTTTTATTCCAGTCACTTGAATTAAAGTCTGCTTACATGAACATGAGCGCCATAGCAACAGATGAGATATCCAAAGTAGAACAATGAACCAAAGTACTCAAACTGAACTGTTGAATAATGAGTTCAGTAACACATCCATCATGAAAGAAAAACAATTGTTTTCAGATACATCTTGGTACAAGTGATCTCATTTCACATACAGCTAAAATCGGAGAGCTCAGTTGTCTGAATTCACGCATCGGTAAAGTTGCAATTTACATCAGTGTCTGTCCAGACTAGAATAATGTATGTACTGAAAACTTTTAGGGAGTTTAACAGAAGCTGTAGAAACTGAAATCAGGCAGAAAATGAACCTTTGCATCTCTTTCTTTTTAGACTAAATCAAAAAACTAAATATAAATATAAATGAACCTAATACTATTTTCCAGCTTCTGTGTCGACCCATGCAGTGGAGTCTTATCTGAGAAAACTGATGGTAATTACCGAGTGCAGAGGAGAGGGTCAAATTATAGTTTCTTCTGAGACCACTTGAATTACATTTTGCTGAAAGATGCCAAAAAATAAGCACTTCAGCTTTTAAGTGTATTTTTTGGAGTTCTCATTTTACTACCATGTATAATTCAAGTGATTTTCAGTCTGTCGTCACTTACAGACTTTTTTTTTTTTTTTTTAAGAGAGGAGTGGGATAAAAAGTGTTTTTATGGACACAGACAAGTTGACTTTTGACATTTTGGAAGTAAAATATCATCACTTAATAATTTTATCACATGACCCCAAAAGTTTCATGATTAGTTTTAGTATGATTCTTGAATTATGACCAAAAAGCAGAAACGAAATTCTAAGTAGTTAATACCAGAGTCTGAAAGTGAAGCTATTGTATGGAAGTAAATCTGTCTCATCAGATTTTGAATTATAAATGCAACTGAATTCCTAGCACTGATTTTTTTTGCACTGAAATTAAGTATCTGAATTTTTTTTTTTTTTGCACTAAAATTAAGTATCTGAATTTTTTGTCTCTGAATTCAACTATGTTCATAAATTTAGAATAAAAAAAAAAAAATTCAGATGCAAAAAATTCAGAAGCAAACAATTAAGACGCAAAAAATTCAGATCACACATCCGGGACACCAAGGATAAATAATCTATTCATCTCAAGTTGAACCGACAGCCAGCCAATCGAATTATGTTAGGTTGGTCAAGTGACGCCGATGCAAGAAGACGGTCAGTGTGGATGTGTGATCAGAATTTTTTGCATCTGAATTTTTTGTATCTGAATTTTGTTTCTTTTGAATTTTCTGTATCTGATTTGTTTTTTTCATCAGAATTTTTTGTATCTGAATTTTTTGCATCTGATTTTTTTTTAATTCTAAATTTATGATCATAGTTGAATTCAGAGACAAAAAATTCAGATACTTAATTTCAGTGCAAAAAAAATTCAGATACTTAATTTCAGTGTAAAAAAAATTCAGTGCTAGAAATTCAATTGCTTTTATAATTCAAAATCTGATGAGACAGATTTACTTCCGTACTATTGGAGATGTAGCTAGAGTGTATCTGCAATACCACTGATGGCCACTAGTTGTTAGCTCCAATAAAATGGGATTCACATAGTTTTAGATTGGACATTGATTTAGG
This sequence comes from Sphaeramia orbicularis, assembly GCF_902148855.1. Taxonomy (NCBI): domain Eukaryota; kingdom Metazoa; phylum Chordata; class Actinopteri; order Kurtiformes; family Apogonidae; genus Sphaeramia; species Sphaeramia orbicularis. Next base: position 30,432,128 of record NC_043973.1, read on the forward strand.
TTGGACAACTCTACTGAAATATTATTATTATTTTTAATTTTAGTTTTTTTTTTTTTTTTTTTTGTCCTGGAGTCATCATGGTCTCATTTGCTTCATTTGTACCCTGTAATAAGTTAACTAGTGGTGCTTTATTAATATTTTGGGGTTAATAGAAGGGTTTGACATCTCCTGTGTTTGGATTTTATTGACTGATTTGATTGACATCTCACTTGCCTGCCAAATTCCAACTTTCAGGGCTTCAATTTATCAGAAATAATATTTTTTCATCCTGACAACTCAACTATAATTGTGCTGGATGAAGTTTACTCTAAAGATTAGTGTCAACCATCACACCTCATGGGCTTTTTGTCTAAATATGGTCACTTCTGGCTCCAAAAAAACAAGATTTACAATTGGCAAAATGGAAATGTGCTTTAAAAAGCAGCATGTGTTGTTTCTGTGGTTCTGTCCACTTTTTTTTTTACAGCCTTATTCATATGAGACTATTATTACCCATAAACCTTTGGTAATGTGTAATAATTGTGGCAGTCATCTGTCATCTTAATCCTGTCTCAGTCTGCCATGTCTGCAATTTGTTCCACTGAATGTTCCTCTGCAAATTATCTGCTGTATTTCAGCAAACACAGAGGTCTTGTGATAATCCCACATGAATTGACACAACATTGTTTTGTTTCCTCCATTTATTCTGCATACTTCATGATCAAGAATTAAAGCAGCTGCACTCATCGTTATTGTAGACTGAGTATAATTAGTTGACAGAGGAACCATAACACCATAACCACTGGTTTCTACCATTTTGAAGACAGGAGTTTATGATATGGCTGTTGCCATGTTGACTTTTTGGAGCCAGAAGTGACCATGTTTGGACAAATGGGGGGGCAGCTACAGGAACCGGAGGGTCTGAAGTGCAGTGTGACATCATGACTTGCATAAATATACATGCTACTTTTAATTGGTGTGTTATTTGTACACATTATAGGCTTTCTGCATGTATGTTCATGCCGCATCAAATACCATGTACTGAGGGTTAGGGTTCAGGTTATGTGAACCAGAGATCTGGACACAAATTGACATGTCATCAAATAACACATGAAAGGTAGAAAATACAGGGGTTGGACAAAATAATGGAAACACCTTCACCTCAAGATGATAATGCCCCAATCCATACAGCTAGAACTGTTAAAGAATGGCATGAGGAACATTCTAATGAAGATGAGCATCTCGTATGGCAGGCACAGTCCCCAGACCTCAACATTATTGAGCATTTATGGTCAGTTTTAGAGATTCAAGTAAGACGTCGATTTCCACCGCCATCGTCTCTAAAAGAGTTGGAGGGTATTCTAACTGAAGAATGGCTTAAAATTCCTTTGGAAATAATTCACAAGTTGTATGAATCAATACCTCGGAGAATTGAGGCTGTAATTGCCGCAAAGGGCGGACCTACACCATATTAAATTATATTTTGTTGATTTTTTAAGGTGTTTCCATTATTTTGTCCAACCCCTGTATGTACATATAACACACCAAATGCCAGAAGAACTGGCGTATAACTTGCTTGTCATCTTTCACCGCATCAGTCCCTCTTTTTTCATTGTGTTTATCAATGCCATCACATTTACTGGGCTTTTAAAATAACTCAGGAGACTCGACTGTCTTCACATTTTGCCCTAGCAAAGTAGCATCTAATTTTGGCTAAAGTCAGCTAAACAATGATTACCCTCAGTATTTTAATCTGTCAAAATGACGGACGGCCTTCAGAGGGTTAGGGGTTAGTGCAGTGTTTTTCAACCTTGGGGTCGGTACCCCACACGGGGCCACCTGGAATTCAAATGGGGTTGCCTGAAATTTCTAGTAATTGATTAAAAAAAAACCCACAAAAAAACATACTAATAAAAATATGTGGTGAGTTGAGAGAGATAATCCCAATCCATAAAAGACATGACAAACTGTGAAGCTGAAACTGAAGCACTGTGGTTCTGTTTATCTGTCAAATGTTCACTGTGTCCAGTTGAAGATGCTTCAGCTCTTTCATAATTCATAGTTTGAGTTCTTGTTTTTTCAGTATTAATTTACAGCCTTTAACCCTTTCATGCATTGTGGTCACTCCAGTGGACAGTTCTTCTCCAGCTGTTCTCTTGTATAATCATGGGTTTTGTTGTTTTAGTTCCATTTCAGCCAACACAGTGGACGCTTATGCACCATCCCATAATACACTGACATTCAGACCATTACTGTAACTTTGCTGTTCTTGAGAAAACTGATCTGCACTAACATGTTTGAGTGTAAATCACTTGTTTTTTGTAGACACAAAGGTTTTTTTTGCATGTTATCTCCATGAAGTGAGTAATAATTAGCATTAGAATATGTTAAAATGGGAGAAAACATCAGCATTCTGACTTTTTTCCTCAGAATTCTGACTTTTTTATTATTATTATTAATAATAATAATAATAATAATAATAATAATAAATAAAGAATATACATATATTGTACCTTATTTTAATTTATTTTATTTTTTTCCAGTGGCCCTAATCCTCCTCTGTACTTTCTGATATTGGGTTTTAAACACATGTTACTTTACTTCAAAAATTAAATGCATGGACATTTTTGTAACTCCATGAAAAAAAAATTGATCGCATTGTTTTTTTTTTTTCATGTCTAAGGAGGAATAAAAACACTCAAGAAAAAAAGCCTTTACTAAGGTTCTCATAATTCATGCATGAAAGGGTTAAATACAAGTTCGACTGACTGTACATATCCTGAACCAAGGAAAATAAAATTCTCACTTTGTGCAGTAATCTACACCTGGCTTTTCTGCCTCCGTCCAAAATGATATACATTATATAAACTAAATGTCATCTAAAATTAATGTTTATTTGCAACATAGTATAGCAAACTATTACATAATCAAAAACAAATGAATTTTAGCAAAAACAAAATAGTCTCTGTTTTGAATGTCTGGGGTCACCAGGAATTTGTGATGTTTAAATGGGGTCACAGGCCAAAAAAGGTTGAGAACCACTGGGTTAGGGTTATGTGAACTGGAGATCTTGGCATAAATTGACACACAATCAAATGCCATTGAATAGCACGCAAAAGGTTAAAAATGCGTTTGTATAGCACACCAAATGCCATAAGAACTGATGTGACATACAACACGATTTCAAGAGATCAGTCTCCTGAAGTGAGTTAATATTAAACACTACCTTACCGACTGAATAAAATGGTACATTTCATAAGTACAGTCTTGCTGGTGGAACCTATTTGCTGTAAATACAGTGGAGCTCTCTGACAAGAAAAATAAGTTTTTGATTACATAAACCGAAACTCTAAAAGTCCCACTCAGCAAGGGGGCTTTCAATTAAAGCCTGACACAACAGACATCACAGCTTCTATTTGACCCGAGACCCCATTAACGGACAAATGGACCACCTGATCATTTTTAGAGGCTCCAAATAAAACGGATGAGACTAGAATGATCCCTGGGAAAAACTGTAATGACTCACTATTTTTAAAAGAAATTTCAATGTAACTCTGTGGAAGCCAGGGATTACTGAAACCAACCCCAGGAACATTCAAGATTTGGAGCTGAGGCCCTTGCCCCTTGCCCCTTGGTAATTCTTACGGAAAGTTTTAGAAGTGTTTTAGCTGCAAATTTAGGAGACTTATGTTGCTATATGGCATGGATTTTCAGCGAAATAGCAACGGAAATCCTTCAGGGGAACAAAATCTCCTAAGATGTTGAGATGGATGACATGTTGTTACATCAGATCTGGGGGATCATATGGGCGATTTTGGGTAAAATACAGACTTTGAATATTCTGTATGAATGCCCTTCACAAAACACAGATGTGGGAGGTAAACATTGAAATCAGCAGAGGTCCACATGTTAGACTAAACCGGTGTGAATAGGGCTCATAGTCAAGTGAAAGTTTGTGCTGAGCAAGGTTATTATTGCTAATGAAAACTAACGAAATGACGAAAACTAGAATTGTAAAAACATTTTCGTTAACTGAAATAAATAAAAACTATAATTTAAAGAAAAAAATGATAACTAACTGAAACTGTGTTGTGTGTTTACAAAACTAACTAAAATGTATAAAAATTATGGATAAAAAACCCTTAGTTTTCGTCTTTGTCAATGACGGACTGATATGAAATCGATTTATTTCCCTCGAGCAATTTTAGCTGCTGGCACCATATGATATTTAACGGTCCGTCACTTCTCATCACTTGTCATTTAGAGTTGTCTTCTGGTCCCCACTCTACCTGGAAACATGGAGACTAAAGTTGGGAGAAAGCAGCAGAGTCCTGTCTGGGATTTATTTGAATACGACGGTGAAGAAGATAGAAGATATAAAGAAACTAAAACTGAACTAAAACTAAGCATTTAGAAAATAACGAAAAGTAATAAAAACTAGCAAACCTGCTCTAAAAACTAATTAAAACTAACTGAGCTAGAGAAAAAAAAGTCAAAACTAAATAAAACTAAACTATAATGAATAATCCAAAACTATTAGAACCTTGGTGCTGAGTAAGAAGAAACTCTGTCATGGTGTTCCCGAGAGGGGAGAAATATGTTAATAAGAACTGGACAGACATTAGACCTGAAAACATAAGCTTATTATTACATTTTTTAGGTATTATACCTCAGCACTGAGGCATGATAGCTGAAAAATTCAACAACAACATGAATGTACTTGTTTAAGACCATGTGAAAAATGTCCAAGCCAGAATCTGTTGCTAAAAATAGTGTAACGTGAGGGTTCATTAGTGGTTAAAAAATCAAATTGAAATTCAAATCAGATTCAAATTCAAATCATTAATTCTAGTCTACAAAATTCTCAGTGGGTCTGCTCCTACCTACTTAAGTGCACTGATAAAAGCTGATGTTGCCCCACGACCACTCCGCTCATCTAGGGAATGTTGTCTGGTGGTCCCAAAACCTTGTACAAGACAATCCAGGCTTTTTTCATGGGTCGTTCCACAGTGGTGGAATGATCTACCAAGCACTATGAGAATAGAGGCGTCCCTGCCTGTCTTCCTGAAGATCCAGTTCTTCAGAGAGCACCTCCTGCCCTAGCACTTTCAAACATTCCATTTTAAATATATTATTATGGTTATTCTGTGGTTTTACTTGGTATTTTTATTTCACTGTTTCAAATTGTACAGCTGTTTTTTATCTCTTCTTAATCTATTCTTTTATTTTTAGTCTAGAATTTTGCTTTTTAATCTTCTGTACGACCCTGTTTTTAATTGTACAGCTGCTTTATGTCTTTAATCTATTCTTGTATTTTCTTGTATTTTATTTTCTTGTATTATTATTTTTAAAAATTTTTTTTTTTAATTTTTGGTTTTCCCCTGTAAGTCGCTTTGGAAAAAAGCGTCTGCCAAATGCATAAATGTAAATGTAAATGTAAAATGAGACTGCAGGATGGAGACGGATTTCTTCTTAAAACAGTGCTTTACTTTTCACATACCGTAACTGCTACCACCACAACACTTCCTGAAACAAAACTTCACATGGCCTAGGATCAGACAGGACAGGACAGATCTAGGAGCTAACAGTACCTAGATCTGTAAGTGTAAGCGATTTAGAAAGGCACATTCAACAGGTTATTTTAGCTGCTTGTATACAACAAATGAAAATAATTAAATGTGTAAATGTATCAATAATAATTCTGCAAACAAAATGTAAATAATTATTGGGGTAAACACTGTCAATATTAGGGGTGCGTATTGGCAAGAATCTGGCGATACAATACAAATCACAATACTAGGATGACAATACAATATATCACGATATATCATGATACTGTTAAAAAGGCAATTTGTTTGTTTGTTTTTTTTTAAATGATTATTTCGTTGAAGAATTGAATTACACCAAAAATATGCACAACTACTAAACACATTTTTATTTGATCACAACACGATCTAACGCTATATCACAAAATGTTCCTGTGTTCAAACTTAAATGATGTTTTACAGACATTACAGTTTAAGATCCTGTTGAAATGCTCATATTCTATTAGTTCAGAACTAACATCAGAACATTGTTTTAGTTCAGTCCCAACAGAGGAACTAATATCTGCCTCTCAGACAGTAAAAAGTGCTTTTAGGATGCTTCAAATAACCAATATTTAATAAAACTGTGTGAAATAATAGTCAATAAAATATAAACAATAAAGAAAAACAAAAATGAATCTCCGCCATATCTGCATTTGAATAAATACCTAAAAATATCGATATAGTACTTTTTAATATCGATACAGTATTGTGAAATGAAATGTCGCGATGTACTGCAGAACTAATATTTTCTAACACTCCTAGTCAATATATTTTAACAAATACATGAATTAACTTATTCCCTGTAATTTATTCCACTGTTAAACCTTACATTTCTTCAACATAAATTATTTTAACTTTTGAGCCTTACAATACTATAACATAGTTGTCAGTGTACAACTTTCACCTCTTCTCCTTTTCCACATGTTCAAAATAGCATCATTTGAGCATATTGAGGTATTGAGCTGACGATCGTTGTCAAATTTCAATGCCAAATTGCAGCTACAGAACAATTTTCTAAAGGTGCAACATAACACATGCGTGTCACATTTCCACAAAGCCATTTTCATCCAGAGTAAATCCGGGCGGACCTGAAGAGACCACACCATCTGGATCCCTGCGTGTGAAGGTGATGATCTTTGTGAGACAAAACAGCATCTGTATGCACAGCGCACTGAATCCACAACAGGTACGGTGGAGTTTAAGTGCTGAGGGGTCTGCAAATTCACCTATTATGTGGAATCACTCAGACAAATATTTACAGTGTAAGCTTCCCTTTAATGTATTCTACTACAGAAAACAGTCAGTAAATACATTCATCATAGTTATACTTAGTTTTGTATTTAACCATATGATTTAACAAGGTTATATTCACACAAATCTGCTGAAGTAGACCGATCCCAGCATTCAATCAGAATGTGTAGTAATAATCGCTTGAGATGCAAACTACATGTAGATAAAATGGTGTTAAGTGTTTTGTCTGAAAAAAACTTAAAAATCCAATTTGCTTCAACCTTTTTATTTTACACAGCATCAAATGTGTGACTGAAAACCTGGAAAAGAAGATGAAAATAAATGTCTGTAAATTTCCAGCTCCATTTTGTTTCTACTAGTTTCTCAAGTGCACTGGCAAAAAAAAAAAAAAAAAAAAAAAAAAAATCATCATCTTTAAATGAAAATGGGAAGAGAAAAGGCTGTCCTAGATGTATGCATTTTCAGGCTGGAAACAGTGTGACGGATGAAAAAACAGGACAGAAATAACAATGGTGAAACTTCAGTGTTCAGTCAAATATGAGACTTGATTGTCTATTGTAATTCCATGTGGTGCAGATATGCTGGTGCAGTATATTGTAAAGCAGTGGCTTATGGGAAACTAATACTGCCTTTTAGAGTTCACAAGGAGACATTTATATTAATCCCTTTATATTTATTGATTTTAAGGCAGTAATTGTATTTAGCTTATCACTTATTGACATTGGAACTATAACTAATACAATTACTGATATTTTGTGTGGCAAATATGTAATTCATTCCATAATTTTACCTCCTGACAGTGAAAATACATGCATTTGATTTGAGGTAAGGGTATCGATAAGAGCATTATAGCTATACAGTTTAGTATATACACCACCATCCGTCTTTTAAACAAAGCCCTGTAAATAGGGGATGTGCAATTACCTCTGAAAAATTGTGCAATAACTTTCTACATATTTGTACCTTTTTATTCTCTTGTTTTACCTTTTTTTTTTTTAATTCACTCACTGCACTACCTAACCAGTATTTTATAACTTGTACCTTTTATGTGATTTTACTGTTGACCTTGCATTGTCATTTTGTTCTGCAGTGCATCTCTGATGCAATTTGCCTGAATGATAATAAAGTGGTCTGATTATTGTTAACGTGTTCTTTTGTTGGAAGCTCCAAGAATAAGTCTGGATTCTTTTAGGTCTCATTTTTATAAATTTATTGTTGACTTGATCTGATCACAAACAAAATACACTAGTCAACATTTGCTAGGGATCAGGACTATAACTTTGCTATATTCGGGGGTGTAATTCTGGAAACTTGACAGTTTATTTTCCCAGTGGAGTACAGCCTGCGGATGCGGATGGTGGCCACACACATTACTGACATCACACCGTACGTGTTTCAGAACATTCTGAGTGGTTTCAGTGAAAACAAAATTGGAAGAGTAATTGTTGTGAAGTTTAATTTCTAGGGTTGTATCACCCTTTTGCCTGAAAGTGCAATAAAAATTTATGTTTTTTTCCCTTTTGGTCCATTTTTCTTTACATGACTAGCCAAAGTACACACATAATATATGAAGTCACCCAAAATATTATACAACATCAATTACTGTGCAAATATAAAACTGATCCCTAGCAAATGTTGACTAGTATATAACTCAGCTGAGGATCCACACCCCAAGCAGGGAAATGGACCCAGACATACCAATCCACATCACTTTTATAATCCTTGTAAACTGATCTTCAAACTGTGGGCTGAACCCTTTTACTAGGTGGGTTGGGTCACAGAAAATGGACTGATGTCATCTGCCTCTGAAGTCAAGCTGATGGAATTCCTCAACTCATTACAAAACCCTATAATGACCATCTTTACCTCTTATCTCTTGTTGTTTACAATCGTCTATGGACATGTGTATTTAAAAGTGTGCCTAAGGTAAAGTCCTGTAATCATAAATCTGTCAGTTTAGTATGTGACCAAGATGTGACCTGTCCTCAGAAATTGACGACTGACCAGTGAAACAAAGAAAATCTAGTGACACAAAAGAATCCTGACCAATACTGACTAGCATGTGATTAAACTTAAGAATTCAACTATCTAAATTAAAATAATATTTCATTATGATTGTTAACGTGTTCTATTTTGGAAGCTCTAGGGACGAGTCTGGATTCAGATCGGTCTCAAAGTTGACAAAATGTATCCAGATCACAGATAAGGTGGACCCTCAGCGCTGAGGACTCAAGAACAATGAGCCCCGAACATTAGATGAAATGTACATTCATTGACTCTATAGGCGGGCTCGCCTATACAAATGGGTTGGTCTTTAACTTCACGTTATCTAAAAAGATCAAACAGAACTCTTAAGTCTAAGTAAAATTATGCCAACAATCAGTTTACCCTTATCACCTACATTTGACCACACTATGTGTGTGAATGTGTGTGTTCAGACATGTAACTAGAAGAAGAACAGAACCTACTTAACTGTTGTGCAGACAGATGTTTCCTATTGTAACAAGTTTAACCTGGTGATAACATACTTAAACTCCAACAGAGTACTACATAAATCCTGGTCTCAAAGAACTCACTATTAACATTATTGAAGTAAAACAGATTAGACAAAAGAATCCTATGTTAAAACAATAACTACTTAATACTAAAACAATTCATCCTAGAACTTCAATATCTGAGGCACAGGTGTCAAACATGCGGCCTGGGGGCCAAATCCGGCCCACCAAAGGGTAGTCTGGCCCGTGGGACAAATTTGTGAAATGCAAAAATTACACTAAGATATTAACAATCCTTTTAGTTCAGGTTCCACATTCAGACCAATTCAATCTCCAGTGGGTCAGACCATAAAATACTATCATAATAACATATAAATAATGACAACTCCACATTTTTCTCTTTGTAAATGTAAATGTTTTCATGTATTTACACTAAAACAAAGTATAATTTCACAAAAAATGTGAATAACTTGAACAAATATGAACAACCTGAAATGTTTCAAGAGAAGTAAGTTCAATTTTAACAATATTCTGCCTGTTGCTAAATGTTTTGTGTGTTTGTAGATCCACTGTGATCTGTAAGTTCTAATGTACATGTGTAAATGATAAACTGAGGCAGAATATTGTTAAAATTACACTTATTTTTTCAGTTTGTTCATGTTATTCACATCTTTTGAAAAGATAGTTTGCAGATGTAAACTTTTTCATAATGTAAATTTACTTTTTTTGCTCTAAAACATAGAGAAAAGTTTGGAGTTGACATTGTTTATATATTATTATGTTATTATTTTACTGGTCCAGCCCACTTCAGATCAAATTTAGCTGAATGTGGCCCCTGAACTAAAATGAGTTTGACACCCCTGATCTAAAGTAAAATATATTTCATGACTCTGATTCTGATTCTGATCATAACCTTTATGGGATTTCATAAATATTGCTGCTTGCCTCTTTTCTGTTTAACCCATGAAGACCCAAACATCCACTGGTGACCAAAATCATTTACTCATATAAAAGGTTAAATAACTGTTGATCCACTCATCCTATCAATACATGTAAATAACTGGTGTAAAATACAGTTTGTCATCTTTTCATGGTCATCAGCTTTGACCCTTTTGGACGTTCAGAGGCTCTGTTGTTACCGTGGAAACACTGTCATCTTCTACAACATTGATTCACCAGTAAAACCCATGGAGTTGGACCAATGACAGTGGATGGAGGTGCTTGGTTTATGTTCAGTTATTGATATAATTTTCTGAAATAGTCACTTTTTCCACCATTTTCTCTGTTTTTGATATAATAACCCTTAACTTTAACTTGAGCTTTTATGGACACCAATCATGATCAGTAAATTAAATGTCGGAAAATACTTGATTTTCTCTTAAGAATGCAAAATATTGAGTATAATATTGGAATAAATGGTGATAAATCACTTAAGAAAAGTTAAAAATAGAGAAAAAAAATAATAATTTGGGAACTGCCACAAAAGTAGAACTGGGTCTTTATGGCTTAAGACATGAGACTGTATTTCCAAACATTTATGATAATAATCAGCTCCTTGACTTGTATAACACCAGTATGAACAGTATTAATGTAAAGTAAAGTGCAAAAAAATTTGAATTTGATCCAAATGTGATTATAAACTCAAGTTATTAAACTGAATTTACAGCTAATAAACTCTGAAATATCTCACAAAGGCCTTTTTAGTAATTTTTTCCAATTCATTCATATAAAAAGATTGTGATTTCACTCGATATCAGGAACTAAAAGCTCTTCCTCTCCTGTTTTTTCTTTCAGTTTCTCCGTCGTGGGAGATGTCAAACAAAGCACCATAATGAATCTTGGTGTAATGACATGTTATTGTGAACATAAACGGAGCTTGACTGTTGTAATTTGTAGTCACAGAGCTGAAGGACATCTGTCAGTGCAGACGTATTACTGCGCTTTTATGAGACACTTTGACAGATTGTATCCACTGTATATATCTATTTTTTCATTCATTTTTGACCATAGACATGAGTAATATGTTCTGTTTTTCTTTTTTTTTTCTTTTCTTTTTTTTTTTTTTTTTATAATTATCTATTTAAACACATTTCCTGAACAAAGTGATGACCTTAAGGTTTAGAATCTGCAAATCATGTGTATTTGTTCTCAGTGAGCAGCAGTTTCTACCTCATACAGGTTGGGTCGAAAAGAGAGAAGGAGAGACACTGACATCTAATGAAAAACGCAGAACAGAATTAAAATGTGTCTGTCCATGAAATACAAACATTGCTACTGCAGTTAACAGATGCTTTTATTGCCAAAAGCTACTCAGATATTGAAGCGTTTTTGTTTTGAGGGTTCCGCCGGAAAATAACATATAAGATCATGACATTTTTCAAATAGGCTGAGATAAATGAAACTCATCACAGCGGTTATTCTCAGCAATAATCGAGCGGTGGAGGACCCTTGAATGAGCTCCTGTCTCATTTGGGAAAACTCTCTTCATAGAATGTCATCCTCATAAAGATGAAAAGAGCTTTTTCTAAAGCATTTAATTCCAATCTCAATCATGAAAGCATCTTCACTGAGTGGACCTACTGTAATTATTCAGAGCCCATGCAAAAATGGCATTCATTTTTGACCTCGACTTAACCTAGCAAACATTTCCTCTCCTCCTCTGGAACCCACATAATAAAAAAAAAACAATTTGGGTTCCAGTGGAAGAGATTGTATCTGTCTGCAAACAAACCTTTGGCACAGACTTATTGAGATTAAGGGCTACAGTGTTTTTCCTCTGCCACGGCTCACATAAAAAAGAGCTGATCGCCATCACTGTTTTACTACTGCTGTCCAAAGTTCAAGTGGGACCTCAGTAAAGTCGCGTCAAATATTTGAACAAACAAACAGCAGGGATCTGGCAAACTCAAACCCACATAGGGCCCTAACAATAGAACCAAACCCACGAAAAGGCTCTGTCACTCATGTAACACCTGGCCATGAAGGGTCTCTAAGCAACTGCTGTTAATGCAAGGTACGATGGAAAGGAAGCAGCCCCCGCTCATTCATGTGCCGCTGAGACGTGTCTCTGAATGTATCTAATGGGTAGAGGAGAAAGGAGATAGAGAGGAGACACCTGGGATTTCTGTCAACATGAGTGTTCAGATGAGGAGAAATTCCAATTTTCTGCAGAGCTTTGGAAAATTTGTGTTGTTCTAGGGGTTACTCACATGTTAAAGGATTAATGTGTAACTGTGCAGTACAAACTCCATCTCTTAACAGCAGGGGGCAGTAGTGAACCAGGGAGCGTCATCTTTGCCCAAATCACCCCCTTACAACAGCTTCTCCTAGAATTAGATCTATCACTTATAAAATTTGTGAGGCAGATTTTTACAGACATACCATGATGTCACCACCTTCAAAGTCTGAGATGGTCTATCACACAGGTGTCAAACATGTGGCCCAGGGGCCAAATGCGGCCCGCCAAAGGTTCTAATCCGGCCCGTTGGATGAATTTGCAAAGTGCAAGTTAGGGCATCAAACTCAAAAATAATATCATAATAATATATAAATAATGACAACACCATTTTTTTTTTCCTCTTTGATTTAGAGCAAAAAACATTAAATTATGAAAATGTTTACATTAACAAACTGTCCTTTAACAATAAAATGTGAGAAACCTAAAATGTCTGAAGTAAATTAAGTGCAATTTTAACAATATTCTGCCTGTTACTGAATGTGTTGTGCCTTTGTAGATCGGATCTGTAATGCATATGTATAAATGATAAGTCAAGGCAGAATATTGGTAAAATTGTACTTATACTTCTTAACAAATTTCATTTTTTTTCAGGTTATTCACATCCTTTTTGTTTGGATAGTTTATAAATATAAATATTGGCCTAACTGAATGTTATTTTTTGTGCTAAAACAATTTGGAGTTGTCATTACTTATTGGATATCATGCTACTATTTTACTGGTCCAGTCCACTTCAGATTAAATTGGGCTGAATGTGGCCCCCGGAAGAAAATGAGTTTGACACCCCTGGTCTATCAGAATAAAAGTGCTGTTTTAACCTTTGATTGGGCAAGTGACTATTTTTGATAATTTACGCAAACATTAAATATAGGACCAATCCCGTGCCTTAGTGAGGTCAAGAAGCATGTTGGTTTTTATAACTCTATACAGTGATTCACAAAGATTTTTTAGAAATTTTGAAGTTGTAAATAGTGAACATGAGTGATTTTTGTCAGTTTATGACCTCGTAACAGTTGTTTCATTGCATGTGTTTACTTTTTGGCAAGTGCTGCTGCGATGTTTTATGGCAAGAGGAGGGAGACTGTTATCACAGCAATCAACAAGGAGGTAGATGATGATGTCCAATAACACACCAAGGTTGAAATTTTAAATTTCAGAGGATTTCAATGAGTGTCCTATAAAGGGTTATGACACTGGTTCCCAACCTTTTTTGTCTCGTGACCTCATTTCAACATCACAAATTTCTGGCAACCCCAGACATTCAAAACAGAGACCTTTTTTTTGCTAAAATTAATTTGTTTTTGATCATGCAATTGTTTGCTATACTATGTTGCAAATAACTGTTAATTTTAGACAACATTTGGACTATATAATGTACATTTTTATTAGTAACTTTTCATTTTTTAATAAATTTTTATCAATTGCTACTAATTTCAGGCGACTTCATTTGAATTCCAAGCGACCCTCCGTGGGGTCCAGACCCCAAGGTTGAAAAACACTGCATTAACTGCTCCCAATCCCCTTTTTCAGTTGGTTGGTACAGTCTGTTCTTTCTCAAACTGATAAAATCTTGTGTTACAAACATCTCAAACCAGTGTAAATGACAGGGTTAAACCAGTGGTTCCACACCACATTTCAACATCACACATTTCTGGCGACCCCAGACATTCAAAACAGACATTTTTTTGGCAAAAATTAATTTGTTTTTGATCAAATTAATATTAAATTAATAGTTTGCTATGACATGGTGCAAATAAACATTAATTTTAGATGACATTTAGGCTATATAATGTACATTTTTATTAGTAGGTTTTAATTTTTTATCAATTACTAGAAATTTCAGGTGACCTCATTTGAATTCCAGGCAATCCCACGTGGGTTCCTGACCCCAAGGTTGAAAAACACTGGATTAAGATTAATGTCAAAGAGGAATTAACATTACTGCTCATGTAGCTCAGTTTTTATTGTAAAATCATATCTTGCATGTATTTGGAATATTTTTTCCATACGGTTTGCACTATGAATCTTTTTTTTTTCCAAGTCAGAAATGCTTTAGTTTAGTCTGAACTATGTCTTGCAAATGTGATCTCAGCAGACATCATAGCACTGTTGGTAACTTTATGCCTTCATAAGTTAGAATTGCATCACCAACCTAGCCTGGCCAGCCATCCGGTTTTCTCAGTGTATTCAATACTTAGAAAACACTCTGACATTGGGGCAATTGCTGTGAAATAAGTACTATCTATTCTATAGCGAACCAATCACAAGACTAGGGGGCAGGTGTTTTACAGATTACAGATTTCTTTATTGTCATTTGACAGCACAGTGTACATCAAACGAGGTTTCGATCGATGATTACGGACATCGGGCCGCTGCAACTGGTGCGCCACCATAGAACCCTTTTCTTCGAAATTTGCAGTGAGAACAAGATAATGCAATGCACAAATATAAGACATCACACAGTTTTTACACAGTATACGTGGACGCATGCTGGAATTTTTTCATGGATTTGAAAGGAATTTGGGGGATAGGGTGAACGTTAAAGGCAGACAGCAGACGTGTTATTGGGGTTTGGGGCGAGGAAAATGCATGTGTGTGCTCTGTAACTGTGGAATGTGTATGCAAGATAAAGAGACTCCAGTGGGTCATTCTGTCCTTCAGTTGGTACCAGTTCTTATCAGTTCTTATTAGTCTAGCCCTACTGTTGTCCTGGCCATGCAATGCATCATACACACCGACTTCTTTTTGTTGCGAGTCAAAGTAAGTTCCAAGTCTGGAAAACTCTTTACAACTGTTGTCGATTTTTTTACTTGATTCAAAAATAAGGACTGAATTACAGATTACACCCTGTATTTGTAAATTTCTCTGACAAAAGCGTCACATCCGTCTTATCTGTGATTGGTTTATTCGGCACCTGTTAGTTCCGCCTTCATATTTGGAATCAAGTCCTGCGATTCCAGGCTTATTTCTCATCCATAAAGACGGATGGCTGGCCAGACTATCACCAACCTATCAGTGGAAGAGGAAATATGGTGAGTTCAACATCAAACTTACTTCCATTACTTAAGAGAAAGTATCAGATTTTTTCTTTAATTCTGAACATTGTTTCTTACAGCGTCAGGTGTTGGTTGTGGCAATGGGGACAAAAAGCTTCAGACGTTATTGCATTTAAAGTTAATCTCAGAAACTAACTATTCCACTCGTATGAATTAAAAAAAGATCAACCACTTCCTGTTTATGTCAGACTGAGGCAGCAATGAGGCAGCGATGAGGCTGTGAGGGCAGATTCAAGGCTACAATGGCTCACTGCTCACTCTAGTGGTACAAAATGGTATTACAGTAGCAGCATCCTGGTCCAGGCTAATAGTTGGGGACATCCTTTAACAGAATCTGGGCTGGGACCCACATGTAGGTCACAAGTGTCTTTATTTGAGTCCCACAATACGTTTACATTTCATAAAAGTCTTAAAAGAAACATGCTTTTATTAGTGTTGAATGTTGGCATTTTTCTGAGAACTGCAGCATGCATGGTATACTTTGTATTATCTACTTTGGTACATTTTTTTTTTATATTTATTTACTGATTAAAGGGGTTAAGAAGAATAAGACTAGCTAAATACATGTAACACATGTACAATGTTGTCTTTAAAGTTGGAATAAAATATTTTTTACTTCTTCTCATGGACTGATTGTAACAATGTGATTTATTCTTGATAGATAAAGTGTGACTGGGGCTCAGTATGTGATTATTGCATATGGTCAAAGGTGATTACTGATGCGTATAAATAGGAATAAAAAAGAGGAATGTGTCTGATAACAAAATTATTCCATCTTTATGGGCAACTTTAGGTCTTATTTATGAAATATTAAATGTGTATGTTGTCAACACATGCATAAAAAACTAAGGTGTGATTTATCAGGAGGTGTCTCTATCTCTAGGCTGATTTATTTGTTCAAGTTGTCTTTCTTAGATGATGGAAAACTCACAGGGTCAAGTTTTTCACTCATAGAAAGTGGGTCACCAGAAAAAAAGAGAATCAGTGATTTAACCCTTTCATGCATGAATTATGAGAACCTTAATCAAGATTTTTTCCCTGAATGTTTCTATTTCTCTTTAGGTATGAAAAAAACCCCAATGCGATTGAATTTTTTTTTATGAACCTTACCCTTATGAACCTTAGTTACAAAACTGTCCACTCGGCTGGACACCATATGTTTAATTTTAGAGACAAACAAAACGTGTATTTACTGATATACTGTGTGAAAACTATGAAATAAAAATATTTTTAAAGCTGCTAATCTGATGTTTTCTCACATTTTAACATGCTGCAATACTAGGCATTACTCACTTCATGGAGATAATATGCAAAAAAGAGAACTTTTTGTTAAAAAAAAAAAAACCCTGTTAATTACAGTCTATTTACAACTAGCAATTTTTTTTACACTCAAACATGTTACTGCAGATCAGGTTTATCTAGAACAGCAGTTACAGTAATGGTATGAATTGCATTGTATGGGATGATGCATAAGTGTCCACTGTGTTGGTTGATATGCAACTAAAACAACAAAATCCTTGAATATACAAAAGAACACCTTTGAACAGCTGTCCACTGTAGTGACCACTGTGCATGAAAGGGTTAATATATAACACTGCAACACAGCACACAGTCACCTTTGGTGTGCTGTCAAAATGATATTTCACATCATTCTAATAATTTTAGGTCATTTTAAAATATTTGGTAATATTACAAGTAGCCCCTTGAAGGTAGATTTAAAAAGTGAATAAAACTAAATTCAAAGCTTATGCTATAACATAGTATGTTGGACTAAAATGGAGTCAAAATACCAACAGGTTTTATTTGTGGAGGATTTTTTTTTTTTAAAGCTCTACAGAAATCCATCCTGTAATAGCAGCATCCCTCCTGTTTTTTTTTTCATATTTGTCATAATTTAGTGTTCCTGGAATTACAGATGTTGATTCAGCCATCTGAAGGTTAAGTGCAATTTTTATTCTAAAGCTATTCATCAACATCCGACAGGACTTTAACTGTTTGTGTTGCAGTAGTTCTGACAGGAGTTGCTAGGGAACATCTTATAGCAGCAGTAATGGGAATATACACATTTTCACAAGGATGTGCTAATGATAGTGTGATATCTTCAGGGTTACATTACTTGTGAACTTAATATTCAAGGTTTAAATTGTAGAACCTAAGCAGAGGTTTGAAAGTGTTGTTGGAGCCATTTAGTCACCATCAGTGGATCCAAAATGACAAAATAAAAAGGAAGGCGTTAAACCATAGGGGGGAGAAATGTATTTTCAGCTGTGTGTGATGCATAGATCTTTGTGCTGGCTGGATCCTGTCATGTCTGTTTTCTCAGCCTCTGATGTCACTGAATGAGCAGTGCGGGCTTCCAGTGCGCACCTACGGGGACGCAGCGGTGGCACAAGCAGTGAATATTCTGCTCGCTCTCAACTAACCACAACCGTCTTGAGTTGTTTTATTTCTAACATCGACATTTGAAGCATATTGTTTTGTAAGCCACGCCTCATCAGCCTTGTTTTATTTAACTTTTTTGGCTGCAGGTGAAGAAAAAAAAAAAAAACTAAACAAAACAGGTAAGGCATCATACTTGTGTAACGATGGTGTCCTTGAACGCAGGCTTTTGCGCTCTCCAGCTGGAGACATGATGCGTGCTGATGGAGAGTTTTTTTTTTTGGTTTTTTTTCTGCTTTTCTCCCCTTTTTTTATTGCAGTAGTCACGCAAAATTCCTGTGTTGTGAAATGAACGATATGTGCTGAATTAAGTTGAGCGGTCATTTTCCGCCCCGCAGCCCCGGCCGGTCCGCACAGCTCCGGGCTTCAGCACCATGGACAGCGGCGTAGTTCACATCTACAAGGAGGACAGGTGTCCGTCGGGCCAACCGGAGGAGTGCATCCCAAACTTTACTTGGCAACCAGGCTTATCGGACATCTTCAACTACACCCCGAACGGCACCTGGGATGCTGAACCCGAGCCCATGTCGCCCATCATCCCCATCATAGTGGCGGTGTACTCCGTGGTGTTTGTAGTGGGCTTGGTGGGCAATTGTTTGGTGATGTATGTTATTATAAGGTGAGTCTCCAAAGCTCTGCATCTTCCATCGACAACCATATAATTCTCTTTCACCCACATACAATTTCACATCTCAAGTACCTATACAAAAGATGATGTTTTCTCTTTTCTTTTATATAAATGTATATCACGATGTACCGATGAAACCACTGCTCAGCACCAGTAAATACATGTTTTACGTCTATCATCAGGTTAATTCAGGTCCCTGCAGGGACCACAATTGGAAATAATCCATAATTTTGTCAAACATGAAATCCATTTACTCCGATTGGATCTCCTTTGATATGTTTTGAAGGTGTTTGGGTTTTTTTTTTTATTATTAAATGGACTGTATTTTCCCCTCACTAATGCATCACAGAGCGTGTTTTGCTGTAATAATGTCAGTTTTTGTCCTCCATGTCATCTCTCTAAAATACACTTTACATGGATGTTTTCCATGAAAGATAAAACAACATTGACAGAGAGTAGTATGGGGAATTTTCCTCCCAGTGTTTTTCAACCTTGGGGTCGGGACTCCACATGGGGTCGCCTGGAATTCAAATGGGGTCGCCTGAAATTTCTTGTAATTAACCCTTTCATGCATGAATTCTGAGAACCTTAGTCAAGATTTTGTTCCTGAGTGTTTTTATTCCTATTTAGGCATGAAAAAAACAATGCGATTGAATTTTTTGAATGAATTTATTTTTCACAGAGTTACAAAAATATCCACTCAGCTGGACAGCATGCATTTGATTTCTTGAAGCAAAGAAACATATATTTAAAACCCATCATCACAAAGTGACATCCTGTGTGGAAACTATGAAATATATATATTTTTTAATGCAGTTAATCTCATGTTTTCACACATTTTATTATATTCTAATACTAGTTATGGAGATAATATGCAAAAAAAAAAAAAAAAAAAAACCTTTTTGTTTGAGAAAATTAGCAGTTGATTTCCACTCAAACATGTTAGTGCAGACCAGGTTTATGAAGTACAGCAAAGTTACAGTCATGGTCTGAATGTCAGTGTAGATGATGCATGAGCGTCCACTGTGTTGGTTGATATCCTCCTAAGACCCAGAAAAGTGAACATTTTCAGTTTTTTTTTTTTTTTTTTTTTTTTTTTTTACATTAAACAGTCATCTAGATTGGAAACTGCATAATGCAACAGTTTTTTCAGATACATTTTTAAAATCATCTTCATTTATTTATTTTTTTAATGGAATGTCCTTCGCAATGAATAGCTTTTTTTTTTTTTTTTTGTGAAACTGACAAACTTTTGTCCCCTACAGAGGACTAAAATGCATTGCTGGGTCTCAGGAGGACATGGAACAAAAACAACTAAACCCATGAACATACAAGAGAACAGCTGGAGAACAGGTGTCCACTGGAGTGACCACTATGCATGAAAGGGTTAATAAAAATAAAAATAAAAACTTACTAATAAAAAATATGTGGTGAGTTGACAGAGACAATCACAATACACAAAAGACATGACAAACTGTGAGTCTGAAACTGCAGCACTGAGGTTCTGTTTATCTGTCAAATGTTCATTGTGATCAGTTTCAGATGCTGCAGCTTTTTTATAATTCATAGTTTGAGTTCTTGTTTGTTCAGTATTAACTGTCAGCCTTGTAAATCACAGCTGGACTGACTGGACATATCCTGACCTAGGAAAATAAAATTCTCCCTTTGTGCAGTAATCTCCACCTGGATTTACTGCCTCTGTCCACAATAATATACTTTATATAGACTAAAAGTCCTCTAAAAGTAATGTTTATTTGCAACATAGTATAGCAAACTATTACAAGATCAAAAACAAATTAATTTTAGCAAAAAAAAAAAAAAAAGTCTTCGTTTTGAATGTCAGGGGTCACCATAAATTTGTGATGTTAAAATGGGGTCACGAGGCATAAAAGGTTGGGAACCACTGGATTATAACCTTTGACTGCATATTCATGGATAACTCTTAACATGTGGGTTGTACCTCAGTGGAGGAAGTACTAAGCTCTTTCACTTCAGTAAAAGTAAAAATACCACAGTGTAAAATACTTGTTACATGTAACAGAACTGTAGGCCCTGGACTTCTGACAAGCCAAAATTCTAATGGTCACAAGCAGAGCAGAATGGATGTTTTATGTTTGTATTGAAAGTGCAGTTCATATGTACTTGCTTCTACATGGGATTCTCTGCATTATTGTTTCTTTTCTGGAAAAATGAATACGAAGAGGTTATATAAATTTTATAATTATGATTACTATTTTCAGCACTATTCAATTATTTTGACATTTCTTTGTTGTGTGAACAACAAAGAAAGCAGGAAGCAGGAAGAACTGGATGTGCACACCATCCCTTCGAGGAAAATTATCCTGTCACTGTAAATGTTACTTACAATGTGAAAGTGACAATGGTGGAGGACAAGGCGGGGCTTTCTGTCATTTTATTAAAGATTAACAATATTTTCTATGTGTTGATGTGGACATGTCAAACTGAACACAGCTCTCCATTACCAATATTAAATAAGATCCTATACTTGTAGATCCACATATAATATATTACACATTATTCGCCAAAGCTATATATACAGATGAATACCCATTTATGGCAATTTTTAACCTAAGAGGGATTCATGTTTTTAGACTGTGGGAAAAAGCGCAAGTTACTGGAGAGAGCCCATACAGACATGGGGAGAACATAGACAAACTAGAAAAACACTCGGAGAGCGCAGACCTCCGCCAAGGCAGATCAGTGCCCCCCCCCCCCCCCCCCCCCCCCCCCCCCATCACCACCAAAATTTAATCATTTGTTCTTTGTGCCAGTATCAACACTTCCTGAAAATTTCATCAAAATCCTTCCACAGCTTTATGAGTTACCTTGCTAACAGACAAACAAACAAACAGACAGACAGACAAACAAACAAACAAACAAACAAACAAACAAACAAATAAATAAACAGACCAACAGACAAACCCAGATGAAAACATAACCTCCTCTGCAGAGGTAATTAATACAGAAAGGTCCCAGCCAGCCAGCACTGGTTTAAAATCCAGTACCTTGTTGCTGTGTGTCAACATGCCATCATAGCTTGACCCATTACAACATTTATTACCTCCGCCAAGGAGGTTATGTTTTTGTCAGCATTGGTTTGTCTGTTTGTCTGTCTGTCTGTTTGTCTGTGTGAAAGGTAACGCAAAAAGTTATGGATGGATTTGGATGAAAATTTCAGGAAATGTTGATACTGGCACAAGGAACAAATGATTAAATTTTGGTGGTGATTGGGGGTGGGGGGGGCACTGATCTGCCTTGGCGGAGGTCTGCGCTGTCTTTTCTAGAAAAGCACTCGTAGAGCGCAGACCTCCGCCAAGGCAGATCAGTGCCCCCCCCACCCCCAATCACCACCAAAATGTAATCATTTGTTCCTTGTGCCAGTATCAACATTTCCTGAAATTTTCATCCAAATCAGGCACTGATCTGCCTTGGCAGAGGTCTGTGCTCTCCGAGTGCTTCTAGTTGGCTGTTGTTTATTGTGCAGGCCAGTGGATTACAAAGTACATCTGCAACAACATGTAGAGAAGTATTAAGTCACAGAAAATGGAAATGCTCAGTTCAAACACCTCCAAATTATCCTTAAAAGTTCAATGTGTAAGCTTGTGGGCTTATGTTAAGTTTGTTTAGATGTAAATTCTGTGCTGGGAGTCTGTTGTTTGTTAATATCAGTGAACTCTATTCTCTTTCGTACCTTCATCCACAATAACAGTTGTACATTGATCTTTATGTAGGTAGAGGTTACAGGTTGGTTTTCATGTCAGATGTCAAGAGACTCGCTCACAAGCAACGTATATGATATCACACATGCAGACGCCAGCTGCCCACCTGTGCATTATACATCCTACTAAAGGTTTACGTGTGTTAAAACGTGTGCAAACTCATTGCACATGCAAAAAAATGTACAAACTGATTTACTAACAGTGCGCACTAAGGGTTGCGTCTTTCAAAGGTGCAAAATAACGTGTCTGCATCCAGTTACTACATTTACCACAATGAATAGGCAATATGGGGTGTTTACATGCAGTTGTGCATGTGCTGGGAGGAGAAAATGTAAATATATTACTTTAGCACACGCAAAGTGATTTATCAAACCTGAAAGCAATTTTGCTGATAGAAACTGTGTCTATATTTAACACATCTCAAAAGGAGGTGCAAACGGTTTGGATGCGTAATTGTGCACACATGGAAGTGGTTAGGAGACATTGAAATGATGAAACGAGATGCAGAGAACGCATTTGTCACCCTCATGTGAACATTTTTGGAGTGACAGAAGAAAAAATAATTGAGACATGTACGGTATATTTATGGATCCACTGTGATCTGAAGTTGTGTTAATAAAAGATGTAATATTGTAGAAATTGTTCAAATTTTAGTTCCAAACTGCAAAATTTCAATATTATACCTGTTACCAAATGTTAATATAACATTGTGTGTAAATGTACATGTATAAATAAGTCGAGGTAAAATATTGTTAAAATTGCACGAATTTTTCAATTGAAATTTCTGTTTTTTCAGGTTATTCACATCTTTTTTTGTAAAATGTAAATATTTTCATAATTTAATTGGGGTTTTTTTGTACTAAAACAAAAAGGAAAACTTGGATTTGTCATTATTTATAGGTTATTAAGTCATTATTTTATTGGTCTGGCCGCTTGAGATCAAACTGGGCTAAATATGGAACTGAACCAAAATGAGTTTGACACCCCTGAGTTAAGAAAAGCTAAATAGAGAGAAAAATTCATGTGGGAACTGTTACAAAAGTAGCACTGGGTCTTTAAGGGTTAAAGAACATTTTAAAAAATAAGCAAAACAACCCAAAACAACCAGACTCTCTTCTACGTCTTAACTACAGATACACAAAAATGAAAACAGCCACCAACATCTACATCTTCAACCTGGCTGTGGCTGACGCTCTGGTGACCACCACCATGCCCTTCCAGAGCACCGATTACCTGCTCAGCTCCTGGCCCTTCGGTGAGGTGGCGTGTAAGGTCTTCATCTCCATCGATTACTACAACATGTTCACCAGCATCTTCACGTTGACTATGATGAGCGTGGATCGCTACGTGGCGGTATGCCATCCCGTCAAGGCGCTGGATTTCCGCACGCCTGTAAAGGCTAAGATCATCAACGTGATCATCTGGGTCCTCTCCTCTGGTGCTGGGATTCCTGCCATGATACTCGGCAGCACTCAGACTAATAACGGTACCTAATCTTGCATATATTCTGAGTTCATGCATCTTGACACTACTAGGACTTCACCAAGTCTTATCATCATGGTCAGCAGTGATTTAAATGTCAATGGCTTTCTACTTATTTTTCATCTTTGTGCCTAAAGAGCATTTATCGGCTTCTAAGGGCAATTTCCAACTAATAGTTCTCTATTCTCCTGGCTGGAATTTGTTCAGTTGTCAGGAGTAATATCTTTCAAATCCCTGAAGAGGATGTTCTGGTGGTTCAATGAGAACCTACATTACAGCCCCTTGAACATATTAAGCCATGACGGGGCATAATTGGACTATCTTGATTGAGAACGGAACTTCAGTGATTTTTTTTTTTTTTTTTCCGTGTCGTAGATTGCTCGAGTTAATAATGAGCCCCATTCAATGAAGCACAGTTCACTTTGCTGAAAGCTATTAGACAAGATGATGAATTTGTTCTGGCCTTTGCCACACTGAAGTGACAACCTCAGCCTGTCACATGATCAGATATTTTCAGTTTTGGCTTCTATTCCTGAATTAAATATGCCTCTCTATTAACCCTTTCATGCATAGTGGTCACTACAGTGGACAGCTATTCCACGGCTCTTCTCTTGTATATTCATGGGTTTTGTTGTTTTAGTTCCATATCAGCCAACACAGTGGACTCTTATGCATCATCCAAAACAATGCAATTCATACAATTACTGTAAATGTGCTGCTCTTGATAAACCTGATCTGCACTAACATGTTTTAGTGTAAATCAATTGCTAATTGTTATTAGACTGTAACTAAGAAACTTTTTTTTTTTTTTTGCATATCCTCCTGAGACCCAGCAATGCATTTTGTCCTCTGTAGGGGACAAAAGTTTGACAGTTTTACTTTAAAAATAATGTGCATTGCAAAGGACATTCCATTAAAAAAATCAATCAATAAATAAAAATAATTTTAAAAATGTATCTGAAAAAACTGTTGCATTATACAGTTTCCAATCAAGACAATTTTTTAATGTAAAAAAGCTAAAACTGTCCATTTCCTGGGTCTCAGGAGGATTTTATCTCCATGATATGAGTAATAACTAATATTAGAGTATAATAAAATGTGAGAGCACAGTAGCAATTTAGCAATTAGTGGCATTAAAAATGTTTTTATTTCATAATTTTCACACAGTATATCACTTTCTGATGATGATTTTTAAATAAATGTTTCTTCGCTTCAAAACTTAAATGCATGGTGTCCAGCTGAGTGGACATTTTTGTAACTTCACAAAAAATAGGTTCATAAAAAAAAAAAAAAAAAAAAAAAATCAATTGCATTGTTTTTTTCGTGCCTAAAGAGGAACAAAAACACTCAAGAAAAAAAATATTGACTAAGGTTCTCATAATTCATGCATGAAAGGGTTAAACTCCCTTAAAAAAAAGTCTTCTATAATTTGTCTTTGATTTTCACTGCACAAAAAAAAGCCTGTGCTGTGTTTGACACTTTTAGGGTTTGCTTACATTCGTCTCCTGAGGACAATAGTGGAATATAAAGGGCAGACCTGACAGGATGATTAGTGATGCCATGAACATTTTAGTGCCTGTTCTATGCAACTTTTATAAATGTGATGTGGAAATCTAAAGCTATCAGTGCACAATGACCTTAAAGGAAACACAGAACATCAGGCGCCCAGTGGGTAATCTTTGGAAATGTAACTGTATTTACTTCTTTAGATATACAGTTGCAGACAAAAAATATTAGACCATCAAAAGTCATAAAAAAAAAACCAAACAATGGTAATGCAATCCAGTACTAACTCCTGTGTGTATCATGTGACTAAAACAGACAGAAAAGAAATCATGGAATGCCTAAAAGCACTGTTTTTGTCAGTACAGTGCCAAAGATATTGATGTAAGAACTGAAGTGATTTTGG
The DNA here is from genome assembly GCF_902148855.1 of Sphaeramia orbicularis. Classification (NCBI taxonomy): domain Eukaryota; kingdom Metazoa; phylum Chordata; class Actinopteri; order Kurtiformes; family Apogonidae; genus Sphaeramia; species Sphaeramia orbicularis. The sequence continues at coordinate 30,457,930 of NC_043973.1, forward strand.
TTATTATCAAGAAAACATGGAAAATGGATAGATATCAGCTCTGAAATTAAACTATTATGAGACATTTTTGTTGTTATCATTATATTTGTCCAAACCAGTGTACCTTTAATGGTACCAGGCATTAAAATGAACAAAAAATTAAAGAAAATAAGGGATGGTCTAATAATTTTTTACACAACTGTAGATAAGAGTGCAGAAGTAGAATAATTTAACCTATAATTGCTTCTTTTTGTACAATTCCCACCTTTGATGTAGCGTTAGGTGTATATATTAGCAAACATGTAAGACCAATATTCATTTGTTGGACTTAAGATAAGATAAGATAAGATAAGATAAGATAAGATAAGATAAGATAAGATAAGATAAGATAAGATAATCTTTATTTGTCACATACACAATTATACACAGTACAAAGCACAGTGAAATGTGTTTTGTACCTGTATCCAGTTTCAAGAAAAATTTAAAAACAAAGGTTCAATTAAAAAAATAAAAATGAAGGTTCAATAGAAAAATAAGGTTCTGAAATATACGTACATATACATCAAATAAGCAGAAGGAACACTATTATACATTCTGTACATTCTATACTTCATCTGAAAGGGAACAGGTTCTAGTTTCTGTGTTTATTATGTGACTGAAATGCAACTTAAACTAAAGGTGTTAAAACATGGATCAAATGTAAACCTAACTCTAGAGCAGCAGTGTCAAACTCATTTCTTCCCGGGGTCACATTCAGCCCAGTTGGATCTCAAGTGGGTCAGACCAGTAAAGTAATAGCATCATCACCTATAAATAATGACAACTTTTTCTCTTTGTTTCAGTGCAATAACAAACATTAAATTATGAAAATATTTACATTTACAAAATATCCTATAACAAAGAACATGTGAATAACCTGAAAAAACTGAAATTTGTTAGAAAAATAAGTGCAGTTTTAACAATATTTGATAATATTATGCCTCAACTCAAATATATGTACATTATACACAATATTATACAAATATGTGGTAACAGGCAGAATATTGACAAAAATGTTGAGTTTGGAACTTAAATAAGAACAATTTCTCATTCAGTTTTTCATTTGCCCAGGTTATTGTTCTTCTTGGTGGTTCTTTGAGGTTCATCTGGACTAGTTTTGCTTTAAAAGAGCAAAACTAGTTGAACCTAGAACCTAGAAAAATGGATCTGTCACTATTTATAGATTATTATGTTATTACTTTACTTTCGATCATACTGGTCTGTATGTGGAACCTGAACTAAAATGAGTTTGACACCCTTGATTGTTAATATCTTCTGTATCTTCCCTTTTGCACTCCACAAATTCATCCCGCAGGCTAGATAGGACCGTTTGGCGGGCCGGTTTTGGCCCCCAGGCCACATGTTTGAGACCCCATGCTCTAGAGAACAGGTGTCAAACATGCGGCCCGGGGGCCAAATCCGGCTAGCCAAAGGGTCCAATCTGGCACGTAGGATGAATTTGTGAAATGCAAAAATTACACTGAAGATATTAACAATCAATACTGTAAAAATCATTTTAATTCAGGTTCCACATACACAGATAAACAAATTAGATCTCAACTGGGTCAGACTAGAAAAGTACTGTCATAATAACCTATAAATAATGGAAACTGCAGATTTTATCTTTGTTGTAGTGTAAAAAAAAAAGTAAAATTACATGAAAATGTTTACATTAACAAACTATCCTTTTACAAAAAATGTGAACAACCTGAAAAAATATGAACTATGTGAAATGTCTTGTAAATGCAATTTTATCAGTATTATACCTGTTACTAAATGTTTTGTGTATTTGTAATTGTATTGTAAGTTGTAATGCACATGTGTAAATGATAAAGTGATAAACTGATGCAGAATATTGTTAAAACTACACTTGTTTTTCTTAAGAAATTTCAAGTTTTTCATGTTATTCAGATTTTTAAGGAAATGATGTAGATATAAACATTATCATAATGTAATTTTACTTTTTTCACTGGTATTATTTTACTGGTCCGGCCCACTTGAGATCATATTGGGGTGAATGTGGCCCCTGAACTAAAATGAGTTTGACACCCCTGCTCTAGAGTGACAGCTATAAATGTGACCTAAGAAGTCATTTGTCAAAAATCCTACCAATTTGCAATTATTTTTCAATGCAGAATGTTTTTCTTGTGTCTACTATAACACTATTGTCATTGTGTAACTAACAGGGACCACAGAGTGTGCCCTGCAGTTCCCTGACCCCTACACTTACTGGGATACCCTGATGAAGATCTGCGTCTTCATCTTTGCCTTTGTCGCCCCCGTCATCATCATCACTGTCTGTTACACGCTGATGGTTCTGAGGCTGAAGAGCGTGCGCCTCTTGTCAGGCTCACGTGAGAAAGACCGTAATCTCCGCCGGATCACTCGACTGGTCCTGGTTGTGGTCGCCGTCTTCGTGGTGTGCTGGACGCCCATCCACATCTTCATCCTGGTCAAGGCGCTGTCGAGCAACGTGCCCGAGACCACAGCTGTGACGGCGGCCTACTTCTTCTGCGTGGCTCTGGGCTACACCAACAGCAGCCTCAACCCAATCCTCTACGCCTTCCTGGATGAGAACTTCAAAAGGTGCTTCAGGGACTTTTGCTGCCCCAGTGCTCATGGGCAAGGGGACTGCCAGGGCATGAGCCGGGTCAGGAGCACCCTGCGGGACCACTCGTGTCCCGTAGAGGGTCGGAGGGATTTAAGGCAGGCCAGGCAAGTATGACTAGCCATGGACTCATCCTTGATGTACTATCAGGGTTGGGAAGACTCCAACGACCTGGGCTTGACTCAAATCACCACTGCCATTTGATGAGGAAGCTACTGAGAGGGAACTAGGGTGATCATTTCCATTTGGTCATTAAATGAAAAAAAAAACATATGTTAAAAAAATGTATTCTCTAATGCAGGGGTGTCAAACATGCGGCCCGGGGGCCAAAACCGGCCCGCCAATGGGTCCAATCTGGCCCGTGGGATGGCTTTGCAAGGTCAAAAATTCCACAGTCTTGAATTGAATTAAGCAAAAAAAAAAAAAAAAAAAAAAAAACTAGCTGAATTAAGGAAAAAATGTTGAATTAAGCAACAAAAAAAAAATCTTCAATTAAGTAAAAAAAAAAAAAATCTTCAATTAAGCCAAAGAAAATCTTGAATTAAGCAAAAAAATCTTGAATTAACAACTTCCAAATTTTTCTTTGTTTTAGTGCAAAAAATAACATAAAATCATGAAAATATTTACATTTACAAACTATCCTGTAACAATAAAATGTGAATAACCTGTACAAATACGAACAACCTGAAATGTCTAAAGAAAATTAAGCACAATTTTAACTATTTTCTGCCTGTTACTAAGTGTTTAGTGTCTTTCTAGATCTGATCCATAATTAATGTAGAAATGATAAGTTGAGGCAGAATATTGTTAAAACTGCACTTATTTTTCTTAAGAAATTTCAGTTTTTTTCACGTTATTCACATCTTTTTTTTTGTTTGGATAGTTTATAAAAGTAAGTATTTTCATAATTTAATTATTATTATTTTTTCTTTACCCTAAAACAAAGACAAAAATTTGGAGTTGTCATTATTTATATGTTATTCTGTTATTATTTTACTGGTCCGGCCCACTGCAGATCAAATCGGGCTGAATGTGGCCCCTGAACTAACATGAGTTTGACACCCCTGCGCTAATGCGTAGCCAAAGTCTGATAATGTTCTGTGGCTCCTTTAAACTGATAAAAACTCATGAACCAGGAGCTACATTGGATCATATGTCATCATTGGCATTGTATTTCACTTTAGAATTCCCACAAACAGCCATCAATACTTAGAAAATGTGTAGCTATCATTTTTCATGGCACATGAAAAAAATCACAATGATTCTTCTTGAAGTAACATTGGCTAAAAGCTGCGGAGCATACGTGTGTTAGAAAAAAAAAAAAAAATCACAACTGTGACCTTTTTTTTTTTTTTATTTAAACATAGCATCAATATGTAAAAGACAGTAAAAACATTGAAACAAAAGACAATGACTAATGTATTGTTGCTTATTTTTGGTGATTTCTTGACTATAAGACAAAATGTTCAGTCGATTTATGATTAAAAGCCGTGATGACAGTGAAGATGCTTGAACCTCAAACCTGGATCTACACTATGTTGTGTCATAATCTATGAAACGTGTAGCTTCATGTACTAAAAAGCTGATCTTCTGTATATTTTTTATAGCATATTGAGGTTTTTGTCTAACATCAGTGTATTTGATGAGGACACATAAAAGAAGAAATTAAAAAATACATACAGGGTGGGGAAGCAAAATTTACAATATTTTGAGGCAGGGATTGAAAGACAGTGTATGACCAATTAGTTTATTGAAAGTCATGAGAATTTATTTGCCACAAGAAAATGTACATAATAGAAAATGTTTTTATTCTATGTGTCCTCCTTCTTTCTCAATAACTGCCTTCACACGCTTCCTGAAACTTGCGCAACTGTTCCTCAAATATTCGGGTGACAACTTCTCCCATTCTTCTTTAATAGTATCTTCCAGACTTTCTCGTAATAGTTTTGCTCATAGTCATTTTCTTCTTTCCATTATAAACAGTCTTTATGGACACTCCAACTATTTTTGAAATCTCCTTTGGTGTGACGAGTGCATTCAGCAAATCACACACTCTTTGACGTTCGCTTTCCTGATTACTCATATGGGCAAAAGTTTCTGAAAAGGTACGGATAATAGTGTTAGGTATGATTATGACATCAATATATGTTTGGTTTCAAAACAACTGACGTAGTGCCTGCTGAGAAAAAACAACTAAATGTTCATTGTAAATTTTGTTTCCCCACCCTGTATATGTAGTAGTTCATTCATTTTCAGTTTACTTGCTTACTGTATATTGCCTGTGAAAAATAGATATACCCTTTTTTTCCCCCTTTGTGCACAGAATGAAAACACTTATGCCTTGTTTCTATGGTAAAACTGCATCAAGTGCATGGTTTTCCATTGACCTGTTTACGTGACCTGTGCTTTGGTGCTTAGCTTTTCTGTAAATATGTGAATACTCTTAGAGATAGTATTTTCTGACAGTGAAATAGTGTTAGTACTTGATTCTTTCAGGGATCATGCTTTGTTAATTATCTCTAGAGGATAATGAACCCAAGTGTTTTCTCCTTGACTTGAGAAAAATCAAAAAAACAAAAGCCAATCGTTAAAGCTGAGCTCTTACATCTGGCAGTGGTTTTACACCTTGAACACATATCTGCTATGATGTTTTAGGCTTCTGAGGGGATGTTAATATTGTACATAATGCTGTAAACCTGACGTGTTCTCACATTGTCTGAAATCCTGGTGCATGTGAAAATTGGGCAGAGGGCTCCAAGGCAACAGCCGACACTGTATATTTAAAGAACAGGGCTTTGGATGTTTAGTGCAATGAAATATTTATCATTAATTGCCCAATAGGTCATCTTTTCAGTTGTTCAGTTTTCATTTTTTTATATTTCAGAAATGTAAGTGTCATGTGTAAATGACTCTGCCTTTTTTTTTTTTTTTTTTAAGATTTTTTTTTTTTTTTTTTGCTTTATTTTGCATTGTACACACTGTAGATATCGATAAATGATGTAAAGGCTTTTGGCTTCACACGCTTAAAATCAGTGACTGAGGTTTTTCGCTTCAACCTCCTTTTGAAAGACTGATTTCATTGTAATGTGTGACATACTGAATGTACACAAGCGGGTTTTTGTGATGGTATGAACTGTATTTACTTCATTTCAGAGAGTCTAAACTACGGTGGCCCAGAGGTGCAACAGGCCAAAAAATGATCCAGTATAAGAAAAAAAAGAGAACAGCCCAAAAAAGTATCCACTATAAGAAAAAAAGAGAACAGCCCTAAAAATCATCCACTATAAAAAAAGAGAACAGCCCAAAAAAATTATCCACTATAAGAAAAAAAGAGAACAGCCCAAAAAATTATCCACTATTATTAAAAAAAGAGAACAGCCCAAGAAAGTATCCACTATAAAAAAAGAGAACAGCCCAAAAAAGTATCTACTATAAGAAAAAAAAAGAGAACAGCCCAAAAAATTATCCATTATAAGAAAAAAAAGAGAACAGCTCAAAAAAATTATCCACTATAAGAAAAAAAGAGAACAGCCCAAAAAATTATCCACTATAAAAAAAAAGAGATCACCCCAAAAAATTTTCCATTATAAGAAAAAAAAAAAAAGAGAACAGCCCAAAAAAGTATCCACTATAAGAAAAAACAAAAAAACAAAAAAACATCATCCACCTTTTCAATTAAAGGGGGTGCTGTTTACCCGAAAGGTCTCTTGCTTTAAAATTTAGGCCACCACAAAAAATAAAAGCATAGGCTGCAAATTTTTAAGGCCTTCAGCTAATGTGGCTGATGCTAACAAAGTAACCTACCGGAGTGGAGGTCGGTGCGCTAAAAATAAAGTTATTTAAAAATAGTGGATCATTTTTTGGGCTGTTCTATTTTTTTTTCTTATAGTGGATAATTCTTTGGGCTGTTATCTGTTTGTTTTTTTTTTTTCGTGGATAATTTTTTGGGCTGTTCTCTTTTTTTTTTTCTTTTCGTGGATAATTTTTTTGGTCTGTTCTCTTTTTTTTTCTTATAGTGGATAATTCTTTGGGCTGTTCTCTTTTTTTTTTCTTATAGTGGATAATTTTTTTGGGCTGTTCTCTTTTTTTTCTTATAGTGGATAATTCTTTGGGCTGTTCTCTTTTTTTTTTTTTCTTTTCGTGGATAATTTTTTTGGGCTGTTCTCTTTTTTTTCTTATAGTGGATAATTGTTTTGGTCTGTTCTCTCTTTTTTTTTTTTTTCGTATAGTGGATAATTTTTTGGGCTGTTGCACCTCTGGGCCACCGTACTAAACCACTGTTTGTTGCCATGTACTGCACATCACATCACTGTTGCATCATGTCAAGTGATTCCCTGTCTTATCCTGAATTTTTGTAGCTTACAAACGTTACCAGATTCAACATGATGAATGTGAGTTGTGTTTTTACCATAATTATATTATATCTAAAGTTGATAGTCATAAAGTAGCGATAATAGCCTTTGTTTTGTGCCTTGTTTTGTGTGCCTTATTTCTGGCATCTGAACTCTTTGCTTGTTTGTAACAGATCAGCACTCGGCTACATCTATCTTTTTAAAGTATTTTTAGTATGAAAGTATTTTCTGGTTTTACTTTCCTATCAGTATTGCAGCCATCTGAGTTATCGATTGATTTCTATGTTTCTTAACCCATAAAGACCCAGTGTGACTTTTATGGTAGTTCCCAAATGAATTTTTCTCTCTATTTAACCGTTCTTAAGTGATTTATCGCCATTTATTGTAATATTATACTATGTATATTAGGGGGTTTTTAAGTGAAAAACAGGTATTTTCTTATATTTGATTTACTGATTGAGTAGATCACAGGTGTCAAACATGCGGCCCGGGGGCCAAATCTGGCCCGCCAAAGGTTCCATTCCGGCCCTGCAGGATGAAAGTGCAAAAATGAACCTGAACAGTCCAGGTTGCCAAAATCATTTTGGTTCAGGTTCCACATACAGACCAATGTGATCTACAGTAAAAATAACAACACAGTAACCCACAAATAATGACAACTACAAAGTTTTCTTTGTGAACAATTATGTGGAAAAAACTGAAGTGAAAAAAATAACATTACACTGTGAAAATATTTACATTTACAAAACTATTCTTTCACAATAAAACGCAAATAAATACATAAATAAAAACAAATAAGAACAACCCAAAATGTGCAATTTTAACAATATTCTGCCTGTTACTAAATGTTTTGTGCATTTATGGATCCACTGTGATCTGTAACAGATGGAATATTGTAGAAATTGTTCAAATTTTAGTTCCAAACTCCAAAATTTTATCAATATTCTGCCTGTTACCAAATGTTTATGTAACACTGTGTGTAATGTACATGTATAAATAATAAATCAAGGCATAATATTGTTCAAATTGCACTAATTTTTCAAATGAAATTTCTGTTTTTTCAGGTTATTCACATCTTTTTTGTAAAATGTAAATATTTTCATAATTTAATTGGGGTTTTTTTGTTTTAAAACAAAAAGAAAAACTTGGATTTGTCATTATTTATAGGTTATTAAGTCATCATTTTACTGGTCTGACCCGCTTGAGATCAAACTGGGCTAAATATGGAACTGAACCAAAATGAGTTTGACAGCCCTGGAGTACATGTTCATAAAAGTTCAGATTAAAGTTGAAGGTTCTTGTATCAGAAATAGAAAAAATGAAGAAAAGGTGACTTTTTCAGTAAATACCTCATTAACTGAACGTAAACCAAGTGTCTCTATCCACTGTTATTGATCCAGCTCCATGGGTTTTACTGGTGAATCAGTTTTGTAGAAGATGACGGTGTTTCCATGGTAACTACGGAGCCTCTGAACATCCAAATGGGTCATATCTGATGACCATGAAAAGAGGAATAACTGTATTTTACACCTATTATTTACCTGTATTGATAGAATGAGTGGATCAACGGGTATTTAACAGTTTAGATCAGTAGACAGTTTTGGTCGACAGTGGATGTTTGGGTCTTTATGGGTTAATTATTACTTCTGTGATATTGTAACACATTTGAGAGGACTGTGTTATATTGTGACAGCGTTCACAAACTATCAGGACAGAATCGGGTCTAATTGTCTTGTAAGTCATGTATTATCGTGTTAACCAGTTCTCTATGGTAAAATCATATTTCACATATTTGCTGTATCATTTTGCTTCTAATGTTGAAACATGGCTCACACTTGCAGCTTGAATAATAAAGCTATGAAATGTGGTTTGAAAACAACAGTTATTCTCCAGTAGCTTTTTTTTCCCCCCTGTGCTTCAATGTTATTTTATGCTTTTTCTGGGCCTGTTTTTGAGACTTCAAGATAAAAATCAGAAACATCTCGCCAGCGACTGCTACCTCTGCAGCTGCGATAAAATTTATGCGAGGTTGCATTAAAGTACAGCAGTGTTCCCAGATGAATGCATAATATTACCACGTTCAGTGTGACAATGTTAAAGGTCTAATGTGCATGATTCAAGTCACTCTAATTATAATAATGACAAATTAACTATAATATTCATACCTCTGCCCTGCAGTGAATTAGTGACATACCCAGGGTGTACTCCACCTCTGCCTGATAATAGCTGGAATAGGCTCCAGCCCCCCCCAAGAACCTCCTGCGGGTAGAGGGGTTACGGAAAATGAAAAATGAATGAACTGATAATTATGTTTCCATTAGTGTATAATCAGAAAATAATAACTGTTGTGTTTTTGTTGCCTTGAGTGGCCTGTTTAGAAGGAGCAGGTGGTCTTTTAGGATTCTGCAGACTCCTTTTTTTTTTTTTTGGAACTTTTTATTTATTCCACCAAGATAAAACACATGAAAATGTACAAAAATCACACCAGCCTCAGTTTACAAATCACTCAATCCATGACACATTACTTTCACTCATAACTACTTATACTACACCTTTTACATACAGGTCAAAAACAAGTCAAGGTCATATATAATTTACACAGATACCAACAACATTCTTGAAATCTGACTTGTAATATTCCACCAGCACATATAAGTGTATTTGCAAAACCAAAACAGGTGCTACTGAGGAAAAGAAATAGAATAAAATAATTGAACTACCAAAAAGCAACATGTGTAAGTAAAAAAAAAAAAAAAAAAAAAAAAAAAAAGAGCAATATTAACCCTTTCATGCATGAATTATGAGAACCTTAGTCAATATTTTTTTCTTCAGTGTTTTTATTCCTCTTTAGGCATAAAAAAAAAAAAAAATGCAATTGATTTTTTTTTTTTTTTTTTTTTTTAATGAACCTATTTTTTATGGAGTTACAAAGATGTCCACTCAGCTGGACGCCATGCATTTAAGTTTTGAAGCAAAGAAACATTTATTTAAAAATCATCATCAGAAAGTGATATACTGTGTGAAAATTATGAAATAACATTTTTAATGCCACTAATTGCTAAATTGCTACTGTTTTCTCACATTTTATCAAACTCTAATATTAGTTATTACTCAGATCATGGAGATAAAATCCTCCTGAGACCCAGGAATTTTACAATTTTAGCTTTTTTACATTAAAAAATTGTCTTGACTGGAAACTACATAATGCAACAGTTTTTTCAGATACATTTTTAAAATTATTTTTATTTATTCACTGATTTTTTTTTTTTAATGGAATGTCCTTTGCAATGCACATTATTTTTTAAAGTAAAACTGTCAAATTTTTGTCCCCTACAGAGGACAAAATGCATTGCTGGGTCTCAGGAGGATATGCAAAAAAAAAAAAAAAAAAAAAAAAATTGATTTGTTTCTTAGTTACAGTCTAATAACAATTAGCAATTGATTTACACTAAAACATGTTACTTCAGACCAGGTTTATCAAGAACAGCACATTTACAGTAATTGTATGAATGTCAGTGTTTTGGATGATGCATTAGAGTCCACTGTATTGGCTGATATGGAACTAAAACAACAAAACCCATGAATATACAAGAGAAGAGCCACAGAATAGCTATCCACTGTAGTGACCACTATGCATGAAAGAGTTAAAAACAAAAAGAGGAATTTAGAGCTCTTGTATCGCTTGAATTATTGGTTTCCATCTTCTCTCAAATTTTTCTAGTTTCAGTTGTAAATCTTGCAGTAGTTTTTTCCATAATAACAACCTTTTTTACTTTGTCTATCCATTGCGTTATGTTGGGGGGGGGGGGGGGTGGCTTCAGCCTGTTAATTGTGATCATTTTCTCTGCTATTACAAGTAAGACTTTCAATAAAAAGCTACAATCTCTGTCTATCAAATCTTCAGGTAATATTTTAAGTATATACAGGGTTAAGTCAAAATGTAGGTCAATACCCAGAAGTCTTTTTATTTCTGTTTTCACACACCTCCAAAAATCTTTGATCTGTGGTCAATCCCAAAATATATGAGTGAAGTCACCCACCATTCCACAGTTCCTCCAACTTAAATCTGATGTTTTATTATATATTTGCAGTGGTAAATGGAGTGTTAAAGTGACGTGTCTTTCCTTTCCATTCAAACACCCTCCATGTTGGACTGTTAGTTAGTTTGTGTCCAGATTTGAACGTTTCTTCCCAATCATCATTCGTTCTACAGACTTCATCTTCTCCATTTATCAGCTTTTTTAGCATAGTCTTAACCCTTTCATGCATAGTGGTCACTCCAGTGGACAGTTCTTCTCCAGCTGTTCTCTCGTATATTCATGGATTTTGTTGTTTTAGTTCCATATCAGACAACACAGTGGACACTTATGCATCATCCCATACATTGTAATTCATACCATTACTGTAACTTTGTAGTTCTTGATAAACCTGATCTGCACTAACATGTTTGAGTGTAAATCAGTTGCTTGTTATTGTTAATAGACTGTAATTAACCATTTTTCTTAAACAAAAAGGTTGTTTTTTGCATATTATCTTCATAAAATGAGTCATGACTAGTATTAGAGTATGTTAAAATGTGACAAAACACCAGATTGGCAGCATTTAAAACATTTATTCCATAGTTTTCACACAGTGTATCAGTAAATACATGTTTCTTTGCTTCAAAAATTAAATGCATGGTGTCCAGCTGGGTGGATATTTTTGCAACTCCATGAAAAACAGGTTCATAAAAATTTTTTCAATCGCATTGTGTTTTTTCAGGCCTAAAGAGGAATAAAAACACTCCGGAAAAATATCTTGATCAGGGTCAAAACATGGCATTCAAAATCTCTCTCATGAGACATTTTAGAGACAATTTGACCCACATTTTTATTTTTAAATTCATTTTTGCTTTAGTTGGACCATAAGGGATTATCCAAAACAAGGAGCTACTTTATATTGACATAAATGTTGGAATGGCAATCAATTAAAATTTGCTCTCTGACGGGATATTACTGTGTTTTGACCCATTAAGGTTCTCATAATTCATGCATGAACGGGTTAAAGTACATGATCGTAAAAAGAAAAAAAAAAAAACAAAAAAACAAAAAAAACAATACTGAAGTCTTGGAAAGATGAAGAGGATCCATCACTGAAATTGTGGATTCAGGAAATGTCAGAAATTTGACATTTGGAAAGGATTTGCTTTATTTTGAAGGATAAATAAATTATATAAGCTTGAACGGACTTGGACATCATTTGAGGCCTATGTCAATAACAGGGTGAGGAGGGGCTGCTTAGAGGGGGCTGGGATGGAGTGAGTCTGGTGGGAGGGGTGTGTGGGTTGGTGGTGGTGGTGGGGGGGTGTTGTTTTGTTTGTCTTTTTGATTTGTGTTGATTTGTGACTGTTATTTTATTTTTTTTCCCCTCTTGTGGTTGTTTGGACACTGTCAATAAAAAAGGGGAAAGAGACAAAACAAAGAGCAAAAAAAGAAAGGAAAGAAATGTCTAGAACACAGGTGTCAAACATGTGGCCCGGGGGCCAAATCCGGCCCGCCAAAGGGTCCAACCTGGCCCCTGGGATGTTTTTGCCAAGTGCAAAAATTCCACAGTCTTGAATTGAATTAAGCAAAAAATAAATAAATAAATAAAAAATTAGCTTGAATTAAGGAAAAATCTTGAATTAAGCCCCCCCCCCCCCCCCCCAAAAAAAAAATCTTCAATTAAGTAAAAAAAAAATCTTCAATTAAGCCAAAAAAAAAAATAAATACATTTTCAATTAAGTAAAAAAAAAAAAAATCTCAAATTTAGCAAAACATCTTGAATTAAGCAAAAAAAAAATCTTCAATTAAATAAAAAAAAAAAAATATCTTGAATTAAACAAAAAAAAATCTTCAATTAAGTTAAAAAAAAAAACTTCAATTAACCCAAATAAATGGATAAATAAATAAAATCTTGAATTAAGTAAAAAAAAATCTTCAATTAAGTAAAAAAAAATGTAGAATTAACAACTTATTTTTTTTTTTCTTTGTTTTAGTGCAAAAAATAACATTGAATTATGAAAATATTAACATTTCCAAACTATCCTTTAACACTAAAATGTGAATAACCTGAACAAATATGAACAACCTGAAATGTCTGAAGAAAATTCAGCACAATTTGAACAATTTTTCTGCCTGTTCCTCAGTGTTTAGTGTCTTTGTAGATCTGATCCATAATGCACATGGACAAATGATAAGTTAGGGCAGAATATTGTTAAAACCGCATTAAATTTTCTTATGTTTTTTAATTTAAATTTCAGGTTTGTTTTTTTTTTTTTGATAGTTTATAAAGGCAAGTATTTTCATAATTTAATGTTTTGTTTTTTTTAACACTAAAACAAAGACAAAAATTTGGAGTTGTCATTATTTATAGGTTATTATGTTATTATTTTTCTGGTCCGGCCCACTTCAGATCAAATTGGGCTGAATATGGAACTGAACTAAAATGAGTTTGACACCCCTGGTCTAGAAGGATGACTATAGTAAATGTAACTTATGCTCTTAATAAAAATATTTTAATTAAAGTACACCATTGTTTCCATGTGTATTTGGAGACCAGACTTAATATCCTCCAACCCCTTTTGCTAGTATTGAACCATTATGAATCCGGTACTATGCACTGACCCTTTAACATGCTGCATAATGACTACCTAGAACAAATCTGCACACCAGTATAGCTCTTGTGTAAGGATTCATTTCAGCTATAATATATCTTGCACCACTGCTCCTCTCCAGAATTTTCCTATATATTTTAGCATTTCCTAATTGGACTAAAAGTTGTAGCCAAAGCTGATGTGAACGTCAGGCCTTTTTAAAATGTGAGGGGACTACCAGAGTTATAGGTGATCATCTTTGGGGTTATGTCAATTTATTTTCTATAAATATTTAATGTTAGTTCCTTTAATAGTTGTTGAGAGGAACCCACAGGGTGAAACTGAAGGAAAGGTCAGGAGATCATTAGCTGCAGGCTCATTCAGAGGTTTCACACACAAGGCCAAACTATCACGGCAAAGTTTCCAGTAGTTTTGGAGTTGCTGAGGCTTTTAGTTCTGCTCAGCTCAGCTCATAGAATGACATTAACCTATCTGTACCATAAGCATGGCTCTAAAGTGGAAACTAGCAAGGACACATTGAGTTTTTTTTTTCTTCATCATTTCTATTCAACTCAGAGACAAAGTTAGTGTTTCCATGGTGAGCCCACAGACTGAATGCAGTGGTCCAAGGCGTGAACTAATTGTGAAGCGCTGTGTTGGCGTGACCTTGCGGAGGAATCTGCAGCGACTGCAAATTCAGACTCTGCGTGGGGAACTTTAGGATAAACATACAGGACTACCTCTGCACCAATGTCCAAATGTGATCGTCCACTTCCCTGTGTATGATATTTATTCATACTACCCCCAGTCTTTCCCTCCCATCCACCACACATTATATCTGCAGGGGTTATGGGGGTATTTCTGCCCGTTCATTAGAAGTGGAGAAAGGTCAGACTTGATGGTACACCATGACAAGGTTTTCTCAGACATTTATGAGGAAATTAAATTAATCAGTAGCAAAAATGAAAATTACAACTCATTCATTTTCTCTCTTGAGTTAACATGGCGACACAAACCGCTAAACTTATGTGTCAATACAGGTTTTTCAAGCCCCACTATTTAAATAAATATAAAAAAACACCCATTACTTTTTGCAAAAATAGACACAGTGCAAATGACCTGGAAAAATAACTAAGTGCGGATGTGGTATTATTATGTGCTGATAATAAACACATTATCAGCATCATTTGGGACAGTGAGTGAATGAAATACATACAATAATATGTTTTGCCTCATTTAAAGCTCTAAATAAGAACAGGATTTGAATTATCAGGTTAATGCCAGTGTTTATCCTTTTTATTTTTATATATAATTCAACTGTAAGTGTTCACTGTCTGTTAATAAGAGCTCATTACAAAATATAACCTAATATAACAGAATTATGTAAATGTGTGAAAATACTGTACAATATTGTGTATGTGTGTGGTACATTCTCTGAAACTCTTCTTATCAAGCTCATCAGAGACCAGATCATCTATTGACTGATTTCTGCCCATGAATTAAAGAGTAACACAAAGTGCTGACCCAAAAAAATTAATGGTTTCTAACAGCATTATGTGTGGAGCATTAGTAAATGATTCATAAACCTCTGGCAAATCATCAGTTACAACTTACTAACCTTTAAATGTGTGCCTCATTATAAGTGGTACCAATTATTAATGAATTATGTAATTAATGGATTCATCTCTAATGTTTGACCCATATGGCCTTCTGTAAAGATGAATCTTTCAGATGTTATATTTTCGGAAGCTTCAAAATTTGAATATATTTAGAAAATAAAATATATTTACAACTCATGTAAACATACATATATACATGCTACATACGAATATTACTGACAACTTTATATTTAAAAGGAAAGCTGAGCTTTTGCTCACATAAAACAACCTTATTTTTTTGAGAAAATGATAATTAACATTGATTTTCCAGTATTTGCACCTTCATTCATGACTTGGTTTTTGTGAAAGGAATGGTTACCACTTTTTACTTGGATTTTTATTGGTGAGAGGAAAAGAATAAACAGGATAAATGTTGTTGTATAATTTGCAAGATGTTAAAACTAAAGCAGTCGAGCTAACACATATTGTGAAGCAGGGGTGTAGAATTGGATAGGGACGCTAGGGACACGTCCCTACCAATATCCAGCCGCTACTGTGTACTCACTATCAATACAATAAAAGAAATTATTTAAAGCCAAACAGATCAACTTTTTTAAAGTTATTTTTACTTATTATTTTCATGTATTTCTATGGAAGAGAGTGACTGTTTAAAAAACACAAAGAAAGAAAATTTGTGGGGAAAATACAATAAAACCTCAGATTCTAAATGTGATTCTAGATGTGATTTTATCCATATTTTTGGGGAATAAATTACATGTAATAATTGAAAGTAAAAGCCTTTTTTGCTAAGGCAATAACTGTACCATCAAACTCTATGATCATTGTATCCCTAATCTGTTCATATGTCATACATCAACATATTTATGTCAAGTGACAGACAGTAGAGAGGAGGTATAGGAGGGAGAGGAGGAGAGGCTGAAAATTCACAGGTGAGGTTAAATAATAATGGAAATGTTAGTCATAAGAATAACACTGCAGAATGCATTCAATTCTTATATTGTCTATAGATATTCAGCTATGCACTCTAAACATATCAATTACCAAATTGTTTTTTCTGACTATGATTGTTTGCTCATTTAATCAGTTCTACATGATGTGAAATTATGATTGCAAAAGTTAAAAAAAAAAACATCAAGTTTCAGGAGTGCTGCCTTGGAGCACTTATGTGTCCCCACCAATGTCAGAATCAAACCTACTCCCTTGTTGTGAAGTCAAAACCAATACAGGACAATAGCCTTATATGTTCAGTGCAGGACAAACAAAGACCGCAGCTGATGAATCCAGTGTCAGAGGGACAAAAGGCTGGGGATGAAACCTGCACTTCCTCTGCTGACCACACAGTGTCAGCAGTGAGTCTGAACGCTCATTGGCTACAGCTGTTTACTCCAGCCAATCAGAGCCTTTTGCGTCTGCACCGTTACTTCCGGGTGTCTTCAATGAAGAAATCCTTTGCCGTTTAATGTGTTTTTGTATTTTCTAAGGGAAGCTAAAGCCCAGAACAGCAATTAGAAAATGAACAGAATATTCGGACGTGGGAAGCCTAAAGCGCCTCCTCCAAACCTGTCGGACTGCATAGGAAATGTGAGTAGTATCAGACTCAAATGCACTGTTGTTTATCTGTATTATGTTACCTAACGGTACCGTCGTTACTAAGCTAACATGGCCACTAAAAGCCAGCAAACCACACCTGCTATGGCTAATAGGATACTCTGGATAAGAACATTACACTATAAATATCAGACACTATCCTTTCATTTCAATTCTTGACCGTACTGTGAATAAGGGACGTATTCAATATTCATTATCGTTAATTCTCTCACATACACTTGAGTCGTTCCTCTAATACTGTGTCTTTTCTGTCACTATCATTTGCTGAGTCATGTTGTCTCTAAACTAGTCCATATATTTATAGCTAACGGCTTTGACTTTATCTGTAGGTATTATTCATCCCTCAAACAGACATTTAATTTGTTTTATACTATATTTTTTAACAGACAGACAGTAAAACAAAAAAGTAAAGACATACAAAACAAGAGACGTCAACAAGCACAGACAGGGTAGTATCAAAAGTTATTTTTTATTTTTATTTTTTTCGTACTTTATTTACAAAATATCGTATACACATAGACCAGAACATGGCATGGAGAAAAAAAACACAACATAATGCTCGAGGTGAGGCAGGAAGAAATTAAATACAATTCGATAAATAGGTAAGTAAATTAAAAAATAATAATAATAATAGTAAAGGAATAAACAAGAAGAGAGGAAAAATAAATAAATAAATAAATTAATGAATAAATAAATAAAAAATAAATAAATTACAACTTAAATTTGTCACATAAGGCTTTAGTCTTCACAGCTTTAGGGTTAGTGCAAAAGTTAAGTGTGTCTAAATAGGATTTCAAATAAGACCACAAAGCTGGGTTTCTGATTGGCAAATTTGCTTGTATGTATATGAAATTTAGCTAATAAGGAAATGAGATTAAGAATAAACAATTTCTGAACAGGCAAATCAGTAATAAAGAAACCAAATGAAATATCTTCAATTTTGAAGTTAAAAGAAATATCCAGCTTTCTATTAAAAAAAAAAAAAAAATGATATCACACCAAAAAATTTGACAAAAGGCACATTCCCAAAACAAATGAGTTAATGTTTCATCCAAATTATGACAAAATCAAAACTTAAAATACAACGATAAAAATGTGGGTCAATGAGTCACAATATTATCCCATCATAATAAAAGGGTTGAGTTAGTTTGGGTATTGTCCTGTTTCAGTCCATGTCAGATCATTCACATATATTCTCATGTTGCATCAGATCATGTCCCGTAAAACTGCTGACAGAATTACATCCATCATTTTCATAAACATTTGTGCACATTTTCCTGGAATGCATATTTACACATGTTGATACTAAAACACACTTATGTTGACATATATGTGTATTTCTCATGAGAAAAACAAGGTATTGTCCCAATGGGGCGTCACATCTTCTGGGATAGATGTCCATTTTAGCCAATAATTAGTAAATTTGTCCAAATTATGGTTCAAGGAGAAAGTTAGTTTTCTCATATTGTATATTTCTTTAATAATTCCAATCCATTCCTTCTTTGTTGGGGGTTCTTCCCTCAGCCATTTTCTTGTTACGGCTTTTTTACAGGCTGCCATCATTATATTAATCAGGTATTTGTCTCTAGAGTTGACTGTGGGTGGTAGATTTAACAAGATAAACTGTGCAGAAATCATGTTTAATCTCAAACCCCATTATTGTTTTAATCATTTTCGTTGTTTCAATCCAGTAAGGCCTAATTCTTGGACAATCCCAGAAAATGTGGAAATGGTCTGCAAGGGTGTTCCCACATTTTCTCCAACAATTCCCATAACTCGGTAGGCCCCTTTTGCATTTGTTTTAATTTGGGGGTATTGAAAAATCTGACAATATTTTTCCAGGTGAATTCCTTCCAATGACCTGAATTTGACGTGCCTGGTTGGTTTTTACAAATGTTCCACCAGTCCTCTTCTGAGATGATTATTTTGGCCTCTTTCTCCCATTTATATTTAATATAAAGTGTAGAAACTCCTTTGTTTGATTGTAAACATGAGTAGATCTTTGCAATTAGTTTGCTGGTGGCTTTGGATTTATATGCAGCAATCATAATATCAATTAAGTCTGTGTTTCTGAGTTCCACTTTTTTATAATGCTGTTAAAATAGGTTCTAATCTGACGGTACAGACATTTAAAATGCTATTTTGTGTTTACATACCTTTTTAATGTTCTATTTAATGTTATCATCTTCTCAGTACACTGTAAAACATTTCCATTAGAACTATGACCCATGAGATGATAAAAACTCAAAACTGCTTTATTGATGTGGCTAAATTCCCTCAAACCAGACATTTAAACTTGTTAAACTACTGCTGTTTTTGACCATTGTGTTTACTGTGAACGCATCATTGAACTCATCTGGTAGCATGTGCTGTCTTACATTCCAAAAAGGAACAAAAATATTGAGGATCTTTTTCTACAAATTTAAGTAATCCCCAACTGTCATTCCTTTCATTTAGAAGTCATTCTGCTCGTCACATTCTTACTGTCACACTCAGTCATTAGATTAAATACAAAATGTATGTTTGGCTTAATAATCCTAAAAACATACATGACATCGCTATAAAGTTCTGTTTATCTGGAATTTCACTCAAAGATTTACAGTTGAAATAACTCTATATGTTTCTCAGCTTTAGATTCTCTAATAGGTATGAAAATATGTAAAAAGCACGCTTTTTTAAGATCACCGAACATTGATGATTATTTGTTTATTATCTCATTTATTATAAGTCCTCGAACCTGACCATCCTACTCCTAAGAGTTACACTTAAAACTATGCTACTTGAAAAATATGTGATTTTTCTTTCCCAGCTAGTATGAGGACAAAATGTCTCTCTGTTATCCTGTCACACCCATAGAGTTGTGGCCAAACATTTTGACATTCATTCATTCATTCATTCATTCATTTTCTGAACCCGCTTTATCCTCACTAGGGTCACAGGGGTCGCTGGAGCCTATCCCAGCTACTTATGGGCGAAGGGGGGGTACACCCTGGACATGTAGCCAGTCCATCGCAGGGTTGACATATAGTTCTAACAATCACTCTCTACTTTGGCAGTGATGCAAATTAACTCTTGATATAAATGTGATTTATTGCCCAATAAAAGTCTTTAAGATGTAAAAAAACAAAACAAGTGATGCCAAGCACAACAAACCCCATCCATCGCACATATTGTAGCTTATTTTGGTATCGTTCCAGCTGATGTCATATCTATACATGTGGTGATGTCAGCATATCAATTTCCTCTATATATGTGCTAAGTTTGAAGTGAACTGAAACAAAATTGATGTTTTATAGACATTTGAAATTGTGTCCATTATAAGTAAATGGAAGAAAAAGAAAGATTTAAAAAATACATACAAAATTGGAACTTTGACTTACTTTTCCCAAAATGTAATGACATCTATTCTGGGTCACTGGCAATCTATAAACCCAATTTGGTGTGAATTCAATCAGTTTTGCTGCTGCCGACATTTGAAATTTCACCCTTTACAAGTAAATGGGAAAAGAAAAAAGATTTTAGAAATTCATAAAAATGTTTAACTTTGATCTACTGTTCCCAAAATGTAATCAGATCTATTCTGGGTCACTGGGAATCTATAAACCCAATTTGGTATGAGTTCAACTAATTGTTTTGCTGATAGAGTGTTGACAAACAAACAAGCAAAGAAACAAACCGAACCAAAAACAATACCCCTTGCCTCCCCTTCAGGGGGTGGGGTGGGAGGGTGGGGATGATCATATTGTATTGTATCATACTTATGATACAAATTTTGTATCATAAGTATGACTCCACACATAGAGCACTTCAGCTGTGTTTGTGGTCTGAATCATTACACTTCTAATTGATCTGCTTCTCATTCAGGTGGATGCCAGATCAGAGTCCATTGAAAAGAAGATCAGCAGACTAGATGCTGAACTCCTAAAATATAAGGATCAGATGAAAAAGATGAGAGATGGGCCGTCGAAGGTTGGAAACCTCACTCCCTACCATTATAGTTAAATAATTATTTTGGCACATACATCTCTAAGTTTACTTGGTTTTTTTTTGTTTTTTTTTATCCCTTTTTTAATGTAGAATATGGTAAAGCAGAAGGCGATGAGAGTCCTGAAGCAGAAGAGAATGTAAGTAACACACTGTCATGTTTATACATAGAAATATGAGAAGTAGAGTCAGAATGATATTAATATGCCTGACGAAGTTGATTAATTTTAGCTCGACTGTATCAGTATTACAGTGAATAGTGAGTGAGTCGTGGCAGTGTATAATAATATGTTGACAAGTACTGATGTAGTAATATAGAACTGTCATCCTCTGATACTTTCTTTGTTATACAGAGGCAGGTTTATCTTTAAATAGCAAACTGCGATATTTACAACTGCACAAATCTTTGCCGTAATGCTTATGTAACCAGATATAACTAAGCTGCACCCACAAATATGAGATGTTATACACCTTTTCACCAAAAGTATTAACAGACGGTGTGTTCCAACGTAGAAGTGAGAGAATGTGAGGATAAAAGAGATGTTCTAAATCTCTTGTTTTTCTTCAATACAGGTATGAAGGACAAAGGGAGCAGTTGGCTCAACAATCTTTTAACATGGAGCAGGCGAACTACACAATACAGACATTAAAGGACACGAAAACAACAGTAAGAACAATAAATGAGTAGTAAAATTATGGCTGTTGTCAGTTAGAGTTGCTGTACAATTGGTATCTGAGATATCTTTATACACTGTTGTCCATAAGGTTGGAATAATTTTGTTTTCAGACACAGTCCTCTTTTTATCCCTATTCATACACGTCAGTAATCACATTTGACCAGGGGCAATGATTACATACTGAGTCTCGGTTGTACTTTATCTGTCAATAATAAAACACATGTCACAATCATTTCATGAAAAGGTGAAAATATTTTATTCCAACTTTATGGCCAACAGTGTACATTAAGGATGCACCCGATAGAAAGAAGAAATAATGATTTTGTTAAAAGCTTTGCTAACTTATGTGATCAGAAGTTTGTTTTGACCCTGTGTCTTAACTAGGGAAATGTATGTCTAATAAAATTACATCTCAGCTGCGATGTGTATCCTCTTTCTAGGTGGAGGCCATGAAGATCGGTGCAAAGGAAATGAAAAAGGCCTATAAGGATGTAAAACTTGATCAGATCGATGTATGTCTGTTATGTACTGTTACACTTTTTAAAATGGCATCTTATCAAGTAACATTAACATGTAAAGCAGCATTTTATTACTTCTAACCAGTTTATCCAAATGTAATTCATCCAGCTGCAAGATCAATATAAGATGCTAATGGTGACTTTTGCATGTGAAATGTCAGGATTTGCAGGATCAACTGGAGGATATGATGGAAGAAGCAAATGAAGTACAAGAAGCCCTGAGTCGCAGTTACGGCACTCCGGAGATAGATGAGGATGATCTCGAAGCGGGTATACTTCATATTATTTCTTTTTTCATTTTCTCTGGGGCAAATTAAAGTGTAGTTATAAATGTCACATCTTTAGAAAGTCAACAACAGGTTGTAAAATGAGGTTCAGACTGTGCACGTGACTAATAAGATCCAAAAGCTCCAAGTTAATCACCGAAAATTAGACCTTACGTAGCACACCAAGTAAGTAGGACAGAGTCGCTCACAATAGATAAAGAGATGTTAATGCTTTCACAGGATGCACCAGTTGTGTATTTCATAGTGAAATAATATGACTTTGAATGAATAATGTGTGATAGTAATTGGTTGTGTGTGGTTTCAGAGTTGGATGCTCTGGGTGATGAGCTGCTGCTGGATGATGACAGCTCTTACCTGGATGAAGCCTCAGCTGCCCCGTCTATCCCTGAGGGAATGCCCAGTGACAGCAAAACAAATAAAGTAAGACATACCAGGCATTGGGTGTTATGTATTTAAAGCCTCTTTCAGTTTCTTTACTCTCTTAGATTATAGTACTGTTGTGATTTAAAGGGGTCATATTTAGCTAAACCCACTTTTATTAGTCTATTGTACATTTATTTGTGGACCCTAATAGTTCATAAAGTTTGAATTTGAACCCTTCAGCTGCTGCAAAGCTATCTTTATATTCACTTTGGCAAAAATCGAGTGGATTTCTTCGACCTGTTTTAATTCCTGCTTAATTTGTTTCGTTTTATAACTAGTTACATCACGACATTTGCACATATAAGGTCAAGACTTCCGACGAGCATTTCTCCAAATACGCCATAATTGTTTGTCAGCAGCAGCAGTTGTAGTCCATACTGAAAATATGTCCAAACTTCAAGCCAGTTACCTAAAATGTTCAGTTGTTGGTTGAACGGGACAGAGCAGCACAGCCAACAACCTGAAGGGGATGGGGTGTGAAGTGGTTCATTTGCATTTAAAGGGCCAGCGCTCAAAATGACCTTTCTGGTGTCATTACTCAGAAATAGGGTTGAAGATGGACCTGTGGAGTTGAATTAATGAAGAATTCAGACCCGAGCAGAGCATTTACAGTTTATGTAGACCACAGGGAAATGTTTTAAAATGCATAATTCCATTTAAAAAGAAAAAGCAAAATATCACTCCTTTAATGTGGGCTCTTATCATAGACCCTTGAACGTCACTGTGAAGGTTGCAGGTGGTGGAAAATGATATATTTTACTCACTGTGCACCTGCAACTTCCAACAAATGAAAGAAAGATTTTAAACTAGAAATGTGAAAAAAAAAAAAAAATCACATTTTTCACTTTTTTTTCCACTCAAATTTTTCACATCTTGTTTGAGCTGATAGATTTACTGTATTTTATTAATAGCTATTATTCAAACCTAAGTAAGAAAACATGAGAAGCACAGTATGGAAAATTAAAAAAGAAAGTAGAGACAATATTGATTTGGTTTGTACACTATGGTAGAGAGAATGAACACAACATATTTCATTCTCTCTCTGGTCAAGTTCATTTAATTTCAGCAGGTTTGGTACTTTTGTCTCCGTGAACCACCACAGTGGATCTGAAAGGAAACAATCAAGATGCGAAGTGTGGACTTTGAGCTTTAATATCAAAGGGTTTAACTAAAATATTACATAAAAACATTTTTACATAAATATCATAAAGCCTGGAAGACAACTAAATAGATGATTAGAGAATGCCTTTGTGGGTAAAGAAAAACATATTTACAAGATGTGTTATTATTATAAAATCTACCTTCAAGAGACACATACAGTATATGAATATAAATACAAACCAAAGCAGACCACACCATGTGTCCAACATGGTGGAGGTTAGGGTTAGGACATGGGCATGTATGTCTGCCAGGAGAATCAGTTCACTGATGTTTACTGACGATAGAAGTAATAGTGGTGAAGTCTATCAGGTCTATCCTCTCTGCTCAGATTCAGACAAAAAAGCTGAAAACCTATTACAACAGCAACACTAGAGCCTTTGAAGATAAAGAAATTGGATGTTCTTCAGTGGCCAAGTCAGCCTGATCCCAACCCACCAGAGCATCTTTCCTGTTATTGAAGATGAAAGTGAGGGCAGAAACATCCTTAAACCAGCAGAAACTGAAGGTTGCGGTAGAAAAGACCTGACAAAGTACCTGCAGGATGAAACTCAGTGTTTAGTGATGTCCAGGCATCTTGGAGTTCAGGCAGCCATCGACTACAAAGGATTTCAGTATTAAAAGAGATCCTCACATTTCTAATCGTTTTAGTTTATCCAGCTACTTTTGAGTTTCTGAGAATGGAGGGACTTGTTTTTGTAAAATATCTTGAATCAGAGCTGAGAGTCCACACTTCAATCACATTTTGATAGTTTTATTTCAAATCCACTGTGGTGGTGTACAGACACAGATTTTAGAATTTTGTCAATGTATTATTGAATTTGTTTTACCCGGGTGTAATTATAAACAAGGCCTTGACCCCAGTATATTTTCAAAGTTTGAATAAAGGTTGAATGAATGGGTAAGACTCCACACAGTGTTCAGTGGAGTAGTGGGGAAAAAAACGGTTTTATTGAAGTAATCAGACCCACCGTTGACCCACTTCTTTATTTTCTTTGTATTTGTAAAATACATTGGCTGATGGATGAACAGTCTCATGTAATTCATTGTGGATTCAAACTGGAACTAATAGCATCATCTTTCTGTTTAGAGTCCAGATGTGTGCATTCACTGAAGGGTTTCTCTTTTTTTTTCTTCTCAGGATGGTGTTCTGGTGGACGAGTTTGGTCTCCCACAGATCCCTGCTACATAAAAATCAGATAAATACAACAACTGCACTTCAACTGAAAACACTTTTACATGTAGAGTAACATTTATACATGCAAAAACCATTTGACCTGACAACACAGTTTCTTTGATGCCGTCCAGGTGTTGGGTTGTGTATTGTTACCACTACTATGCTAGCATGTGGCCTTGTAACATACTGAACCTTTTTTAATATTCTTTCTCCCTGTGTCCCCCCTTACACTTGGCAGTGTTGTTGAGGTATTTCATAGTATTAATTTATTTTTTAATTTTGTGTTATGTGTTGTTTAGTCATTATGTTTGTGTTCTTAATTCAGCCTGGCGGCAGAAACATGCAAAATAAAGTGTGTTTTTAATTTACCTCTGAAGTGAATCATTGGTGTGTAATCTTATTCCTTGTTTTGTTTTTATCTTTTGCCTCTTTGGTAGTGTATTAGAGGTTCCTGTGAGCTATTGTGACTTACTGGTTTACATCTAAAACAGTGGAGTATTTACATGGATTATTACAACCTTATGTGTTCTTTTTTAAACATTTACAGAGAAAAGGGTTAGATTAATTCATTAAGGCTCCTATGGAAGTAAATGAACAATATTCATCTGCAAAAACATTAAACAGACACTAGTAGTTTAAGAATATGAACCATGTACACACTATTTTTATTTGACCTTTATTTGACCAGAAGAGATTTGAGATTAGCCAAGATAAACCACATAACATTAGAAATACTTATTTTACTGAAACAAGCCAAACATAAACAAGGTGAATAATGTCAGGTTGTTGATTTGGACTTTGGAAAAGTCAGTACAGAAACTACTCACATTATTCCAACAGCTGACTTTGTTGAACAGAAAAAGGGAGAATAAAGTGTGAAGAAGTATTGAGAAACACAACACATACCTTGAGGAGAAAAGAGCATTTGAGCTTTGAGCTGGCTCTATGACCCAGTTTGTTGTGCAAGTTTTCATTTTAACTCTTGTGTCCTTCAGCTTTATCCTCCACTGTGGATGAACAACAAAGCTCAACCTCTCTGTCCCTTCTGTTACTTGAGAACATGTCATCTGATGGTCTTTTTTCCAGTACCTATAGTGTGCTGGAGCCTTGTGATCAGCTCCACGGCCGTTCATTTTTGTTTCCATTGAACCCTCCCTTTAGTTTGTCTCGTCCTTTGTCCAGACCCAATTGTCCCTTTGCCTTCCTTATTTCTCACTCTCTATTCATGGCTTGCTCTTCACCTCTGCTCAGCGTCCCTCATGCACTCCTTCATACACTGCAGTACGGCCCTTTTTCTTTGCTCCATCTTGATTTATTTCAGCTTGAAATACATTTCGGCTAAAATTTCCTTAGGGGGTCAAATGAGTGGCCATTTTTGTCAAAAAAAAAAAGTTGTCATAAATGCATAGAACTGTGTTGAAATAATGCTAATCCATTTGTGCACAGACTACTGATATTATTTGACAGTGGAAGCTCTATTTTCAGAAATATTGGATTTTGAATAGCACGTGTATGTGAAAACTTTTGCTGGTGGACGGACATGACATTACCCATGATGCTCTGGTCAGTACCAGTACTTTATTAGGAATAAACTTAGAGACTTATTATTACTAATTCTCCTCTTATTCATAAATGTTAGTATTGTGGATCTAAAACAATAACAGCTGACACAAAAACACTAAATGTGTCACTGGATGGATGTGACATGGTTGTTGTGGATCCCATCATACTGATGCTCTGCAGCCATGTCACCGT
This sequence comes from Sphaeramia orbicularis, assembly GCF_902148855.1. Taxonomy (NCBI): domain Eukaryota; kingdom Metazoa; phylum Chordata; class Actinopteri; order Kurtiformes; family Apogonidae; genus Sphaeramia; species Sphaeramia orbicularis. Next base: position 30,484,727 of record NC_043973.1, read on the forward strand.
TTACACTAATGGTCCCTGTGCAAAAAGTAGGATCACAATTATTTATTGTATAGTTTATCATCATACTAAAGAGTAAATAATATGGAATTGTTATTTCTTTATAAAAATGCTTATTATTAGAAAACAATTGATTTAAACAGTGACATGTGACATTCTTAATGTATGTATTGGCGTAACATAAGCAGGATGGATCAGCACCATACTCCAGATTGAACCTGTAAAAATAAAACGTGATATGTAGGATAGAATCTTGTGAGAAAAACTGTGGAATCTAAAAGAATAGAATATTTGTTTTTCAGGTAAATTCAGTTAAAATATAACTTGGCCATTTGTGACATGAAAATATAGCATTAATTGTGATGAAATTGGACATTTTTGAGCTGAAAACATAGTTCATATGACCATCGGTGGTGGTGGCACCACCGGGCCCCCCCTTGTAAATCTGGGTCCCTTAGCCCAGTATATTGGGCCAACTGTCACAAACCTTGGCGTTAAAGTGGATGCTGACCTCAAGTTTGATTGTCAAATCAGTTCAGTCATTAAATCCAGTTTTTTCCAGCTGAGGCAGCTGGCCAAAATTAAACCAATTCTTTCTAGGCAGCACTTTTAAATAGTTATACATGCTTTTGTGACCACTAGGCTCGATTATTGTCATGGTCTCTATGTGGGGGCTAGTGGTTCCTCCATCGCCCGTCTTCAGATGGTGCAAAATGCTGCTGCACATCTTTTAACTGGCACACGCAAACAAGAGCACATTTCCCCCATTTTAGCCTCACTCCACTGGCTGCCCATACATTTTAGGATCTGTTTTAAAATTATTTTATTTACTTTTAAATCCCTAAATGGCCTCGCCCCACCGTACCTCTCTGAGCTGCTGCAGCTTTATATACCCCCCCACTCTCTCAGGTCAGCTGACCACCTGCTCCTGAGTGTACCAAAAACTGTGCACAAGTTCAGGGGTGAGCGTGCCTTTGAGCAGCAGCTCCTAAACTATGGAATGATCTGCCTCTCCATATCAGACCGGCCTCCTCTCTGTCTGTTTTTAAAGCCCTTCTTAAAACCCATTTTTTCTCCTTGGCTTTTGAAACCACGGGAGATGTTTGAAGGTATTATCTTTATTCTATATTTTTTATTTGGTAGTGGTTTGTTGTTCTTATTTATCTGTTCTATTTATTTGTTTATTTTATTTATATTGTTGTTTTTAATTGCATGGTTTTTAATCTATTCTTGTATTTTATTCTTTTTATTTGAGTTTTATTTATTCTTCTGTATAGCACTTTTTTTTTTTTAGTACAGTTTCTATGTCTTTAAATCTATTCTGTATTTTATACTTCTATTTTGGTTTTAATTTTTCTTCTGTACAGCACTTTAGTCCACTGCAGTTGTTTTAAAGTGCTTTATAAATAAAGTTGGATTGGACCAACATGTTGAACAGAACTGAAATCCTGTACATTTGCAGAACTTGCATTTACCAACACCAAGTTCCTTTGGGGATTCACTTAGATTGATTTCTTATGCACAAAGACATGAATAAGACCTCTAAGCACATTTTAGCTGATTTACAGGAACACTTCAAACATTTCTTGGTATGTTTTCTAATGTCCAGAAATGTTTACTGGAATGGTTAGAGGCCTGTAACTGTTGCAACTAATGCCACATAGTAAAAACATTCTCTACTCAACCTATGTTTCATGTCAGAGAAGTTATTTACATCCATCAATGCAATACACACCAGTCTGTTTTCAAGGGTGCACCACAGTTACATTATGTGGATATTTTAAGCAGAAATCCATCCAAAAAAGCCGACTCTGGTGGGACTCGAACCCACAACCTTTGAATCACTCCTCAAGTGCTCAACTAGAAGTCCAATGCGCTATCCATTGCGCCACAGAGCCAGATACTGACATACTGGACATATAACGCCAAACTTTTTTTCGTACACCCAAATGTATCAGTTCAAATTAAAGGCATTCTCAATATAAGCGTCTATAAACCAAAACTTCACATATACAGAAAACTGACCATAGTTTTGTTTACTGACGTGTGTATACACTTCTATTGCCTTTGGTTGTGTCCATGATATGCTATGCACTACACTGAGAAAAGTTTAATAAAAATAAAGTTATAAACATTACTACCGGAGTAAGTACTTCCGGTACAACCCGGAAGTAGTTCGCATCGACAGACTGCTCGCATTTAATTTTCTTGTTGGTATATCTATCGCGATTAAAGGACTCAAAAAAACAAAATGTCGGAGCAAACCTTAACAGTGACAGTTGCCTACGGTAATAATATTTTACAGTTACAAGTTAAACAACAAAGATAAGATATAATGGAATAAACAAAACAAAGTAATATTGGTGTCGTTAGCTGAAGCTGCTAGGACACGTTAGGCATGCTTTTGGTATTTGACAGACTTTACCAATTATTTTACTCTATATTCTGTAATTTGTTATTGGTAAGCTAGGTATGTTGTTCTATCGTCATTATATATCAATTTTTAACAAGTTAATGTAATCAGTGTAGTTTTTACTACGATCAATGGGGTCGAAGTCGATGTGAACATTTTTTGGACAGACTAGGTTAAAAGTTGTAGTGTTTATTCATTATTACCATCAGCAGTAGTACATCTATGAACAAGCCAATGAAATGCAACAAATTCAGCCTTTTGAAGTCACTATCCATGTCAGTATTAAGACTAAACCTGCTAATGCTCAATGACTGGTCAGGATGTGGTGTCCTGGAAGTGGTTCATGTCTATCCTGATGTTAAAACGTGGGGATGGTTTCCACACATATATGTGTTTCTGCTGATATTTCCAGCGTCTGTTCTCATTTGTCCTTCCACTTCAGGATCTGCTAAGCACAGCATCACATTAACAGGTCAGGATGGAGACAAGGGCCCCCTTGTCAAAGACCTGTCTGATGCTCTCACCCAAGTTACAGGAGTGCCAACAGCTTCACAGAAACTAATCTTCAAAGGTAACTCTACCTCTATCTTTTGTTTGATATTCAAATGAGATTAAATAAAGGACCATGCACACAGTTATGACCTTGAGTTTTTTTACTCTGGCACTCCAGGGAAATCGCTGAAGGACATGGATGAGAGTCTCTCTAGTTATGGAGTTAAAGAAGGCTGCAAACTGATGATGATTGGAAAGCGGGTAAGGCTTTTACACATATCCTGTCATTCACATAATGAGTATTGATCCACATACTGACCATAACCTGTAAACAGAACAGTCCGGAAGAAGAAGCTGAACTGAAGAAGCTGAAAGACATTGAGAAATCTGTTGAACAAACTGCAAAAAAGCTAGAAAAAGTTGATGGGGAATTGACTGGGCTCAAAAATGTAAGCATTCATTTATAGATAAAACAAACATGCAATGGTTTGCTCTGTTTCTTTCATATTTTTATTGAAACATTCTCTTAATATTTGTTTCAGGGGTTTCTGGCTAAAGATCTCCAAGCAGAGGCACTCGGTAAACTGGACCACAGGGTCAAAATAGCAGCTGAACAATTCATGAAGATCCTGGAGCAGATAGATGCAATGGTGATTTATTTCTGATTTTATTTACATGTTATTTCATATAGCACATACAGTACAGTAAATAATGAAGTGACTTCTCTTTTAACAGAGCATCCCGGAGAATTTTAATGACTGCAGAATGAAGAAAAAGGGGCTGGTAAAAACAGTGCAGGTAACAGAAACTGAAAATATTATCGCAGACTTTTATCACATTATTGAATAATGGATTTACACATTATTTGTGTCCTTAGGATTTCCTGGCCCAGTGTGATAGGATCGAGGCTTGCATATCAGACCACCTATCAAAGATCCAGTCCAAAAACTTGGCCCTGGCAGAGTAGATTAACAGCCTTCCTATTGTTGTGTTAAACAATGCTCTGTGAGCAGCTTCAAAGTGTACAGAAAAGCTTCAGGTGTGGAGCACATCATGTGTTTATTTATTGTTGATGTGTGTGATGTAAGAAAACCCTCATCACTGTGAGCAGAGGACGTTGGGTAACTGTTACCCCTTTTCCACCAAAGATGTTTGAGGGAGATGGTGCCTAATCTTGAACCTGTTTTATATGTTTCAACAGCCAAAGAAATGGCTCTCATTCAGGAAAACTGGTTCCAGAGTGGCACAACACAAGAGTTAGTGTTTAGTCTTCCTTATCTCAGAAGTGTTTGGATGACAATTTTAACTTGCAAACATTTGGTAAAGAGATAATGTAGTTCATGTCATTGATGTTGTGGGGTTTAACTTGGTGCTAGTTATCCTGGAAAAGTAGAGACATGCACAATGATGTACTGATGTCACTTAATTTTATGGAAATTCTCCAGCTTGCAAAACAGTTCTAGGTTTGCCGAAAGTCAAACCAACTCTAAACTGATACTAACCAGCATAACTAGCCTAGAACTAGTATTGGGTTCACTTTGGTGGAAAGTGGGTATTTGCGCACCAACTCTAGCACATCTGGGATGTATTCTCAGGGTGAAAGACAGTCATGAGGTTCTTACTGAGATGTAACAACAAACACCATGTGAAAAGAGCAATGGTGTTTTTAAATGTCTGTGTTTAAAAGTGTTGATCCCTTTAAAACACCCAAAACAAATGCTGTAAATCCTCATACCAAATGTTATCTAACTGAAGATTAAAATACAACTATCACCTATATATATCTAAAGATGAACACATATCCTTTTGACTTCCAAATCAGGATTAAACTGATTGTCTTATACCTAAGGTTTCTGCAGGTTAAATGTAAGACCTGATTAAGACTATGATGAAAGCAATTTGAGACCTGTCTTGACTTGGTGATGCTCCAGATGTAAATACAGACTATTGGTTGAGGGAAGGCCTTTAATGGAGTTTTTTGGGGGGGTTTTAACCAGAGCTTTTTTCCCCTCCTGTGTAACTGATGACTATTTACACATGAGCATTTTAGTCCACAAGTTGCAGCGTATGTCAAAATTATTAAACAGGTTTTAATCAGGCACTCAGTTCAGACAATTAAGGCCTCTCAAAGTCAAGAGATTTTTAAGGCTTAAAATTTAGATGATTTGATTTAGGTATTTTAAGGACCTGCAGAAATCTAATCCTGTTTCCTTGAAATTGTGTGATGTGGAGATTATAACTGCTTTAAACCACCACAAGACTCAACATGTTTTCTGTTTGTTTTAAAATAAGAAATCTGGCAAAATTAAAAGCACATTAGTAATTTAATGTCAGGGACTTTAATTGTCTACAAAATACACATTTGGTGGCACCAAATTAGTCACAATAACACACACCTTGTTTCAGTTTATTTCCAGTTTTACCCTTGGGAGTCTTTATTATACATCTTTAAAAGCTAATAAGACTCTCAGTGCTGTGATCATAGATGTGCAAATAAGCTTTGTAAGAGTTGAGAGAATGAAAAAGGGGTCCAACAGTTAGCTTATACAAATGACTGTCAGTGAGGTATACCAGAATCATGTACTGTCATAAATAACAGGATTAAGCTGTTCTAACTTAAGTGAAAGACCCATTAAAGATACTCATGATGTGAACATTAAGCCTTGTTTAATGATGTGCTAGTCATCTTTGTCCTTTGCACCATGTTTCAGAATACGTGTGAATGCTACATAGTTGAAGTTGCCTTTCTTGTCAATAGGAGCCTCACGGAAAAGCTCGTCCACTTCTTCATCTGTAAACCTGTCTCCCATCGTAGTAAGCAGCTCCCGCAGGTACTCCTCCTGAATAATACCTGTGTAGGAGACATTTTTCTTTGTAAAGGTTCTACATGGAGTATCAGACTTCCCCCCCAAAAAAAGGATCCTTGCTCATTCCAGGGTTGTTCAATGCATCTCCCTTGCTCTTCTTCATCTACAACTGTATGCAACACTAGATACTGTAGGTTTAGAGATAGTCAACTAATGTCAAAAATCACCAAGATCCCAGCACTACAGATTCCAAAACAATCGCATACAAGGACATACAAATTTTCTATTAAAAAAAAAATAAAGAAAATTTATAAAAGTAAGCAAAAAACAAGAGCAAGTAAAGTTAGAACAGTAATAAGTATAGAAAATTGAAGCTATTGTACATCTGCATTAATATCTGTTTAAGATTAAAACTTAATATTGTGGACTTGTGAGTAACTTTACAAGAAGCTGATGTTTCCAAATTCCTACAAGTGAGGATGTACTGTTCTCTTTTTATACATTTGTAACTGATATACATCTTAAACATTCTATGGTGTAGTTTCAGAGGCAATTTTCACATTTAACAACATGAATATATTTAACCTCTAACCCTTGAATAACAGTTTCACTCTACACAACCTGTGCATCTCTGCAAATAAATGTTTATCAAGGTTCACCTGACAAACCACAAATACCTAGGAGTTAATCAGCATCCAAGTTTTTGACCTGCACCTGCTCCTCGGCTTAGTTAGGCACACTATCTACCTTTCCAAACACCACATTGTTCTCACATTTAACATTTGAGCTCACCAGTTCCCTCTTCATCAAAACAGGCAAAAGCATTCCGGATCACATCCTCAGGATCTGTGCCGTTCAGCTTCTCTCCAAACATTGTCAGGAACATTGTAAAATTGATTGGTCCCGGGGCTTCGTTCATCATGATTTCCAGGTATTCATCTGTGGGATTCTTACCTGGAAGAAGAAAACAATAAGTGATGGGGATCAACTGCACTGACTCTCACCCTCTTTGCATATGGGTTTCACGAGACAAGTACCACTGGATACTGGTAATGGGAAATGAGTTTTCCTTTAACATGTGAAAATGGTTTATTCTTTAACTCTTTGATTATACTGAGTCTACCTAATGAGGCTAGCATGTCATGAAGATCTTCTTTGTCAATAAATCCATCCCTGTTTTGGTCGATCATGTTGAAGGCCTCCTTGAACTCCTGGATCTGAGACTGATCAAACATAGCAAACACATTGGAGGTTGCCCGCTGAGGACGCTTCTTGGTGTTCTTCCCCTTGGCTCTTTTGCTAGACATTTTGGCAGATGGTACGTCCCCCTCCTGTAAAATAGACAATACGAAGGCTGTCAAACTAGACCACAGGTGTCAAATATGCGGCCTGGGGGCCAGATCCGGCCCACCAAAGGGTCCAATCCGGCCTGAAGGATGAATTTGTGAAATGCAAAAATTACACTAAAGATATTAACAATCAAAGGTGTCAAAATCATTTTAATTCAGGTTCCACAGACACATACAGTCCAATTACATTTCAAGTGGGTCAGAACCAGTAAAATATTATCATAATAACCTATACATAATGACAACAACAAATTCTCTCTTTGTTTTTTTTGGTGTAAAAAAGTAAAATTACACGAAAATGTTTACATTACCAAACTATACTTTTACAAAAAAACGTGAATAACTTGAACAAATATGAACAAATGGAAATATCTTAAGAAAAATAAATGCAATTTTACCAAAATTCTGCCTGTTACTAAATCTTTTGTGCGATTGTAATGCACATGTGTAAATGATAAACTGATAAACCGAGGTATAATATTGTTAAAATTGCACTTGTTTTTCTTTAGACAATTCAAGTTGTTCATGTTTTTCAGATTTTTAAGGAAACTTTATTGATGTAAACCTGATCATAATATAATTTTACTTTTTTCACTGTTATTATTTTACTGGTCCAGCCCATTTGAGATCAAATTGAGCTGAACGTGGCCCCTGAACTAAAATGAGTTTGACACCCCTGAACTAGACCAACATAAAAACATCGTGATACATATAATGCAAGATCTATTTAACAACATACTGGCAAATTAAAAATGCATGATATTTTAACTGTAGGTGGTATTGTTTTTGCTGATTCACTGCTTTGTATTATACATGCTTCATGTTTCATTGTTCTTTTACTGAATAATCATCTTTATTGTATTTAACAGCATACACACAGATTGTTCGGCTATGTTCAATATATTTCGAGATAAACCGCAGGCTGTATTCATGAATTATGGGAAAGAACATTGCAAAATGTGATTTCTTTAGGGATAAGAGCTCAAATTTGTTTCCTCTAAACTTGCTTCAATCAACAAGAAACAATTCTCTATTACACAGGTGTCAAACATGCGGCCCGGGGGCCAAATCCGATTTATTTTTGAAATGCAAAAATTACACTAAAATATGAACAATCCTTTTAGTTCAGGTTCCACATTCAGACCAATTCAATCTCAAGTGGGTCAGACCAGTAAAATACTATCATAATAACATATAAATAATGACAAAACTAAATGTTTCTCTTTGTAAATGTAAATATTTTCATGTATTTACACTAAAACAAAGTATAATTTTGCAAAAAAAAAAAGTGAACCTGAAATGTCTTAAGAGAAGTAAGTACACTTTTAACAATAATCTTCCTGTTATTAAATGTTTAGTGTATTTGTAGAGCCACTGTGAAATGTAAGTTATAATATACATGAGGAAATGATAAACTGAGGCAGAATGTTGTTAAAATTACACTTATTTTTTCAGTTTGTTCATGTTATTCACATCTTTTGAAAGGGTAGTTGGTAGATGTAAACCTTTTCATCATGTAAATTAGCTTTTTCACTCTGAAACATAGAAAAAAGTTTGGAGTTGACATTATTTATATACTAATATTATTTTAGTATTTTACTGCTTCGGCCCACTTCAGATCAAATTTAGCTGAATCTGGCCCGTAACCTAAAATGACTTTGACCCCCCTGTTCTATTATAAACCCTATATCTGACGTGAAGTGAAGATAAAACAAACAGTTAACTACGAGATTTGGAGATGAGTTTCATTCTTAAACATACTGATATTGCAGCATCATACCAATGATGCTAGCTAAATCACAAATTCATCAATGGATTACAATCATAAAACAGTAACTAATGGATGTTTTGTTCATTATTATTATTATTATTACTATTATTTGTGATTTAACAGTTTCGCAATTCAAATTATCTTAATTAAACGGATGTACATCTAAGCTAACTAGTTAGCTAACCCAACACTGACCTACATACTGTTACTGACTGATTAAGCTAGCTCTAGAGCCGAGGGAAACATAAAAACCCTCTCTCTTCCAATTCTGACGACTAAGTGTGGTCTAAAATCTAAACGAAAATATCAAATAAAATCACCAACCTCAGAAAATACAGGACTTATTGCCAAATAGCTGTCCACAAACAGCTACCAGAGCATCCACAGGCTGATAACCATCAATGTTTTATTTCCTCTTTGGCCAGTGGACCAATCAGAGCACAGATGGAAGGAGCCAACAGCCTGGAATGTTCCATCTGACATAGCCCATTCACCTGCTTATGGCATATTGATTATTAATAATTTTTTTAAAGCTAAAATTATGTCGTTTGAGAGCAGTGGCAGTACATATTTTTCAGGTACGATACGTAATTTTTTTTTTTCCAACATATTTTTTTATTTAATGTTGTATAAAGTACAATAATGACATCACAAGTACAATGCAATATTAACATCCTAATAGGACATGAACAATTTTGGTCTAACCTTTGTTCTCATATCTTCACCCAAGTTAACGTGTCATACTGTTTTTCTCTGAAAGATGTTATATGTTATTATGAAAATAAGGACAAATGTCTCCAATATTTAGTTTTTTTTTTGTTTTTTTTTATTGGGTAAATATTTTATTCATGAACAAAAATTTTCAGCCTCCAAACCAACCTTTCCTCATTTTCTAATTGAATTTAATTCACTTCACAAATCATTAACCCTTGTTAATAATAATAAAAAAAAGACATTCCTTGATAGTTATGATAAGTTATTTAATGTTTCCTCTGACAGTTGATGAAATTTTAGGTGAGAAATTATTCATTTATGTAGGTATGTATGTATGTATGTATGTATGTATGTATGTATGTATGTATGTATTTATGTATTTATTTATTTATTATTTATTTTTTGTATAGGAATTATTGAAAATGTATTTCATGCATATATTGATTTTATGATTGTTTTTTGTTTTTATATATGTATTCTCTTGTATGTATTGTGTTATATGCTAAATGTTTGATAATGTTTGTATAATGATATTTAAATAAAGTTAAAAAAACAAAAACAAAAACAAAACATTCATGAACCAAAATAAATAAATAAATAAATAAAAAAAAACTAATAGGACATGAACATCACAGACAAATAAACCTTGTTTATTGATTAATGGCATTAATACTTTTAGTTCGAGCTGTAATAACAGACATATACGTAATGCACTGAATGAAAAGAAGAAAATTTCCCCCAGAGGTAAAGCAGTATGGAATTCAACTTTTTCTAAAATTGAGTGGTCAAAAGCATGGTCATTACCATATAATTACTGTGTTACAAACAAAATTAGAATTTTACATCTCAAAATTTTACATAACATATATCCCTCCAACGTTGTTTTGTGTCAATTTTATGATGTGGAAGAAATATGTAATTTTTGTCAATCTGAATCTGAATCTACTTTACACTTATTCTTTTTATGTGAACATTCTTCTAATTTTTGGTCCAAAATTGAAAATTATGTCATATCTAAAAGTAACAATAAAATAAATATAACATCCCAAAATGTAATTACTTATTTTAAACATGATACTAAAAATCTAGAATTTATTGTAAATTTATTTATATTATTTGGAAAATTTCATTTACATAAAAACAAATATACTAAAACACACCCAAATTTTAAAATATTCCTATTAGAATTTGAAAATTATATTAAATCTTTAGAATTAATATATAATATAATACAAAAAAGCACTAACACATTGGCTATTTATAAACAATTTTTCAATACTGACTGAACTCTCTATTGCATTTATTTATTTATAATTTGTCAGATTTATTATTTATTTACTTATTTCCTTTTTAAAAAAAAATATTATTATTATTATTATTATTATTATTATTATTATTATTATTATTATTATTATTATTATTATTATTTGTGTTTTATGCTTTGTATTTTTAAATCTATGCGTTATTTTTACCTCCGCCAAGGAGGTTATGTTTTTGCCAGGGTTTGTTTGTTTGTTTGTTTGTTTGTTTGTTTGTTTGTCTGTCCGTTAGTGTGCAACATAACTCAAAAAGTTATGGACCGATTTGGATGAAATTTTCAGGGTTTGTTGGAAATGGGATAAGGAAGAAATGATTAAATTTTGGTGGTGATCGGGGGTGGGGGGGCCCACGGGGGGGGCCACTGATCAGCCTTGGCGGAGGTCTGCGCTCTCCGAGTGCTTCTAGTTTTAAACTTATATGTTCAAATACTTTTTCTCTTTTGACATCTTGATATTTGTTTAAAATCTTGTACTGTATACTCAAATGTTGTTAATAAAGTTGTTCATAAAAAAAAAACAAAACAAAAACAAAAACAAAAAAAAACTTATAGGACATGAACAGAACAGAACAGAACATAGCCAGGGGACAAACCATGCAAACAACAACAACATCAAAAAAAAAAAAAAAAAAAAAAAAAAAATCAAATTACACAAAGTTCAAATCTGTTGCATACATCAGTGGTTTTGATAGCTTTTCTATTTTTTACCTCCGCCAAGGAGGTTATGTTTTTGCCAGGGTTTGTTTGTTTGTCTGTTTGTTTGTCTGTCCGTTAGTGTGCAACATAACTCAAAAAGTTATGGACAGATTTGGATGAAATTTTCAGGGTTTGTTGGAAATGGGATAAGGAAGAAATGATTAAATTTTGGTGGTGATCGGGGGTGGGGGGGCTCATGGGGGGGCCACTGATCAGCCTTGGCGGAGGTCTGCGCTCTCCGAGTGCTTCTAGTTAGAGTATTGAATGTTTGAAATACACTGGGTAAGCTCAATTTTAAAAAATTAAAAAAGAAGGTTTGAGATTTGAGAATTTTGATTTGTGAATGTGGTATTTTGCCAAAAATATAATTAAATTGATTATGTAATGTTGATCTGATTTGTTAGCAGGATATGAGCAGATACCAAACAATATTTTTGAATAAGTAAAAGAAAAATCAGAAATTATATTTTGACAAATAAAAAAATAGACATCTTGCCAGAAAATATTTGAAAAGGGACAGGACCAAAATAGTTGATATACATTTTCTTCTGATTGATTACAAAATGAGCAATCTACACTGATATCTTTTTTATATCTTTGTAGGAATAGTTTGGAAACTATGAATTAATTTGAAAAAACTTCTTTTATCTTGTTTATTATTAAATATTTAGAGAATAAACACCAGATTTTCTTCCATTTTAGGTTTGGAAATTGATTATTCCAATAAGACATCACATTTGGAACAGAGACAACTTTTCTTTCTTTTTTTTTTTTTTTTAATAAACCACGTATATTGCGGTTGTTTACTCTGTTTTGGCCAGAAAAACAAATTTGTCCAACTTCAGAGTCAGCAAGGTTAAGTTTCAACAGAGGTGGTTCCTGAGCTGCAGAATTTTTGAGAAGCATTATCACACCGGATGGGATAGCATCAAAAACTTGTGCATATCCCCTTGGAGGTAACAGAATGCTGAATTTATCTAGAAATTCAGAATAAGGCAGTAAAACACCCTCTGAATTGAAAAGGTGTTTAACTAATAAAATGCCGTGAGTAAACCAGTTTTCTAAAAATAAAGATTTGTAGGTATGATACTTATAGCTTTAGTTTTGAGCAGGGGTCACCAATCCTGGTCTTCGAGGGCCGGTATCCTGCATGTTTTAGATGTTTCCCTCTTCTAACACACCTGATGGTCTTTATCAGGCTTCTGCAGAGCTTGATGATAGGCACATCATTTGAATCAGGTGTGTTGGAAGAGGGAAACATCTAAAACATGCAGGATGCCGGCCCTCCAGGACCAGGATTGGTGACCCCTGGTTTTGAGCGTTTGTTGACATCCCATCAACCGACGATTGCTGTAGTTAACACGTTTCACCACCAGATGGCAGCAATCACCAATAAACTGTTTCCTGTGTCATCAGAGGAGCTGATGTTTGCGATAACCTGTCAGTATAATTATAGGCTAATTAATTATTTTTCAGACTGAATTGTCGAATACTGGACTTGGTGAGTAAGCTGCGAAACAGACCTGTACACATAAAGACATTCAAAGTGGTTCATGTCACATTAGTCACCTGGTGGAAACTTGACATTGGTCTGTAATGTAGGAGTTTGAATGTCTCTATAATCATCCTTCTTTGACACTTTGCAAACCATTCTCAGTAGGAAACAGTCCATGGTTCCTCCTCTACAGGTGTGTGTTAGTCCTCTGCTGATTTGCATGACTCCTGTGATCCCTCCACTAGGGTGAGCAGGTGCTTCTGAGCCACAGTGGGACAAGGAGTGGGTTTGTGTGGGACAATGTGGGACACATAACTGTAATGCTGGAACAAAGTCTAGATTTTTAAACAATGTGCATCTTATTGTCGAGCTTATAAATATGAATAACAACAATTTGATTTAGTTGCACACAGTAGGCAAGCTTTTGCACTGGGCATTTATTTTTTATTTTTTGCTTTTTTTTTGTACAGGTTTCAACAACTTTTTTTGCTTGTAAAAACAAAACAAAAAATCAAACTGTAAAAACTCAAAAAAGAAACCTCAAGTTTCAATTATTGTTATTACATACTTTTAGAAAATCAGCTTTTTTTAAAAAAAAATGTATGTGACTACATGTTCTCAACCTCCAAAGGTAAACTAATCTATGTGCAATAAAACAAAAAGGCATAACTGACAACATTAGAACAGCTGTTTCCACTTCCAGACAACCTAAAATTACTGGGACCAAAAACCTTTGTGCATCCAAACACAGAACAGGCAAACATTTGGCATTCTAACACAGTAATAAAAATAGAATAATTCACAATTAATTTCATACTCTACGGTCTGAAAGGAGAAAACATTGTGACAGGGTGAATTTGGTGCACATTGTCCTCTTCATGGCTGATTTAGGAAGGGGGAGCAGTTTTCGGCAGGGAGCAGAATTCGGCACTACACCGGCCCCTGTCCCTCCTGTGGGCCGCCTGAGGAGCAGCTCCTCAGCTCCCTGGCCCTTCTCTCATGGTCTAAATTTAAAGCTGCCCCAGCCTTAAAAGGTCCTGACGGTGTCTTGTGCATTCTGCCGAGTGGCAGCATTATTTTTGTTCTGTGGACTGCCGTCCTGTCCACTGCCCCTCACCCTGCTGCTTTGCCCGGATCTGGACTTGCTTTAGCTACTTTTTTGGAATAACACACCTTTTCTCATATTGTCAACGATTCGTGGATTGGTGGATTTTTATTTGAGGTGAGTTGGATATATTTCCTTCATTAATCTGACTTCATTACCAAACAGTTGGTTTAGTTTCTCATTTGATCAAACTAAAAAATCCTCAACACCCGAGGCCCAGATATAACCACTGAAATCACACAGTTTGTTTTTTTAATGAACATGTTTTTATTGTCTCACTAACAGTGTTTAATGTGTGCCTGCTGTGTCCTTGTAGAGGAGACTGCATGTGTCATTGGACTGAATTATGATTCTAAATGAAGAACAGTCAGTTTATCTCAAACTTTGTGTTTTACATCAGAACAAAATAGACTGATCATTCAGATTTGTTTCCTGACAGAGAGATCAGTTCATTTCATCCACTCTATGCCCTTTCTAGTCCAGTTGACAGTTCAAAGCTCCTGACTAATAAAGACACAGCCTGCGGTAGGTATTGCTCCAGGGCTGAAGCCATAGGAGATAACTTCAGTCAAACACTGGAAATAAGTTATGGATCATCATATTGTCATGTGGTTTCATAATGGCCCTATTTCCAGTGGGAGCTACTTGTGTTTTGTCTCACTGAGCAGTAAAACAATCTGAAGGGGTTGGTTCACCACAATGATTGACTTCACAGAAAATAAATCAACAGTATATTTTCTTATTAGCCAATTAAAAAAATAAATTACCAGTTTCAGCATCTTGAGTATATGTTCAATGGTATACAGTATAGGGCTGGACATTATATCTAATTAATTTGGTTAATCAAGATTTTGTTCACTGAAAATAAAAATTAAAAAAATCCCTAAATCACAAATAAATGACTCCTCTACAGACCTTTATTGTAAGAAAAAATGCAAAACAAAGTCTGTTTCCTTCTTGTAGTTGTGAATGTGTTTCTTTTGCGATATATGGCATTTAGTTTTAGTACAGAAAGAATATTTTTAATCATATCTTGTCTTAAGTTCTTAACACCAGAAACGACTGATTGAAATTGTAAATCATCTTGTCATGACCTGGCTCATAGCCAGATTTACTGTTAAGGTCATGTTCCTCAGCTTTAATCCAGTTAATGGATCTTTCAGTGGATAATGAGTCTTAATGTTAAATCACAATAACTTTTGCTGAGCTGTTTTACACATAAACCTTTGACTCATTGACCAGTGAAGGTGGTTGTTGACAATGTGATGCTGCCACTTTTTTTTTTTTTTTTTACACCTGCTGCGTCTTCATTTAACACAGTAGACACAAGTAGTGCTTAACAACTTCTAATTCCATTTTAACTGGGTTCAAAAACCATCCATCCTAAAAACTAATAACCCATCTCCGGCTTAAACTAACTCCTCAGTTCATAAAGTCATCCAAAATGATAACAATGAGATTGATTTACAGAGCTGTTAAAGTAAAGGACAATCTGACATTATAAGTTGGCGGAGTGGGCCTGCAGGATGTCAGGAGCGTTACAAGTGTCGCAGAAGCAGAAACTGCAGGTGCAGCACCATCAGCATCAGCATCAGGAGCATCAGCAGCAGCAGCAATATCACTATGAGAGCAGCTGTTACCTGAGCTCCAAGTCGTCTGTTAGCACGCAGGCGTTCGCCACTTACAAGACCAGCAGCCATCGGTAAGAGTGAAGCAGACGCAGGGTCCAAAATACATGATATTTGAAAATTTACTCAAATAAAGTCTCCTGATGCAGCCGAGCACTTCCATAGACTTGGGAGTGATGCTGAGCCAATGCAACAGGAGGACTTTCAAATATTCACTGTGTGGATGTTGTATTTTGCCCTGTTATGGAGTCACGTGTCGGGTGTTGTCTTTCTGCTGGCATCATTTTGGTACTTTCCTAAAACCACAGCTGTTGTTGAAGGATGTTACATTAGGACAAACCCAACACTGCAGTAGAGTCAAATCTCTAAACCAGGGGTGTCAAACTCATGTTAGTTCAGCGGCCACATACAACCCAATATGACCTGCAGTGGGCCGGATGATTAAAATAAGACAATAATACAAAAATAATATCAATTCCAAAATTTGTATGTCTAATTTCTATGTTTTAGAGTGAAAAAAGTAAAATTATATAATCAAAATTTTTACATCCTTTAAAAAAATGTGGAAAAACATGAACAACCATGACCAAAATGAAATTTATTAAGAAAAAAAAATGCATTTTTAACAATTTATGCCGTTATTTGGCCTCGGCTTCTCATTTTCACATGTTCATTACAACTTACAGATCACAGTGGATCTACTAATGCACAAAATATTTAATAACAGACAGAATATTAGTGCAATTACTCCTAATTTTCTTAAGACATTTCAGGTTGTTCATATTTGTTCAGGTGTTTCACATTTTTTGTAAAAGGTTAGTTTGTGAGTGTTAACATATTTATGTAATTTGACTTTTTTTAACACTAAAACAAGGAGAAAAATTTGTGGTTTTCATTATTTATAGTTTATTATGATAGTATTTTACTGGTCTAATCCACTTTAGATGGAATTGACCTAAAATTATTTTGACATCCTTGATTGTTAATATCTTCAGTGTAATTTTTGTGTTTCACTAATTCATCCCAGACCCACTGGCGGGCTGGTTTTGGCCCCCGGGCCACATGTTTGACACCCCTGCTCTAAACACTGACCTATAGCAGCGTTGTCAGTTTTTTAGGGGTGTATATGTATGTCCGTCCAGTTAAGCTCAAAGTCAGTGGCTGTAATGTTCAGTACTGTGTCTTTGTTTTCCCAGTGTGTCATTAACACTTGTCGGTGTTTAAAGTGGTCTGGGTTCCTTTGTCCTTCAGGCTGCAGGGCCCAGTGTACATGCTGGAAACTAGGATAGCTTTCTAAACGGGGGGCAGGGGAGGAATTTCATCTGTAGTGACTAGCTGCCAGTTATATTTATGGGCAGCCGTGCTATTTCTGCAGACAGAGCCTGAGACGGTGCTGCTAAGCCAACTGTATGGAGGTCATGGAACTGTAATCAGCTGTACACTGTCTGTAATAATTGATCTTGTGTCAAAGTGCATATTTTGTTCCAAAGAACATCGATGCAGTTTGTGGCAAATCCTTGTGTTTTTTTTTTACTCATAGAATTCAATGATTGCACAAATTTAGCCTTTATTATTAAATCTGAGGAGTGACTGACACATGCAGCTGGTTTTCCCAAAACTTTGTGTGAAAAAAAAGGCATTTATCCAGAGTAAAACTTTTTATACCTTTGACTTTTTTGCAAACTGAACCAAGGCTTCCTTTCAACACACCTGGTGAGTCAGCAGTAACTTCTTCACTCTGCAGAAATCATTGTTGAGACTCCATCTGTCTGTCTCCGCTGTGCATTCAGCCCCTTCCTCCAACTCAATCCCACCTCACCAGTATGGAACAGACTCTATCAAAGCCGTGTAATGCCGTTCCTCCTCCAGGCCAAATGGGTAGACTAGGGTAGACTGAGGCAGAGATTATGAGCGAAAGCGGGACTTTAAAATCGACCTTTTCCTCCCGGCTTCATATCCAGCGGTTCCGGCTCTGTTTATAAACCAAGCTCACCACAGGGAGGCTGATACAAAGTGTGATGTGGGTCAGGATCTTAGAGGATGGACCAAAATACACCTTCCCTTTCTGAGTAACTGGACTAAAGCAGATGCTCAATGTGCGTTTATGTAACTGGCACATTTGTTTAAAGCACACGTGTCAAACATAAGGCCCGAGGGCCAAATCCGGCCCGCCAAAGGGTCCAATCCGGCCCGTAGAATGAAATACACTGAAAATATTAACAATCAATGGTGTAAAAATCATTTTAATTCAGGTTCCACATACAGAACAATTAGATCTCAATTGGGCCAGACCAGTAAAATATTATCATAATAACCTATAAATAATGAAAACTGCAGATTTTATCTTTGTTTTAGTGTAAAAAAGTAAAATTACATGAAAATGTTTATATTAACAAACTATCCTTTTACAAGAAATTTGAATAACCTGAACAAATATGAACAACCTGAAACATTGTAAGAGAAGTACATGCAATTTTACCAATATTCTGCCTGTTACTAAATGTTTTATGTATTTGTAGTTGTAATGTTAGTTGTAACGCACGTGTAAATGATAAACTGGTAAACTGAGGCAGAATATTGTTAAAATTGCACTTGTTTTTCTTAAGACAATTCAGGTTGTTCATGTTATTCAGATTTTTAAGGAAATGTTGTAGATGCAAACATTATCAGAATGTAATTTTACTTTTTTCACTGTTATTATTTTACTAGTCCAGCCCACTGGAGATCAAATTGGGCTGAATGTGGCCCCTGAAGTAAAATGAGTTTGACACTTCTGGTTTAAAGTTTCAGAAATGCCGAGGCGCGTTGACTATATTTGTTCTGAGTTTTAATCGGAACCTGAGCTTTTACTTATTGATACAATTAAATCAGAAACAGAGAAAATGAAGTTAGTAGAATGTGTTCAGTTCATTTCAAACCAAACCGAAGAGTGAACTCCTTTGCCCTGCTGTAGGTGTTTTATTTAATCAATGCATCAAAACCTGCTTCCATAAAGGTATATTCCATTAAAGTCTTTACTTAGTTTTTAAATAATCACTGTGAAAAGATCTAAACCAGAAAAACATGTATTTTTAATCAAAGCTACAGAATGTTCCCAGACAGCTGTATTGGTTTTTCATCTTCTCTCTTCTATGTAGTTCTTCTTTTCCTTCCAATAAGTTTCTTTTTTAATTATAAAAAGACTTTAACATTTGAGAAGTTGTCAATACTGCACAGGTTATGTGAGGATGGAAGCCAAAAAAGAATGCCTCATCTATGCAAATATCAATAATTATACTTAAAAAGAAGAAAACAATAATCAAGTGCCTCTTCACAGTTTCTAGACTTGACAGAAACACAAAACGGATAGAAGTTTATGTTTGCAGGTGACCGACTTTGTGATGTTTTTAGATAATATTCTCTCTATTTCAGTAATATGCATATTTATAGGGATTTGCAGTTATGCATTGATTACAGATTTCATTTTTTATCGCATATTTATAGTAGCAGGATGACAGATTTGACTTAAATATCACTGATGTTGATACTAAACTTAAGCCTTAATGCTAGAATGTCTCATTTAAATGTTTTTAGCTGTTTTCTTCTTAACTGTTTCCATCAGTCATATGTAGTATATTTTTCGTGTTATTTAATGCTCTGTAATGTGTTTTTAAATGTAATAACTATTGTGTTCTCCCTCTAAGCCTGAAGACCTCTGTGAAGACAGAGAAGGGGCAGGAGGTGGTTAAACTGAGCCCGCTACCCAAGAGAGCCAAACGCACCTACCTGGCAATGGACACAGATAAAGAGGTTATCGGCTACGTCGTCCCCGTATTTAGAGCCAAGTGAGTGAGAAATCATGAAAACGTGTGGTACGGGATTTCATGATATAAACATAAACGCTGTTCACGCTGAGTATTAAATGATACACATGTTTGATTCAGTTACAGCTGCTGAATGAGATATTTTAACTATCAATCTGATCCCTGTAGCTACATCAAACAACAGACAGAACATATAGAAATGAAACATAAATGTGCAATATGTAAGAGAAAAAACTGCATGAATAATTAGTTTTGATCATTTTGGTTTCATTGTCGCAGGCCTAAAGTCATTCTTACATCAGTAGCTTATACACAGGATCAAAACATCAACCACTACATGTACGATTTTTTTTTTTTAACCTTTATTTTACCACGAAAAAAGATCCCATTGAGATTAAGAACCTCTTTTTCAAGGGAGTCCTGGCCAAGAGGCAGCATGAAATACAACACACAGTACAACATACAGTTACAGCATACAATAATTGATAATAATTGTAATAATTACTAATAATTATTGCATTATTAACTGTATGATTAATTAATAACAGTACACTGCAACTGAATAGAAATAACTCAATTTGCATTTGTTCACAGTTAATCTGTTTCTATATAAACCTGCACAGATCCCATCAGACCCTATATCCCATATCACCCTAAATTAAAAAAAAGAAAAAAATCTCAATTATGCATCAAGGTTATAATAGTTTTGGATTTTCATTTGACTTTTTTTTTTTTTCTAATTCAGTTAGTTTTCAGAGTAGGTTTGCTTGTTTTTATTAGTTTTCATTTTTTTTTTCTAAATGCTTAGTTTTAGTTTAGTTTTAGTTTTTTCATATCTTTTATCTTGCTCGCTGTCGTATTCAAAGAAATCCCATACAAGACTCTGCTGCTTTCTCCCAACTCTAGTCTCCAATATTGCCAGGTAGAGTGAGGATGAGAAGCCAACTCTAAACCACAAGTGACAAGAAGTGAGGGATCGTGAAGTGTTGTATGGTGCTGCCTGCTAAAATTGCAAAATAAATTGATTTCATACCAATCCGACATTGACAAAGATGAAAACAAAGGGAATTTTATCCATAATTTTTATATGTATTAGTTAGTTTTGTAAGCACGCAATACAGTTTCAGTTAGTTATATTTTTTTCTTTTATTTATAGTTTTTATTTAAAATGTTTTTTCAGTTCTAGTTTTTGTCATTTTGTTAGTTTTCATTAATGAAAATAACCTTGTCATGCACCAGCATTGCATTATTGTAATAGAAATGCAAAGATAATCATAAATATCCTATCACAGACAAACTACCTTATAGTAATAAATAATTACACTGGGTTACAAAAAAAATGTTTTTTCCAAGTTGTCTAGGTTTTTTCAACTGAATTAGGACCATTTTGCACCGCTAAATCCAAAAATGACATCTGTTTTTCTCAATCAGGTCAGGTTTTTTTGCTAATTTGATTTTGAAAAATTTGATCTTCTCACAAAATTGATTACATTTTTGTGACTTTATCAGTTGATTTTTTTTATATAGTTCTCACCCAAAATAGGTTTTAAGAGAAAAAAAATCATTTTCTAGCAGGATTCCTGTTAGGTACAATGGTGTATTCACCGCAGATGTAGCAGAATACGTCAGGCTTATTTTTGCAAGATCTTCTAGTCAAAGCCATTTCATTCACCTGTAATATTAAAAAAGAACATTAATCATAAATTGGCAAAAGTAAAATCTTCAGAACTCGTTTATTGCAAGAAATATGAAAGAATTTTGTATCATATGATGTGAAAATGCCCATAAATGTAAGCAAAAATGTTAAAAAGCTAATATGTAGCATAGTTCAGAAAGTTGACCTGATTGAGCAAAATTAATGTGATTTTTGGATTCAGCACACCAAAATTATCCTAAATCAGCTCAAAAAACTTAAACAATAAATTTGTTGTTGACCAGTGTAATACATCACACTTATATGACGCTTTTTTGGACACTCAAAGACGCTTCACAAACAAATAAAAGAACAAAGGGGCTTGAGAAAATGCAAGTTTGAACAGGTGAGTTTTGAGTAGTGATTTGAAATTCTGTATTGAGTCTGAGTTCCTAATGCAGGCATGTCCAAAGTCCGGCCCGGGGGCCAATCACGGCCCGCGGTCAGATTTTATACGGCCCACAGCTTGGGTTTTATATTATATTATTTATGGCCCGTTTGGACTGTTGAACAGACTACATGAATCATAAAAGGTTCAAAATGCAGTTCCTCCTTTCACCTCATGGTGGCAGCACCACTAACTCTATCTGGCTTTGTGACTTTGCCGTGAACCTTTTTCGCTAATTTCTAACCATGGCGCCTGTAAATAAAAAAACGAAAGTTGACAGTGAGGGCCGCCGCTTCCAGGAGAGATGGGAATTACAATTTTTTTTTCACTGAAAATCGAGGTGATTGTGTTTGCCTAATTTGTCAAGAGACTGTTGTCTTGTTTAAGGAATTCAATGTAAAGAGACAGGAGCAGACAAAACATGCTAACGCATATGACAAGCTAGCAGGGAGTGAGCGCTCTGAAAAAGTGAAGCAAATTCAAGCTGCTTTAAACTCACAACAGTGACTCTTCATGTGAACCTGGGAGTTCAATGAATTCGCCACCAAGGCAGGCTACCAAGTTGCCAGGTTAGTTGCCTGTCACTGCTGGTGTTATGTACTTGTAGATGTGACACAGAATATTACTTTCTGAATGATTTTGTGAAAGACGAGAGTAAGAGTCATATGTTTTCATCTTAAACGTTAACAGACTTTGTATTACTGAGTAATATATGAGTAATGATTACTCATATAAGTCATGTTTAAAATGAATGTGGGGTTAAGATTTTTATCAACTTGGAAGTTTAAGATACTCTATACAGTTTGCTCTATGTTATCTGACTCCAGATGTGAAAGGAAGGCAGAACTGTTTTGTTTTGTTTTTTTAATTTGTTCACACCTGAGTGGCTTAGATTTGGTTACATTGCCATTTTAAAAAAATGATATTGTGACAATGAAAATAAAATTGTTGTAGAACAGCGCATTTATATGTAATTTTTACTGTTTAAAAAATGTCTGAAGGGACCACTGGCCCCTGGCAATGTCCACATTATCAGATCCGGCCCTCTTGAAAAAAAGTTTGGACACCCCTGTCCTAATGTTTTGTGGGAGTGAGTTCCATAGGGTGGGGGGGGCTGCAGCGAAGGCTCAGTCCCCCAAGCTCCGGTGCTTTGTAGTAAAATGTTTAGTCTGATAGATATTTTTCCACAGCTCCAGACACATTTCTTTCCTTCTCTTTTGGATCAAACATGGCTGTTCAGATTCTAAAAGGTGCAGATCCCTGGTCTAAATGGTTCTCACACTTGTTTTTTAGTCATGATACAGTTCGGGGTCTGTTGGAGGCTCAGGATGAGGAGACGATCGAGGAGGGCATTCACTATGTGGCCATGAGAAACCTGTTTGTCAGGGAGGCCAAGGAGGCTATGCAGGTGAAAGTGGAGAAGAAAACCAGGTCGAAGCATGTGAGGGAATCGGCCGAACGCCTGGAAATGGGCAGAGTGGTAAAGCATTTCAATCCTTGCACTGGAGATTCACACGTGTTTCGTAAAATTGTAACAGCTCACATAAAACATACAAGCACCCATGTGTAAATGTGAGAATTTTCCCTCTGTTTTCATGCTGTAGATGGAGGAGTGGTCTGAATTTAGGAAGAAAATGAACCCAGACAGCCTGACACACCCTCCAGAGTTCATCGTCAAGCCCCGTGGACAGACTGTGTGGGAGGGCAGGAGCGTCAAACTGCACTGCACCGTGGCCGGGTGGCCCAAACCCAGGATCACTTGGTAAGACATGTTTCAATTCACTGCTTCTCATCTACTTTGAGTCACAAAAGAGTAAAAACGAAAAGAAGATTTCTTTTTTTTTTCCTTCAATTTCTTTATTAAACTTTTCATACATAGTTTAAGAAAGAACACAAAATCACAGACAAGAGCTTACGACCAGAATGTTCAAGGATCGATAACACCGTAAAGCTATTAAAATAAATAACACACAGAAAAAACATACTCAAATAAATAAATAAATAAATAAATACATACATAAAAGAAAAAGAAAAGAAAAGAAAAAAGACATATAAAATAACACAAAACATGATATATGTATTACAAGCTGCTAGTGAAGCGGTATTGGGTTGTTAACACAAGATTAGAAGAAAAGATTAAAGTAAAAAAAAAAATCAGAGTTTACATGGAAGTCCAGCTTCTGAACATACTCAAAAAAAGGTTCCCATATTTTAGAGAATTGTTGTTGTGAGCCCCTCAACAAGTATCTGATTTTTTCCAAATTGGCAAACTAAAGTCCATCCCTGACCCAATGAGAGGGAGACGGTGGAGTGGCCCATTTCCATTTTAGAAGAATCAATTGTCGCACCAACAGACTGACAAAGGCTATAAAAGATCTGTTTCCTGAAGACAATGATAAAACATTTGAAGTTGCACCAAACAGCAATAGTAGAACTTGGTGCAATACTTTCCCCAATGACTTCACTCAAAGTGTTGAAAATTTTGGACCAATAAGAGGATAATATTGGGCATGTCCAGAACATGTGAATAAGTGATGCATCAGCCTGGTGCAGGGATTAAAGTTCTCCGTCACCACAACGGATTTCCGTCAAATGGAAAAATTGAGGGGGAAAAAAAGTCATATTGAAGTAACTTCCCCCACGTGTTTCGCGGAGTCCAGTCGGCACCGCGATCCTGTCCTGGGTCTGCTGTCCTGGATCTGCTGTCCTGGATCTGCTGTCCTGGATCTGCTGTCCTGGATCTGCAGGTGTTTAACACAGGCACAGGGGCTGATAGGTTTAACAGTGATGATAATAAGATGACTTCTTTATTTTTATGTCGGGAGGACAGATTGATGACTATTTCTCTTTGGAAGGAAACGCTGCTCATTCTGTGCCTCAGAAACACATGGACAAGTTCAGCTTTACCGAAGTTCAGCCTCCAGACACTAACTTTAGTTTAGTGCTAACAAGTAGCTTTCATTATGAAAGAACCACAGTGAAAAGGGAAGAAGACAGAACTGATCTACATGTACCTTCATGTTTGGGTTCATAGCTTATCTCCTCTTGCCGGTATATGACTAGTGTGTGTGTTTGTGTTTGTGTGTATGTGGCCTTCCCGTGCGTGCGGCTGTGCGCGCCGCGGCCTTACGCGGTTACGCGCCCAACTGCATAAGTGCTTTATTTTGACCCGTTTAGCATCTTATTTCTATCTGTGTGGTACAGTACGAAGATAAAACTGAATGAATGAGTAACACCCTTGGTATTTGCAAAGCCACTGTATTTTAAATACCCTCAGAGAGTATCTGGAACGGAATATATAAATATATATAAATATAAAAGCAGAAAAAATAAAAGATTAGTTGCTGTTGGAGTTGGAGTTATGTTTTAGGAGTTCCTAAATTGTTAAATAAAAAGTTTTTCACTCATTTTTTGCAGTAAGGTTTTCTTCTAGTTATTATTTTCACTTGCTTCAAAGGTTTTCATACCCTTTAAAATTAACCACAGAGCACCAAAATTGACCTGAAGCTTCAAAAATTTTCTGGGGGAGGACCCCCGGACCGCCCACCAATACCACTCATGACATTTTTTCTATCCATGTTACTTATCTTCTACACTTGTACACTCTCCCATTCAGTGTGTTTTACAGTATTGCCAAATTTGACTATATAAACGTGTATGCTATAGTAGTATTGCATTGCATCATTTTTAATAGTGGCCAATGATTTTGACCAGAAGAAAATTTTCAGTCAGATGAAAAATTTTTGCTTTAATCCCTGGCCTGGTGACACCGATCCCAAGTTGGATCTATATTTGGATACATTCTTGAAATCCTGACCTTCACAGGACAGGAAAAGAAAATTTCTATAGATATCTTCAATTAAGGAACTATCACAACCAAAACATCAAAAAGGAGAGTATCAGAGAAGACAGCAAACCTTTCATCCAGCTATTCATAAAAGCGTACAAATCAGATATGAAAAGAAACATATCACAACTGTACAAAAGTCTCCATAACTTTCACAATCACTCAACAAGATACATAAAAGATAAATGGGAGAAAGAGGGAGGCCTAACAATAACGGACGAAGAATGGCAAAACATCTGCCAATTTCAATGGAAAAGTAAAAAGTCTCACTTATGGAGAGAATTCTGGGTAACACTTTACTTGAAGGTCTAGTTTATAATGCATTAAGTGCACATTCATAAGACATTATAATGCATTTATAATGTATTATAAAAGTTATTACAACAGTTTATGATCATGTACAATTATTACATATTACTAGCTGGAGGAAAGAAAGTAATAACTAAACAATGAATGACGCAAGAAGAACCGACAATAAATAATTGGATAGATATAACCATGGGAATTTATAGGATGGAAAGAATAACCTTCACTGTAAATTTGAAGATGGATGTTTTTGTGCAACACTGGGAGGGATGGGTGAGATATGTAAAGCCTTTGAGATCTGATTTTGCTGAGATGAAACCATGAATATGAACCCAAAAATCCTCTGAAGGAAATATGTTTTTGTGTTTTTGTTTATCTTTATTTATGTATTGATTCTTAACTTTGAGATCCTGTATGCCAGGACCACGATGAGCTGCTGTACATGTTTTTGTTTTGTTTTGTTTTTTACACCCACTCTCTGGATGTGCATAGTTTGTGTATTTGTTTGTTTTTTCAATGTATGAAAAAAAAAATTCAATTCTTTCAGTAAAAAGAAAAAAAAAAAAAGAGTAAAAACGGGGCTGATGAGAGCACTTAGTTCTGCTGAGTTTCAAAGAAAAGTCCAAACATCTCATTATCAGCCAACACAAGTTTTCCGGCACGAGCGCACTCTGCAATTACAAACTGTGAGGACAAAAATAAACCAGATGTCCTTGTGCCATCCTCAAGGTACAAAAACAACGTGCTCATTGACGCCAAGGCCCACCCAGAGAAATACACAACAGAGAGCAACTACAACATGCACTCCCTGGAGATCAAGAAGTAGGTAATCATTAAGCTCACACTGCATGGCCTTTCCCAAAATACACATGACCTCAGCTTCAGTATTTGATGTTAAAATTACTCTGCAAAGTGCCCGATGCAGTCGAGACACTAGGAATAAATCATTTGTATATGTTTTATTTCCAGCTGTGACTTTTTCGACACTGCTCAGTATTACGCCTCTGCACTCAATGTGAAAGGGGAATCTTCCTCTGTGGCAACCATTGTTGTTAAAAGTAGGTAACTCTGTTCTCCCACAACGGCTCCCTTTTTCTCAGCCCGAAATCCATCTCTCATTTGGTTAAAGGTCTTAAAATGTTGTCTGAGTAAATTCATTATGTATTTCTCATCAGGGTTCCAGGAAGGTGAGGAAGCAGGTCCTCTTGATCCCAAACCACGTAAGTCAATTTAATGATTTTTATGCAGCTTTTTAATTTTTTATGTTTGGTATCTCAAATGAATGATTCAGTTTCCAAGAAATATTTCAACTTTGGGAAATAACTCAGTCAAAATGTGGGTTTTACAGCTCTAAAGCTTTATTCTTCAAGGTCTGACAGTTTTTGGTTTTTTTTTTGTTTGTTTTTTTAATAAATACCTTTTAGTACCTTTTAGTTATAATAGAACTATATTAACCCTCTGGTATCCCTTCCAACAAGGCCCTTACTAAGCACCAAGTGTGCCTTTTTGGCACACTTGTGGAATAATGTAAAAAAGAAATTTCATACTGTTTGTTTTTAATTCTTTTGCACTTTTTTCTATTTCATCAACTTGAGCCATAAATAAAAATACTAAATACTCAATAACTGTCACATTTTTTAACCCTTTAAATGCCGTGTTTGTAATGTAAACAAACCATTTTTTTTGGATGCAAAAAACACAAAAAAATATTATTTTTTCAATATACTACATAAAAAGTGGATCACATATTATTTGATTTTTTCATCCTGGCATATGTCAGTGATTAACTCCAACATTGGTTAATTTGCATTATTATTTTTGGCGCTAGGTCAGATGTTCAAAAATACTAGCATCTGTCACCAAGTGTGCGTAAAATGCACACCTATAAATCAAACTATTAAATATTATATACTGATTTATTTTTCCGCTCTAATTTGATTTTATTTTTGTAAATCAAAGTCAGCACTAATCATACATATCAAATGGAAGAAATAGTGCGTTTTAGCCACACTTGGCAGACAGATGCTAGTCTGGTAATTTTCGTTTGTTTACAATGTACACATTTTAGTCGGTGGCCAGAATTTGAAAGATCATGCAAAAATGAACAACTTTTGAATTCTAACCTTATTTAAATTGTGAAAAATAATATGAAGTTTTTTAACCAGAAGTGCAAAGTGTGCTTAAAAGGCACATCCGGATACCGGAGGGTTAATACTAATTCTATTAATACTACAGATAAGAAAGAATGGGGTTTTCTTGGATATTCAGTATAAATTTCAACCTGCACCACTGAAACACAGGCAAGCAAGACATAAACTAATGAGGATATTCAGCTCCAAGTGCAGACATTGAATTACATGCAGTCGAACATATGGATTTGACAAAGTTCTACACTCTTAATAGGTAGTCTTATATGATATTTTTTTTCAACATGAACTCGGAAAAGTTTTGAGTTCTAGGTGAGTTGATATGGATTGAATCTCAGAGCAACTTTCAAACCATAACACGTTTCTGGAATAGGCCTTGAATGAAGATGGCTGCTCACAGTGACAAACCTACAGGGATTCATCACTCTACTCTTTTCAACTTGCCCTTCATTGTATTGTTTCCCATTGATTTAATATTTCAGCACTATACAGCAGCATCAGGACACAGCAGTCTAATGAAAAAACATGCACCATATATAGTATATATGACCAAATGGGAATAAATTAAAGTCTGAATTTACTTCTGATATCTGCAGATGGTTTCAGCCCTGAACATGGTGTTACCTTTGAGACGACCATCATTGACAAATTCGAGGTGGCCTTTGGCCGCGAGGGCGAGACACTGAGCCTGGGCTGCACTGTCATCGTTTATCCCACTGTGAAAAAATACCAGCCTGAAATCCAGTGGTACAGAGACTGTAAGTACTAACTGAACATACGAGTAACAGGTTATCTCTCTTTAATCCATAAAGACCCAAACACGCCACAAATGACCAAAACCATCTATTGATCTAGAATGTTTAATACCTGTTGATCCACTAATCCTATCAATATTTGGTGTAAAATGCAGTTTGTCATCTTTTCATGGTCATCAGATATGACCCGTTTGGACGCTCAGAGGCTCCGTAGTGAATGCAGAAACACCATCATCTTCTACAACAGTAAAACCAATGGAGTTTGATAAATGACAGTGGGTGGAGAAACTTGGTTTATGTTCAGTTAGTGATATATTTTACCAAAAAAGGCCCTGTTTTTTTTTTTTTTTTTTTTTGGATCAATTTTTTATTTGTTTTCATTGTGCATCTCAGAAGTAGAATACAAAAGAAAAAGAAAGAAATTCACATTTTATAATACAAGATTCTGTGACACACAAAGTATAAACCCCACCCCCCCAGAACCAGTGACACACCCATACCAACCCAGTCTGGATGTCAGAATAGGAAAACCAACTAATAAAGACAAATACATGTATATAGATGAAAGAGAATATAATTTACAGATATAAACAGAATAGTGATCAGGAAAGTCAGACAATTATGTTGCACTCTTTCTTTAACCATAATATAAACACCATCCCACATACTAAGTGTTTTTCGACTGGCTGCATGCATCTGGGCCACTGACCTCTCCATCATAACTATATCTAGAAAATAATTGATCCATTGTTGCCGTGATAAAGTATGAGGCAGATATAATAACCTTTGAATTTATTTTGAGCTTTTATGAACATCTACTTCTACTTCAGTGAATTAAATATAGGAAAATACATGATTTACACAAAAAAAAACCTCAAAATAAAGAGGATAATATTACAATAAATGGTGGTAAATCACTTAAGATTAAATATGAGAAAAATCCACTTGGGAACTGCAACAAAAGTACCACTGGGTCTTTATGAGTTAAAACTGCTCCACTCCTGTTGTGAGTTAATGTATGAACCCATCACAGGTATCCATTCAGACCTGTTTTCTGATTTTCCCCTTCAGCTGTGGCCTTGAAGCCCTCCAAGTGGGTGCACACCCACTGGTCTGGGAACCGTGCCACTCTCACTCTCATCCACCTCAACAAGGAAGACGAGGGCATGTACACCCTGCGTGTGAACACCAAATCTGGCTTTGACGCCTACTCTGCTTATGTGTTTGTCAAAGGTACGGTCCTACATGTTTTTATAATATATAGAGCACAAGTGAGTAAAGCAACATATAGCAGCACACCACAGAGACCAGCAGAGAGCTAATCCAATCTGGGGTGTCTTTAAGTGACATAAAGCTCCCTCTCTCAGGGTGTTTGGTTTCATCTGAGGAATGTCAATTCTATATCTGTCTCCATGTCAGAAATACCATGACAGATAGTATGCGCTGTTTGAACTAAAAAACAGCAGGCATAACCCTGAGGGGAGCTCCTTATTCTCACAGCACTCCTTAATCTTAGCAAGATATATAAAGTAATCTATCATAGACGACCGCTGTGCTGCCATGAATACTGTACTGTAAAGTAGGTCAGAAAATAGAAACCGGCTATGTAATGGAGAACAGCCTGATTTAGAACCAGCATTACTCACAAGTGTGTGTGTGTGTGTGTGTGTGTGTGTGTGTGTGTGTGTGTGTGGTGTTCATGTGTGTTCATGTCGAAATGCCAGATGCTGATGTGGAGGTGGAGGGGGTTCCCGTGGCCCCTTTGGATGTGCGCTGTCATGATGCCAATAAGGACTATGTGGTGGTGACCTGGAAGCAGCCAGCGGTGGAGGGCAGCAGCTCCATCCTGGGATACTATATCGATAGGTCAGTCAGCTCACTCTTTGCACCGCTGAAAAGTAATTAGAAATATTCAAATTCTGGAGTAAAGTACAACGTATTATTTAAGATTGAACCAGCAGTTTTCTAAATTTTTTCTGACATCTTACAGTCTAGTCAGGCTGACATTTTAGATGTAAATGAGTACTTTACAGCTCCGCCAAACAGTCATTTTTGTTCAAAACTTCTCACATGACTTAGTTTTAGTAAATGTTCAACGCAAACAAAAATCCAACATAGTCTAAAATATAATCGTTTACTAAGGATGTATAAATCAGCTCAAACTCATATACTGTATATTACATAGAGTACAATTCCTTACAGCACCAAACAAAGAAAATAACTTTCAAAGCAAATTGTTTCTGTAAATAATACTGTTAAATGCTGTAATACTGTTAATTAACCCTTTCATGCATGAATTATGAGAACCTTAATCAGTATTTTTTTCACCTGAGTGTTTTTATTCCTCTTTAGTTTTGAAAATTTTCTTATGAACTTATTTTTCATAGAGTTGCAAAAATGTCCACTCAGCTGGACCCCATGTGTTTAATATTTGAAGCAAAGAAAAATGTATTTACTGATATATTGTGTGAAAACTATGAATCAAAACATTTCTACTGCTGCTAATCTGTTGTTTTCTCACATTTTAACATACTATAATAGTAGTTATTTCTCACTTCATGGAGATAATATGCAAAAAAAAAACAAAAAAACTTTTGTTTAATGACAGTCTAATAACAATAACAAACAATTAATTTACACTGAAACATGTTACTGCAGATCAGGTTTATCAAGAACAGCAAAGTTACAGTAATGGTATGAATTGCGGTGTATGAGATAATGCATAAGCGTCCACTGTGTTGGACCAATATGGAACTAAAACAACAAAATCCATGAATATCTCCTCCTGAGACCCAGTGAGTAAACATTTTCGCTATTTTACATTAAATAATTGCCTTAATTGGAAACAGCATGATGCAACAGTTTTTTCAGATACATTTTTTGTATATATAATGTCCTTTTCACTGGACATTTATTTATTTTTTAAGTAAAGATGTGAAACTCTTGTCCACTACAGAAGACAAAGATGCATTGCTGAGTCTCAGGAGGACATAAGAGAACATCTTTGAGTAGCTGTCCCCTGTAGTGACCACTATGCATGAAAGGGTTAATACTGTTACACAGTGTGAGCACATGGTTTCAGTAGTTAAGTAGCTAATTTCTATACCAACTATATATAGTAGATATATAGTAGTTTGTTCCTCTAACTATGACAAAGTTAATTGTTGTGTACTTCTGTTGGCAGGTGTGAGGTGGGCACCCACCACTGGGCTCAGTGTAATGACACCCCAGTCAAATATGCCCGCTTCCCTGTCACAGGACTGGTGGAGGGCCGATCTTACGTTTTTAGAGTGAGGGCCTTGAACAAAGCAGGAGTGAGCCGTCCATCCCGTGTCTCTGAGGCGGTGGTCGCCATGGATCCCGCCGACAGAGCCCGACTTAGAGGTGAAGGACACATCAGAGCACCCCTGACACACCTCAGAAACACACCAAAGGATTTTTCAATGTATTTGCTTACACTGTTATTTTTTTCTCAGCTGGACCCTCCGCTCCTTTCACTGGAATGATCAAATTCACAGAGGAGGATCCCACTGGTATGACAACATCCTGCTTCATCATTATGTATGATAGGATTTTATGTATTTATTTTGGTTTATTTATTTAACAGGGACAGCGCACATGAATAAATACTGCTTTAAATGCTTGAGAGTTAACCAAAAGGGTTTTTATTTGATCTGTGGAAGTGCAGTATGTATTATTTATAGGCATGCAGAAACAATAATAAAGACACTACTGAAAAAGTGCACGTCAGAGCCATAGACATAACAAAAAAAAGTATATATAAATACTAGTAAAAGCAAAACCACAAAAAGAAATGCAGGTACATGATGACAGACTGTGATAACAGGAAAAGAACGTGTAAGGCATTTTTAATTTCACCAGCTGCTTATTTCATTTATTACCTCCACCAAGGAAGTTATGTTTTTGTCGGCATTGGTTTGTCTGTCTGTCTGTTTGTTTGTCTGTCTTTCTACAAAATAACTCAAAAAGTTATGGACAGATTTGGATGGAAATTTCAGGAAATGTTCCTTGTGCCAGTATCAGCATTTCCTGAAATTTTCATCCAAATCCATCCATAACTTTTTGAGTTATCTTGCACATGGACAGACAGACAGACAAACATTGGGGGGGGGGGGCACTGATCTGCCTTGGCGGAGGTCTGTGCTCTCTGAGTGCTTCTAGTTTTATACTGACTTCACATCTTGAGTTGTACATCTGACCTCAGTATTTATCTTGTTAATGGTGTCATCTAAATCAGGGGTGTCAAACATGCGACCCAGGGGCCAAATCCGGCCCGCCAAAGGGTCCAATCCGGCCCGCAGGATGAATCAGTGAAACACAAAAATTACACTGAAGATATTAACAATCAAGGATGTCAAAATAAATTAGTTCAATTCCATTTAAAGTGATCAGACCAGTAAAATACTATGATAATAAACTATAAATAACGAAAACCACATATTTTTCTCTTTGTTTTATTGTTAAAAAAGTAAAACTACACAAAAATGTTAACATTTACAGACTAGCCTTTTATAAAAAATGTGAAAAACCTGAACAAATATGAACAACCTGAAATGTCTTAAGAGAATTAAGAGTAATTGCACTAATATTCTGTCTGTTATTAAATGTTTTGTGTATTTGTAGATCCACTGTGATATGTGCGTTGTAATGAACATGTGAAAATGAGAAGCCGAGGCCAAATAATGGCATAAATTGTTAAAATTGCACTTTTTTTCCTAATAAATTTCATTTTGGTCATAGTTCATGTTTTTCAATATTTTTTAAAAGATAGTTTGCAGATGTAGAAATTTTGATAATATAATTTTACTTTTTTCACTGTAAAACATAGAAATTAGACATACAAATTTTGGAATTGATATTATTTATGTATTATTATGTTATTATTTGAATGATCCGGCCCACTGCAGGTCATATTGGGCTGTATGTGACCCCTGAACTAACATGAGTTTGACACCCCTGATCTAAATAAAGGGAACTTCCTCCTGTCTCCTCAGTGGGCGTGGTCCCTGGAGAACCAACTGATGTTGTGGTTACTGAGGCAACCAAGAGCTACGTGGTGCTGGCATGGAAGCCCCCAGTCCAGAGGGGTCATGAGGGCGTCATGTATTTCATTGAGAAGGTAAAGAAAAGTGGGAAAAACAGTTTTTGTTTTGCAGCGTTTACTTAACTCTTACATCTGACTGTTTCTCGACCCCCGTAGTGTATGTCAGGAACAGAAACCTGGCAGAGAGTGAACACTGGTATGCCCGTCAAGTCCCCCCGCTTTGCCCTGTTTGATTTGGCAGAGGGTAAATCTTACAACTTCCGTGTGCGCTGCTGTAACTCTGCTGGCGTGGGTGAGCCTTCTGAGCCTACAGGAGAGACCGTCGTCGGAGATAAACTGGGTAAGCAGGCTTTGGATGGATATGAGGAGAGGTGTTAGTCAGGACAAAGTGATGAAGAAAAAACCTCACGTCATATGTTCTGGTTTTGCTCAAAACTGAAAAACTTTTGGCAGTCTATATTTAAATTTCTTTCTGATGTAACAGGGTCTCATATTGAACCTGAGGCAACAATTGCAATATTTGGCATTACATCACATTCTTTTAACCAAAAATCTAAAAATCTGATTGCCGTCACCACCCTTCTAGCTTGTAGACTAATACTACTGAAATGGAAAGATAAACAACCTCCAACATTTAAATCTGGGTTTCTGGATCTTTTACATCATTTAACACTGGAAAAAATCAGATATTCTATAAGAGAATGTGCCAATAAGTTTTTCAGTACCTGGCAACCTGTTCTGAATCACATAAAAAAGGTAGATCCCTCACTTATTCCAGAGGAGTCTTATTAATACGAGTATGTGACTTATATCTGTGTCCCTTATTTATTTATTTATTATTATTATTATTATTATTATTATTATTATTGTTGTTGTTGTTGTTGTTGTGAATTATCTTCTTTTTTTTTGTGCAACAGGGTGGGAATGTTCATGGGTTTGGGTTAAAAAAAACAAAAAAAAACAACAACAATGACTGTATTATGCTTGTCTGTGACTAGATATGCAATAAAAACACTCTGAACAACAACAAAAAAAGAAATAACCTCACGTCATCGACAAGCAAATACATGTGTTGGTCTGCAAACCGTCGGCCCTG
Source organism: Sphaeramia orbicularis (assembly GCF_902148855.1). Lineage (NCBI taxonomy): Eukaryota > Metazoa > Chordata > Actinopteri > Kurtiformes > Apogonidae > Sphaeramia > Sphaeramia orbicularis. Next base: position 30,519,612 of record NC_043973.1, read on the forward strand.
TCTGCATTATTTTCTGTTCTGATTTCCTCATCGTTTTTATTTCTGACTTTTGTTTCTTTAACAGACCTGCCCTCAGCTCCAGGCAGCCCAGTGGTCACCAGAAACAGTAGCACCTCTGTGGTAGTTTCCTGGGCCGCCTCTAAAGATGTGAAACACTTGGCTGGATACTATATTGAATGTAGTGAGGTGGGCACTAACGTCTGGGTGCCCTGCAATAACAAACCAGTGAAGACAACCAGGTTGGACATTTTATAGATTAGTTTAATAGAGTACATCGTCCTTTTGTTGATGAAACTGAAAGGATTGTTCCGATAACATGAGATTTTTACTTGTGTTTCAGGTTTGTGTGCCATGGCCTGAGCAGGGGCGCAAACTATGTGTTTAAAGTCAAGGCTGTCAATGCTGCTGGATACAGCCAGGACTCGGCCAACTCTGATGCTGTGGTTGTGCAGCCTGCCATTGGTAAGTGTCCTCATAAAGCTTCTCCATCATTAATCCCTGTTCCAGATGAATTCAAGACATACTTTCTGCTTCTGATCCGTTCTCATAGTTTTTTTTGTTTGTTTGTTTGTTTTAAATACTGTTTGTAAAAATGTTAACATTTTTTCATCAGTACCCAACTTTAAATCCATTTTCACATTCACAAACCTTTGCTTTTTGCCTCTAAAGCTGTGAGCTCCTCTCATATTGTTTTTTTTCATGATTCCAAACTTTCCTTTTTCTCAGATTTTGTCTTCTATTTCTAACAACGTATCCATTAGATTACAGTTATAGTTGGTTTCATTCATACCTCTTCCAGATCTTGGCTTTCCAAAATTCATCTAGCATATCAAGTCTTTTTTCTTTGTGTTGCTGCTGATCCATTTCATTTGCATGTGCCTGCCTTGGCTGTGCATCACTAACATTCATCTCTGGATCTTACATATTGGTGTTTTTGGTTCAGGGGATTTTTTCAGTATAAATAACAACAATAGCAAATTAAATAATCTTTTATAAGCTTCTTACTGCGTAGGTACTGATTTGTGTATTTTTTCATTTTGGCTTGAGCTCTGTTTTGCCATTTGGTAACTCTTTAGGGATGCGTCTTGATGCATGGCCAAGGTGAAGGCTAAAATATTGTGTTCATAAAGAGCATGAACCTAATGAGAGTTTCGCCTGGCTTCGGAGGTTTTCTTTGAGTCAGTTACCCAGCTTCTGCCCATTAGCGTAAGTATGTTATAACAATGAACCTAGAAATGTGTGTTGCTTGACTGCACAAAAGCATGTTATATATTTAGCTATAGTACATATAACTACTATAATATCTTAACAGTAACGACTGCTAAGATCTGTATGATTTTGATAATCTTATCTTATCAGTGCCAGAGTATTTGTGTGCGATAAAGCATGGAAGGGAATTTTGTATTTCATAGAAATTAGCCAATATTAGGTTCTTGAACTATGTTTATCACATCTATAGTAATTGCTTATCAGTTACTGTGTTTTTCTCACAGCCATCCCCAGCAAGCCCACTGGTGTGACCCTCCTGGAGGCTGTCAAGGATTACATGGTTCTGGGCTGGAACGAGCCTGGTGATAATGGAGGAGCTGATGTCAGGGGTTACTTTGTGGACTACAGGACTGTGAAAGGAAGTGTTTTTGGAAAATGGCATGAAATGAACCACCAGGCAGTGACATCTTGCACATATAAAGTAGGTTATTTTATTTTAATATACTTTCCTATGAACATAATTATCAGTTTATGTCATGTTTACAATGACAAAACACAAATTACTTGATTTTGAGTTATTATAACTGAGGTGTTGCTTAGTGTAATCTGACTTTGTTCATTTGTTTTGCTTTAGGCTGAGAACCTGAAGGAGAACGTCCTCTACCAGTTCCAGGTGCGTGCCATGAACATGGCTGGTGTGAGCACAGCGTCTCTGCCCAGTTCATCTCTGGAGTGTAAGGAATGGACCATCACTGTGCCAGGTATGGCAGAGATAAGTTATTTACAAGTTATTTGCCAACATTCTGTTAGTTATAATTTAAAATCAGTAATATTAGTTCACAGTGAGTCTTACAGAGTCTGGGTTTACAGTAGGATTGTTAGTCAAAACCAAAGAAAAACAGGAGCAAAATGTTATTTTTGTTTCTCCTTGTTTTTACCCCCTTTTTCTTTTTTTCATTTTCTTTTCTGGTCTGTTCCTTTCTTTTCTTAATTCAGGCAAAAAGGTTTAGTGCTAAGCAAATGTGAATATAATATTTGTTATATAAAGTATCTACACTGTTGCCCATAGTTAGAATAAAACATTTTTACCACTTCTCATGAAATAATTGCGACAATATAATTTATTCCTGTTAAAGTCTAACTGGGGCTCAGTATGTAATCATTTTACCAGGTCAAAGGTGATTACTGATGTGTATACATAGGAATAAAAAGAGGAATGTGTCTGAAAACAAAATGATTCCTACTTTGTGGGCAACAGTGTATTATGTGTATATGTGTGGACAGTATGTGAAGTAATTTGAGTTGATATATTTGTCTGTCACTGAATGTTGATTAAAAAATAAATAAACAAGAAAACACATAAATCTTTTCCAAGACACAGTAATGCTGGAAGTGCCTTACACTAGTAGTTCAGTACTATCAGATTATAAACATTTGTCCAAAAAATACTGTTACTTGTGTTTCAACATTACAGTGCAAAACCTACAGCTCAGATCAGAATTGTTTCCAAATGGCTTAAGGTTAAAGCAGTCATTAGAAAAATAGAAAAGTAAGAACTTGTTTAATACCTTTGAATCTTCGTAGGAGCTCCTGTTGGCCTTCATGTGCTGGAGGTCCGTGACACTTCCGTTGTGGTCCTGTGGGAACCACCTGTATTTGATGGTCGCAGCCCAGTCAATGGCTACTATTTGGATCTCAAGGAAGCCTCCACTGGAGATGAAGGCTGGAAAGGTGTTCACGAGAAGGTCAACACGAAGAAATACATAAAAGTAAGGATGAAGTGTTGTCTCACGTCTGCCAGTGACTAAATTGCAGTTTGAGCAGCACGTTTGTACTGTTAAATATGCATGTAAAATTAAGAAGTGTGTTTTTTAACTGTCTTTTCTTCCCATGCTTATTCAGGTGACGAGTCTGAAGCCCGGCACATCCTACGTTTTCCGTGTGCGTGCTCAAAATCTTGCCGGAGTTGGAAAGCCCTCGGCTAACTTGGGTCCAATCCTGGCCCAGACTCGTCCTGGTGAGTGTGATTCTTATGTAACTTAAACATTCAGTGGCAAAATGTTCCTACGCATGTCTGGAAAGTTCAGAAAAATATGGAAAATGTTACTTCTGAGAACTGATTCATAGCTTGCTTGTAATACAGCTGTAAATGATTGTATTCTTAGTCATTTTAGACTAAATTCTGAGTGAAGTGAATGATTCCAAGCTCTTATTGAAAAGAACTGTGTTAATTCCAGGGATGCAACACATAATAAGTATTTATTTTCATATCTTCAGGAACTAAGGAGATTATTGTGGATGTTGATGACAATGGAGTCATTTCTATGATCTTTGAATGCTCTGAGATGAATGAGGGCTCTGAGTTTGTTTGGTCCAAGAACTACCAGGCCATCACAGACAGCTCTCGTCTCACGTTTGTCAATGAAAAGGGCAGGTAAGTATCTATTAATCATGCAGATGCTCTGTTTCTTTTCTCCCTCTGGGTCAAGGCCAATGTTGAGTGAATTTTTTCCTGTTTTGCATTCTTTTCCTTTACTTCAAAAGCTTCTCCTTAATGACATCCTGTTGTCCTCATGTGCCCTCGTTTCCAGATCCAGAGCTATCTTTAACAGTCCATCCCTGGAGGATTTGGGAACCTTCTCTTGTGTTGTCACTAACACTGATGGCATCTCCTCCAGCTACACACTCACCGAGGAGGGTTAGTCAGCCCGCAGTCATGACATCTCCACTCCTGAAACTCGATTCACTTGTTTTTCGGTTTACGTGACGTCAGCGTTAAAGAGAACAGCCTGAAGGGCTCCTGTCTGTTTTCTGGTTTTAACATCTGCATCAAATTGAAATCTGACATTTAGCTTGTCTTGAGGGTTGTCATAACTTATTCTTTGTTGTATATCTGTCAGTGCTGATGTAGCATGTGGAGTAGTACATGACTTACAGCTTTTGGAACAGGATAAATCTTACTGTCAAACAAGATAAAAAAAAAACACAAGGGGACAAGACTAGTAGTTGAAGGTGAAATGTTGAACATTTTGCTGCTGTTTTTGTTATTTGACAGGTCTCAAGCGTCTTCTGGATCTCAGCCATGAGCACAAGTTCCCTGGTAAATGTCTTACTGTATTACAGATAATGCTAATCATGTTCTTTTCCACCTGTAGTTTTTATTATGTAGTAAAAATTTTTCACTGTGCTGCTCTCCAGTTATTCCCTTTAAGAATGACATGGCCATGGAGTTGCTTGAGAAGGGTTGCGTGAGATTCTGGTGCCAGGTGGAGAAGTTCACCCCTGCCCTCCAAGTGGAGTACGTCTTTAATGATGCCATCATTACTCAGGGAAAGGTAGGAGCCATGTACAAAATCTGACTTCTGCCTCACTGATGCCAAGGTAGCTTGGGTTCCACTTCTATTTTTACTTTCATTTGGCTTTTTTTCTTTTTTTTTTCTAACTCAGTCTTTTCTTAACCATGTGTCAAAGTACATTCCAAAACAATAAAAATATAATTAACCTCTCCATTTTCACCAGATCACCAGCCATCCAGTCACCATTTTGTATTTAATACATTAAAATTTCTGCAATAAAACTTTGTCAATATAGGCACGCTATACCTTATTAGAAAGTGTCGATTGTTCGCAATTCAGTCACTAAGTTTATATCAAAGTATTTCTGAGCACCAAAACATAATGAGTGAACAGATCGCCTGGATAAACGCCTGGAAAACTAATGGGACTGTTTGGTGGTCATGAGGTCACAGTACTGGTCCATTCCATGATTAGTTACATTCCAAAAAAGGTAAAAAAAACAAAACAAAACAAAACATTTCAGCTAAATTTAACCTGATGCAGTACAGGTTGTATTTTAGACACATACTAACAGTGGGAATTTTCTGAAACTAGATCAAATAACCTTTCAAATGAGGTGTCATTTATTAATTCTGGCTTTGCAGTTCTTCCTTTATAAGCTTTGAAACATGCTATAAATGAAATTTAAAAATCAATTCAAAACCGAACATGATGATTGTTCTAGCGAAACCAAAACAAATAAGGGAATAGAAGGAAGTCTTAGTAATATTTATATATTGTAGATTTCCAGATGGGCAAAAATAAAGGCATGAACAATCCTCAAATTTAATTTTTATTGCATTATAACTCCATAACAGACGCTAAACTCTAAACAAAGATATGTAGTATAAATAATACACATATAAGTATGTTCATAACAGAACAGAAGGGGATCTAAAATATGATTAAAATAGAGACAGGTTTAAACACGGTAAACCAATAGCAAAATAAAACAGATTAACTCACAGTCAGTAAATACAAGTAGGTCTTAAAACATACAACTTACAAACATACAACTTAAAAGTAGACAACTGAAACTAACTGAAAGCTTTATGTTGTGAAGGCATGTCTTATTATTACGACTAGTAGACTGGGTATCTTTGTGTTGTATATCTTCCAGAAATACACAATGAATTTTGACAAATCCAACGGCATCATTGAAATGTTCATGGATTCTCTGGAGGTCACTGACGAGGGAACGTTCACCTTTAACCTGGTGGACGGCAAGGCTAAGGGCACCACCAGTCTGGTACTCATTGGAGATGGTGAGACCTCATATGCTTTTACTTTAAGTTTTTACTGAAGTGAAGTTAGTGGTGTAAAGTTAAATATGATATAGTAAAGGTAACAACTTGACTTTTAAAATGTTCTTATGCAGGTTGTTTTCTTTTACACTGCACTAAAAATGTACGTCCATAGAGGGGCAGCAAAAGACAACCTTTGTTTGCTGTCATATGGTCTTATTTTATGATGGTGTTGACTTTTTCGTGTTCTGCCTCTCTGCATTTGGGCTATGCAAAAAAAAAAAAAAAAAAGAGAATCTAGAATTTACCGTGTTGTGCTCTGATGTTTCATAGAGTTCAGAGAGCTTCAAAAGAAATCAGAATTTGAGAGAGCAGAATGGGTCAGGAAACAAGGTAAGAGCAGTCTCTGACATTCGGTCAGTTTAACGCTAACCACATCACTGTGATTCCTGCAATTACGTTCTGTTTGGTGTCCATAGGTCCTCACTTTGTCGAGTACCTTGACTTTGCCGTGACTCAAGAATGCGATGTGTTGTTGAAATGCAAGGTAAGAAAGCTAACTTTTGCTATTTTTGTTACGATTAAAAGAAGAAAACACATAAAAAATAGTTAGAATTCCACTTCTAATAATCCCTTTACTTCACAGATAGGAAACATCAAAAAAGAGACAGAGATCACCTGGTCCAAGGATAGCATCGAGATTGCAGAGGATGATGAGGATGCCGCGAAAATCGAGAGAACGGATGGCGACCTGACCTTTAATATCGGAAAGGTCAGCCCATTAGAAGGAAGCGCTTTGTGAGCAGTCGTGAGCTTATGAGTAAAAGGCTTAGAGCAATGCGTCTCATGCAGCTACGCTTCCATCGCAGAGCTAAGACTACATGTTAGACGCTGCCAACCATCCCTCTCGGACACACAGAACCATAAATAATGAAACACCTTTAAAAATATCCACACATCCTGCTGAAGTGCTGCAGCACATCAGCATGTTGTATTTCACAGTAGATTATTCTGGATATCGAGTCTTTTGATTCCTATCCTGATCATTTATATTTTTTGATATTCCCAGTGCATTTGCTAGTACTGTTAGAAACACTTTTTTTATTTTTAAAAAGCATTACCTTACAGCACAGGTGTCAAACATGTGGCCCGGGGGCTAAATCCAGCAGGCCAAAGGGTCCAGTCCGGCCCTTGATATGAATTTGTGAAATGCAGAAATTACACTAAGATATGAACAATACTTTTAGTTCAGGTTCCACATTCAGACCAATTCAATCTCAAGTGGGCAGGACCAAGGTCAAGGTTACTTTATTTGTACCCGTAGGTATATTTGTTTTGCAGTCTAGGTGATTGCTTTGGTATTACAACAATACATACGTTGAACATGTGAAACAGGTAATTGATCACACTTACAAACAGGACAAAAAAACAAAAAGTGCTCAGTGTTCCACCATTCATCAGTATAGCAGCATGGTTAAGTAAAAGAATAAAATAAGTAAATAAGATCAAATAAATAAAAACAAGATGCAATAAAACACAATAAAAATCAGAAAAGATAAGAACAATCTGGGATAAAAACCAGGATAAGAACATAAAATTTAATTTAAAAATTTAAAAATTTGCAGTCACAGTAATAATAAATTGAGCAAAGAAATGGGATAAATAACTAAAATAAGTTAGTAAAGTGCAATGTCACTATTTCTTATTGAGCTCAGTGACAGCGACAGGAACAAAGCTGTTTTTATAACATGTCCAGTAAAATACTCTCATTATAACATAAATAATGACAACTCCAAATTTTTCTCTTTGTAAATGTAAATATTTTCATGTATTTACACTAAAACAAAGTATAATTTTGCAAAAAATGCAAATAACCTGAACAAATATGAACAACCTGAAATTTCTTAAGAGAATTAAGTACAATTTTAACAAGACTGCCTGTTACTAAATGTTTTGTGTCTTTTTAGATCCACTGTGATCTGTAAGTTATAATGTACATGTGTGAATGATAAACTGAAGCAGAATATTGTTAAAATTACACTTCTTTTTTTCAGTTTGTTCATGTTATTCACATCTTTTGAAAGGATAGTTTGTAGATGTAAGCCTGTTCATAATGTAAATTCACTTTTTTCACTATAAAACATAGAGAAAAGTTTGGAGTTGACATTATTTATATATTATTGTGTTATTATTTTACCGGTTCAGCCCACTGCAGATCAAATTTAGCTGAATGTGGCCCCTGGAATAAAACGAGTTTGACACCCCTGCCTTACAGTGTAACTGCAGTGTATGGTTCATCTGTGTTCATTCATTTCATTCCATTCCATTCATTCTAACATTGTCTTCAGTTTAACTCCTCTGGCCATAATACAGAAGCATTTCAAAAGCAGAAACCTGCTTTTTTTTTGACAATGCTCCGTATTCAGAGCCAGTGAAGTTACCCTGACCTTTCATTGTTCATCCACTTTCAAATTGTATACACATCATTAACAACAGAGAGGGCTGGAATAATTGCATGAGCTCTGGAGAGGCGGCCTGTTCGCTGCCACTCTTGTCATTCGCACTTGCATTAACTGGCTTATCTGTCTAATTTGCAGTGGGTTAGCAAGCAAGAGAAAGCGAAAAAGGCAGAAAAAGCAGAGAAAGAGAGGAAAAAGCCATCTGCAGAGGAAGTTCCCGCGCCACCAAGACCCAAAGTCTGGACATAAACGTTTCTGCCATAAGTTGTCATATATAATTCCTCCATGTGTCCATATTGTCTTACCATTTTTATGTTTTCATTTGACCGCCTGCAGCATCCCAGGCAGAGGAAAAGCTTGCCTTTTCGTCTTAGTTGGTCCCTGTCTGGCTATTCTCCTGTCTGTTATATATCTGTACCAAGAATTACACTGTATTCCCTTCTGTTCCCCTCTACCTCACCTTCTGGCTGAGATAGAAGGGAATTCAGTAGCGTCTCACCGATACTAAGACTGTTTTACTTCAAATCCTAGATAAGCAAGACGGACGCAGGTATTTACGAGGTGTTCCTTCAAGATGAAAGAGGCAAAGATAAGAGCATCTTCAATCTGACAGATGCAGGTACATTACATTATGGCAGGGGTGTCAAACATGCGGCCCGGGAGCCAAAACCGGCCCGCCAATGGGTCTAGTCTGGCCCACGGGATGAATTAGTGAAATACAAAAATTACACTGAAGATATTAACAATCAAGAATGTCAAAAGAATTTTAGGTCAATTCCATCTAAAGTGGGTCAGACCAGTAAAATACTATCATAATAACCTATAAATAATGAAAACTACAAATTTTTCTCATTGTTTTAGTGTAAAAAAAGTAAAATTACACAAAAATATTAACATTCACAAACTAGCCTTTTACAAAAATGTGAAACACCTGAACAAATATGAACAACCTGAAATGTCTTAAGAGAATTAAGAGTAATTGCACTAATATTCTGTCTGTTATTAAATGTTTTGTGTATTTGTAGATCCACTGTGATCTGTTAGTTGTAATGAACTTGTGAAAATGAGAAGCTGAGGCCAAATAACGGCATAAATTGTTAAAATTGCACTTTTTTTCTTAATAAATTTCATTTTGGTCATGGTTGTTCATGTTTTTCCACATTTTTTTAAAGGATGTAAAAATTTTGATAATATAATTTTCCTTTTTTCACTCTAAAACATAGAAATTAGACATACAAATTTTGGAATTGATATTATTTTTGTATTATTGTGTTATTTTAATCATCCGGCCCACTGCAGGTCATATTGGGTTGTATGTGGCCCCTGAACTAACATGAGTTTGACACCCCTGCATTATGGTAAAAGCATTCATTTTGCAGAAATATGCAACAGTTGAATTGAATGTTAATTGCTGTAATTTTTTACATTTTTCCCAGGATACCAAGCTGTAATGAATGAGCTGTTCAGGGTTATTGGTGAGTCATTCCCCAGTGTCACTCTAAAACACAGTCCAACACATCCTCAATGCAGGACTTGTTTAAAGTTACTTGCTGTGTTTTATACAAGTATGTTTGTATATTGCTGATCATTTGTTATTGAATGCTAAACAGTACTTAACAGTCTCATTTCCTTTTTCTTTACAGCCAACTCCTCCACTGAAATCCAGGTCACCAGCACTGAACATGGCATCATCCTCTATTCGGACGTCAAATACTACACTGATGAACTCCGTGTTGGTTGGCTTTTCAAGTATGCCAGATTAACCTTTGAATATATCATGAATACAACTATTTTATGTTATAAATGCATTCCAGAGTGGGGATAATATTTGCTATGCAGCTATGGTATAAAAATTGCAGTCAAATCTTGCTTGAATTGGACTATTATGATTTTTACTGAGTACAGCTGCATAATAGTCTGACAAATATACAGTACTGTGCAAAAGTCTTAGGCCACCTTATCTTTGTTGTTTCTGGTGGCTTGAAATGAGCATACATAGTTTTTACTCAGTCTCTTTTCTTCAGATAAAACAAGAAAATACAAGAAAGATCTGCATAGTCTTAAAAAAACACAAGAAAAACTGAACATTAAAGACATCGGATATGTATTGAATGAAACCTGGTATAAAACATAAGAAAATGAATGCCATAAATCTCATATTGCCTCAATAAAAGGGTTAAAGACATGTTAAGTGCAAAGGGAGGTCACACTAAATATGACCATTTTGGTTTAGAAGCTGTTTTTTTTTTTTTTTTTTTTTTTTTAACTTTTGCTTTTACTGCTGTACATCATTCCTATATATCCAGTTTGGATGCAGAAGAAATACATGTGTGGTCATTATAAATTTACCAAACCAACAAAACTAATGTCGGCTGAGTACTTTTGCACAGTACTTTATATGAAAACTTTACTTTTTAATTTGGGTAAAATGTTCACAACTGTCACTGAAATACAGTCGCAGAAAAGATTATTAGACCACCCTTTGTTTTCTTCAATTTCTTGTTCATTTTAATGCCTGGTACAACTAAAGGTACATTTGTGTGGACAAATATAATGATAACAACAAAAATAACCCATAAGAGTTTAATTTCAGAGCTGATACATTTTCCATGTTTTCTTGATAATAACCAAAATCACTTCAGTTCTTATATCAATATCTATGGCATTGTACTGACAAAAACAGTGCTTTTAGGCATTCCATGTTTTCTTTTCTGCCTGTTTTAGTCACATGATACACACAGGAGTTAGTACTGGATTGCATAATCATTGTTTTTGATGACTTTTGATGGTCTAATAATTTTTTTCCATGACTGTAGGTCTTGCCTGTTTTAGTGATACTGGAGAGGGTTACCCTAATTTGACACTGAATTAATGTAAATGTAAAGAAATGGATACAAACAATAAAGTGATATACTGAGAAAGAAAAGGCAATTCTACAGCTAGGTAATAAACCAGCAAAGAATTTTGAATTACAAACAACAGTCCGATAGATCACTTTTAGATCCAACAAGGAAAACTATAATGCTGGCTGGTTAAGATAGTTCAAATATTAAATATAATACAGTCATGCAAAGCAATTACAAGTAGGATGTGTGAAATCAAATTTCTAAAATGGCTCAAGTTCTGGCCAAATACATGCATAATCAAAAAAGATCTGTTAAAAGCTGGATTCAGTTTCGTAACCATTTTGGTTTTTAACTAGCCCTCAACTAGAGCCCCAATCTACAATAACCATTTATTTTCACCCTCCTTAACGGATGCCATTTTCCTCCTGTGGCGGGGTAAAGGCCTCACCAAGGTTTAGATCTCTACAAAAATGTTGTTTTCACCAATTTCAGTGATTTGTCAAGGAGACTTGACCTTCCCAACTCTTACCTTTTTCAATTTCTTTAAGTCACGCATTTTATTAAATCTAACTATCCTCATTTTCCAAATCCCCCCCCAGGTTCACAGTTACACTGCCCTCTCACAATAGAGCCTAGGCAGAAACGTGTCACCTCCTTCATTACTGGCTCCATTGGCTCCTTCCACTCCATCTCAACAACACATACAAAACAGACATGGGTGCAGGAAGTTGGGCTGCAAATATTGGATACACAGTGGGATCACACTCTAACTTAGTTCACACCGCTTCCATAGGCGCTAGACACGGCCTTTTACAATCCAGAATTGTTTTTAGAATACAAACGCTAGACTGGCCAAAATCTACCCTGGACCTAGTGATAAATACAATAGATGTCATCAGTCTCCAGCCAACCACACACGTATGTTTTGGTCATACCCCATATTAACAACTTTTTGGTGTCAAATTTTCAATACACTTTCAATAGTTTTTGGCAGGACCCTTAACTCTGAACCCCAGCCAGCCCTGTTTGGAGTTCCACCATCTTTAACGCCAACATTCTCTGCTGCTCAATGCCATGCACTGGCGTTTACACTACTGGCCAGACATCTCTTTCTATTTAAGTGGAAGCCTTCCCTCCTTCCCACAATAGTTGGTTGAAAGATATCCTAATTCACACTAGATTAAAAAAGATTAGATTCACTTTGAGAAATAATAACAATCATTTCAGGAAAATGTGGGGTCCCTTTATGGAAAAGCCTGAGTAATACAATCATCCTGCTAGAAGAAGATTTAAGGGTGTGCACCCCTGGACCCCCCCCCCCCTTTACCAATTGTTTTAATTTAATTATTATTATTATTATTATTATTATTATTATTTTTTTTTTTTTTTTTTTACTTTTTAGGCTTATCTATTTTTCATCATCACTATTCCTATCACCAAGTAATCTACTTACTTGGTTTTTGTTTGGTTGGATGGGAGGGGGGTGGAAGGGGAATAGTTGAGGGTTAGTTCTTAGACTATCTCAAAAAGAGCCTGTCTGGAAAATGTGTGAATCCTTTTTGTTTTCTTTTCTCTTTAACATGGCTCTGTACCTATTCTTTGCCTGTATGTACATGAACCAAAGATTTATCTTGTATTTTACTGTACACTCTCGCTATTCGATAGTGGCACAAAATTTTAAAAAGTTTATAATAAAAAAGATCCAGTCAGTAGAGCAGTCTTAGTGAAGTCCATATATAAATGGAAGTTCATCTTCAAATTCTATATGTATATATTTCACTACATACTGTATATGGAAGACCACATATGTAGAATTTAAAGGCCAGTGGAGCTAAAAAAAAAAACAGCTGCTACTTCTGTTTGAATTTGATTGAACTACTATGTGCTTTCAGTAAACAGTTTAACATCTTGTCTGTGCTGCTCCTCCACATTAGAGATGCAAAGATCGCTGCTTCAGAGAGAGTTAAGGCTGGAGTCACAGGAGAGCAGCTTTGGCTCAAGATCAATGAGCCCACGGAGAAGGACAAGGGCAAATACACCATGGACATCTTTGATGGCAAGGACGGTGTGAAGAGGGTCTTTGAGCTGACCGGCAAAGGTGAGTCAAACTTTTAAAACTCAAACAAGGAAGTTGCTTCAGATACAACAACTTGTTTTTGTGTGTATGTTATTTGTTACTTAATGATTGTTTTTTTTTTTTTTTTTTTGGGACAGCATGGGAAGAGGCATTTGAGGAATTCCAGAGGCTCAAGTAAGTAACTGAATCTGACTTGATCTTTCTGTTATGTAACTGTTTTTCCATCCAAAGAGGATGTTTACTCAAATAAATAGTAACAGTGATGGCTCTCTTAAAATAGACCATGTCCTTTGTGAGCCCCTTTCAGCCATTTGGAGTACATTTCCTCATATTGTATGCTTCAGACAAAAATGTCCTGTGATACCATTTTAAGATGCTTCTAACAGTATCTGTCTGCTTCCTTCCATAGGGCGGCAGCAATTGCAGAGAGAAGTAAGTGCCTGTTTGTTTTTTGTCTGTCCCAAGAGATGTTCCTCTATGAAATGATATAACTTTTATAGGCATACACAACAAACACTCCACACGCTGACTGATTGTCATGTGGCTGAGTTTCTCTTTGTAGTTGACTCTTGTTTTTCTTGTTCAGATCGTGCTCGTGTTGTTGGAGGTCTGCCAGATGTGGTTGCTATCCAAGAGGGCAAGGTAAATAAATTAGCTATTTGTTCTGTTAACACACACTGTTGTTAGAAACGCATTAACCTCATAGCATGTTCCCACTCATTTAGTCCCTGAACCTGACTGGCAATGTTTGGGGTGAGCCGACACCTGAGGTAAGCTGGATGAAGAATGACAAGGAGCTGGTATCAGACGACCGCTACAAACTCAAGTTCGAGGCCGGAAAGTTTGCCAGCATCACAATTGCCGCTGTAACTACGGCTGACTCTGGCAAATACGCTCTCATTGTCAAAAACAAGTATGGCACAGAAGCTGGCGTGTTCACCGTCAGTGTGTACAACCCAGACGATGAAGAAGCCAAGGAGGAGAAGAAAGGCTAAAGGATAGAGCAGTGTAATGAAGTGGAGTGGTAAAGATGAACAACTGGGCTTTCTCCAAAGCATTTTACCCCGGCACATGCCGGTGCAACAAAGCAGTCTAAATAAATGTTGAATACAGCTGCTTCTTCCTGCGTGTTTCATGTGCTGGGCTAAAGAGCTTTGGGCAATGCTTGTCAAGAAAGCAAACAACAAACGTGATAGAGGATTATTCTGTGCTTGTGTTGCTCAGTATGCATTGTCACTACTCGCCTCAATCAGCAGTTAATGTAATGTATTATAACAGCAGATGGTTGTCTTGTGATTAACCTTTGTTTTAAAACGGTGCTGAGGCCAAAAAAAAAAAAAAAAATCCCTTAGCCTCTATTTTCTTATTTTACAGTATTTACTTTGGGTAACCTTTGACCTCTCAAACCCAGAGGTTTATGTTCTGTAAAAATAAAAGAAAATGTTGTCATTAACTTCCTACCAGCTATTTGCTCTGTATTGTGAGCCACTGGAAACAGGTATATGAACGTAGATGTGTCGCATATCCCACTGGTAAGAGCATATAAACAGTGGTCTTTATTGTACTGTATGTGCACATCCATTTGTGTTTTGTTCGTACGCTTTACATATCATTATACTTATTGACAGAAGAAGTAGAGCAGGTAAAGCATGAAAACAGGTAGAGTAGGGTAAGGGTAACAGGAAGTTCAAACTGGTTCATTCATGGCGCTTCACACATACTACAAAGCTGTAGTAGTAGTAAGAAGAAGACCAGTGCAGTCATAACTGTGGTTTGTCTGCAGGACTGATGAGGACTGTGAGGAAAGAAGGGAATGCTGTATGTCAGGTGCACAACAAAAAACAAACTGCCCCACAGTATTTGGTCTGAGGCTGTGTGTCTAAACAACAGGTTAAACCAGGGGTGTCAAACTCATGTTAGTTCAGGGGCCACATACAACCCAATATGACCTGCAGTGGGCCGGATGATTAAAATAACACAATAATACAAAAATAATATCAATTCCAAAATTTGTATGTCTAATTTCTATGTTTTAGAGTGAAAAAAGGAAAAATATATTATCAAAATTTTTACATCCTTTAAAAAAATGTGGAAAAACATGAACAACCATGACCAAAATGAAATTTATTAAGAAAAAAAGTGCAATTTTAACAATTTATGCCGTTATTTGGCCTCAGCTTCTCATTTTCACATGTTCATTACAACTTACAGATCACAGTGGATCTACAAATACACAAAACATTTAATAACAGACAGAATATTGGTAAAATTACTCTTAATTTTCTTAAGACATTTCAGGTTGTTCATATTTGTTCAGGTGTTTCACATTTTTTGTAAATGGCTAGTTTGTAAATGTTAACATTTTTGTGTAATTTTACTTTTTTTTTTTTTTTACACTAAAACAAAGAGAAAAATTTGTGGTTTTCATTATTTATAGGTTATTATGATAGTATTTTACTGGTCTAATCCACTTTACATGGAATTGACCTAAAATTATTTTGACATCCTTGATTGTTAATATCTTCAGTGTAATTTTTGTGTTTCACTAATTCATCCCGTATTCCGGACTGGACCCATTGGTGGGCCGGTTTTGGCCCCCCGGGCCACGTTTGACACCCCTGGGTTAAACATTCAGATATATAGTGGCTTTTAGACACTCCTTGTAATAATGCACTTGCTCAAGGGAGGCTGCCCTTTTTATTTCGTTCATTTAAAGAGATTAATGTCTCTTAAATGTTCATGGTTTGTTTTAAGTTGATTAGTTTCTTATCAGAAGGTAGCTGATCAATTGTTGGGATCTGATTTCTGCCTGTTTCCACTTCTTAAGTGATTTATGGGAGCAGCCTGTAGAGGGGTCCTGAGTCTATGACACAGGTGTCAAACATGTGGCCCAGGGGCCAAATCTGGTCCGCCAAAGGTTCCATTCCGGCCCTGCAGGATGAAAATGCAAAAATGAACCTGAGCAGTCCACGTTGTCCAAATCCTTTTGGTCCAGGTTCCACATACAGACCAATGTGATCTACAGTCAAAATAACAACACAATAACCCATAAATAATGACAACAAGTTTTTGTGGAAAAAATTTAGGTGAAAAAAATAACATTACACTGTGAAAATATTCACATTTACAAAACTATTCTTTCACAATAAAATGCAAATAAATACATAAATAAAAACAAATAAGAACAACCCGAAATGGGCAATTTGAACAATATTCTGTCTGTTACTAAATGTTTTGTGCATTTATGGGTCCACTGCGATCTGGAGTTGTGTTAATAATAACAGATGGAATAGTGTAGAAATTGTTCAAATTTTAGTTCCAAACTCCAAAATTTGAACAATATTCTGCCTGTTACCAAATGTTTATGGCACACTGTGTGCAATTTACATGTATAAATAATAAGTCGAGGCATAATATTGTTAAAATTGCATTAATTTTTCAAATGAAATTTCTGTTTTTTCAGGTTATTTACATCTTTTTTGTAAAATGTAAATATTTTCATAATTTAATTGGGGTTTTTTTTGTACAGTAACAAAATGAAAAACTTGGATTTGTCATTATTTATAGGTTATGAAGTCTTTATTTTGCTGGTCTGACCCGCTGCAGATCAAACTGGGTTAAATATGGAACTGAACCTAAATGAGTTTGACAGCCCTGGTGTATGAGCAGTAGAATCCAGGCCCAGTGGATCACACTCACTGATCCGTCATCTCACCTCTCATGATCCTTCCTGTAAAACGTGTCAATAAAACCCACCTATGATAAGCTGCTCGGATCCCTCCTATAATGGTGTAAAGGTTTTGTAAACATTCATTTGTGTAAAAGCCTAGAATCCTTCCCTCGTGGAAGGACTCGGTCACATCAGTCGCAGCTGTGTGCGCGCGCCGCCACTGCGCGGCTCCCTGTCCCATCAACTTCATCTGCTCCCACACCAGTCCGCCTGCCACGGTGGTCCGGCCACGGACACGTCAGGAGGCTTCTGAGGAGTTCCACCGGCACAGCTATGGGGACCCACTGAAGACACATAACATCCTCCGTTGGCAGCATCCAGCTGAGCTAACATAAAGGTACACAGCTTGTGATATATGGACTGTTTTTATCCTACTCGTCAGCCGTTCGTTGCTGCCTATGATGATACATTTTCTCATTCTACCCCCAGCTAATGTTAGCTAGCATGTAAGCTGGCTAACATGTTTTAGCTACGATGTATTAATTCGACCCCGACTCACACTCACTGGGTTATAAAGTCATTTATTCTTGAGCTATTAAACATGTCTTCTTCTATTCCGAACCGGCGAATATCGCCATTTGCCGTTTCAGTATTAACGGTAACATCTACCGGGGATAAGGTTAAAGCTAGCTGAGTCAACTGGCAAACGGCTAGCTGCTATTTATTTATTTTTATGTATACTATAATCTCTACCACTGGTCGTGGCTTGAACATGTCCCATGATAGGCTTTACAGTTGTAAAAAATCATGTTTGCGTCAAAGGTTTCAGCATTGTGTCAGTGTATTTCCGCAGTTCGCTGCTCAGACTATAACCCTGTGTGTTGGAGTCATTTGAGAGCATCTAGCGACTGACATTAGCGTGACTGTGAAATTAAAACTAACCCAACGTTGAGGTTAATCGTCTTAAACATAGCAGCGATATGCTTTGAGTTAGCTTAATAATGCCATGGCTAGCTTGTATTTTGATCCATCTCACATTGTATTATTAACGACTTTAAAAAGTGTGTACAAGGAAACAAGTTGCCACCTCACCAAAAAAGGTGGGAGGTATTTTGAAACCCTATAATAAAGCCTCCGTAGTTTTCATGTGAGAGATTAGGTTTAGGGGCTTTTCATGTAAATGGGTGTCATGGGACATACTGATACTGATACTCTAATCAGTGACGTTCAAGTCAGCATATTTTAACCCTGTTGCCTATGGGTAAAAAAACAACAACAAAAAAACAGTAGTAATATCATACCTTGTATCAACATAAACACTTGCTCAACACAACTGGACTTTATAGTCCTACACAGAGTACGGATCATAGATAAGTTATATGAACCATACTTTTTTAATTACTATTTTAGAGCTCTCTCAGATTCTCTTAATGAAAAACACACTGGATTAAACAGCACTCTTTCTTAACTCCTCCATTTCAGGATTATGTTATTGATAGCTCTGTTGCCAGATTCACATCAGTAACACAAGAATATGACTTTGATATCTATCCTGGTAAATGTATAAATGTAGAAGGAAGCCGTTTAAATCAGCGGTTATGTTTGTTATTGTTCATTTGTTATACTTTCAGTTCATTGTTAGAGTTAATTTGACACACAACAGATCTCTAATCAGTGACGTTCAAGTCAGCATATCTTAACCCTGTTGCCTATGGGTAAAAAAAAAAAAAAAAGTAGTAATATCATACCTTGTATCAGCATAAACACTAACTTGCTCAACACAACTGGACTTTATGGTCCTACACAGAGTACGGATCATAGATAAGTTATATGAACCATACTTTTTTCAATTACTATTTTAGAGCTGTCTCAGTTTCTCTTAATGTAAAACACACTGGATTAAACACCACTCTTTCTTAACTCCTCCATTTCAGGATTATGTTATTGATATTTCTGTTGCCGGATTCACATCAGTCACACAAGAATATGACTTTGATACCTATCCTGGTAAATGTATAAATGTAGAAGGAAGCAGTTTAAGTCAGCGCTTGTGTTTGTTATTGTTCATTTGTTATACTTTCAGTTCATTGTTATAGTTAATTTGACACACAACTGATCTTTAATCAGTGACGTTCAAGTCAGCATATCTTAACCCTGTTGCCTATGGGTAAAACAAAGTAGTAATATCATACCTTGAATCAACATAAACACTAACTTGCTCAACACAACTGGACTTTATGGTCCTACACAGAGTACGGATCATAGATAAGTTATATGAACCATACTTTTTTAATTACTATTTTAGAGCTGTCTCAGTTTCTCTTAATGTAAAACACACTGGATTAAACACCAGTCTTTCTTAATTCCTCCATTTCAGGATTATGTTATTGATAGTTCTGTTGCAGGATTCACATCAGTCACACAAGAATATGACTTTGATACCTATCCTGGTAAATGTATAAATGTAGAAGGAAGCCGTTTAAGTCAGCGGTTGTGTTTGTTATTTTTAATTTGTTATACTTTCAGTTCATTGTTATAATTAATTTGCCACAGATTTAAGTGTTGATGTTGTTCCGTGTAACTTTATACCCAGTAGAAGGGAATGTGAACCTTGTCTGGTCTGTTTAGTCTGCTTGGTCACCTCAGTCACAAGGACTGATTCTGTTGTTGCTAAGTTAAAGCAAGAACACCTTAGATATAGATACGCTCAGTTCTTGTAACTTTAGTGTGTAATCTGTTTCTTAAGAAATCAGTGTTTTAATGTGTGGTTCTCAGAATAAATTCTCAGACCACAGGAGTAGGAACAACTAACAGCCTTCAACTCAGTTTGACAGTGTTTACAAAAGGTTTAACAGATGGACGAGTAGGCATGGGTCCTTTCTGGAAGAGTATCATGTATTATGTTTAGCCTGAGCATTTGCTGAGAAGCTAAACAGGCAAGAGGATGCAGGAATCTGGACCACAAAGAACCTCCTGAGGACAAAAACATGGCTGAATTCTTCACTGTTTTGACTGCGGTCTCATGAGGGTATTCACTCCTTCTGTACTGAATGTAGATAAGGCCCTTATGCCAAAATTTAGCACTTAAATTAATGTTAGTAAACTGTACTGATGCACTATATAATACAGGCTTAACAATACAGTGGTTATGTCTGTGGTATACAGAGCTGTTTATTTTTGCAGTCATATGTTAGGATAGCAGAAAATTCAAGAGTAGTGTGAACAAACAGATCAACATGTTCAAGTGTCCCTAAGTCAGCCATTGGTAAATTGCTGTAGCCAATGATTATCATGAACCCCCCTCCCCCTGCATTTGATTAGTCATGAAAACAAACAAGTACATGCAGTGAAGACTGTACTGTACATGTGACTGAGTGTGTGAAGACGTCATGAAGTGTACAGCTCGTTTTTTTCCCGGAGCATGTACTCTTATCAGAGAGAAAACACTGCATAGCTCTTCAGACGAATGAACTGTCCCTTATCAGCTGTACACCGCCACATTAAAGAAGCCATCCCATTGGTTGGACCCTGTGTGTCCCATTGGCTGACTGGATGAACCCCTGTCCATATCCTGTAATTAGTAAGCCAGAAGAAGTATCACAAAGTTTATGATGGTGTTACACAATCGTCACAGGCATTAGATAGCGTTGTGTTTGCAATTACCCCTGGGAGGTTTGTTTCAAGGTGATTAGGCTGTATTTGAGATTGGATTCAGGATGGTAGTGAGACATTGTCATCATTATCCAGGAGAGGAAAGCAGTTGTCCTAGTGGAGTATCCTGAGGTAGGTAAAGTAATAGCTGGTGTTCCACTAGCAGCAATGAAGCGTCAGAGATCACTGGGAGACATGGAGCTTCTGGGAAGCAACACAGAGGACAATACAGACA
Organism: Sphaeramia orbicularis; assembly: GCF_902148855.1. Lineage (NCBI taxonomy): Eukaryota > Metazoa > Chordata > Actinopteri > Kurtiformes > Apogonidae > Sphaeramia > Sphaeramia orbicularis. The sequence continues at coordinate 30,540,338 of NC_043973.1, forward strand.
ACAGCGAGCAGGATGAATCCTCGTCTCTGAGGTCGTCTTGGTCCTTGGTGAGTCAGTGGTGTCATCGGTCTATTAGTTGGTCAGAGCTTGGACCTAATGTTGACTAACCGTGTTAGTCATCTTGTATTGTTGGGTTTGGCAGGTTGCTTGGCATATTGTTAGAGTCAGCCTTTGTTTTGTGACACATGTCCACAGTAAATCAGAGTGATATATAAGTTCTAGGGTGGTGTAAAAGATTGTAATATCAGACAGTGAAATAAAAAAAATGAAGAGTAAAAAATACTTTATATATATATATATATATATATATATATATATATATATATATATATATATATATATATATATTTATACACACACATACACGCACACAGTACATGCTAGCCAAAAAACCTATATAGCCTGTAAAGTTGTTATTATTGTTAATTTCTAACCAATAAATATTGTCATTTCATTTAAACCTTCCAACTATTTTAAGTTTCCTATTGGTCAATATGAGTTTTATTTTTGAGGAAGGAAAAAAAGGGAGTATTGGCAGGTAAAACATGTTTGTCACATATAACTGGTTCCTAGATAACTGACTCCTGGCGCTTCTCCAGGCAGCCCCTTTGTAAAAACATGTACTCGTGTTAAAGTAACAGTGAAATTAAATGATCTTAAGTAGTCCTCCAGTTGGGTTTTTTATTTGCTTCAAAGCAACATTGCATTTCTTCTAATAAATGAAGGAAATAAACAGAAAAAAAAAATTCCATAAAACTGTCTAGCAACATTTGGCACATGGACTTATTTTTCCCAATAGAGGCCTAGTGCAAATGCTCTAATATTTGCATCTGTTTTGTTGGAGGCTTGAGTAATTGACCTCACCACAGCAAAGACTACAACTAATGATATGTACTTTGAGAGGATTGTGATATATTGTGTAAATAAACACCACACACCCTTCATCACAAAGTGTTACAGTTGCGCAGCATCAAAAATAAATATTTCCATTTAAATTACAAATGAGATCGTATCCATGATAGCATTTTGGTCAAATAAAAGACAGCAGCTTGCCTCAACTTAAGCAGAAGTTGGACTTACTGCAAATATGTTTGTGTTAAAAAAATAAAAATGTATTGTTTTACATCAAATTATTCCTTCAACAGTTAACTTACTTATGTTATGACTTAACTCCAACATCAAGCTCGCCTCTGCGAGTGAATAATAGGAAAATATTCAGAGTAACGGGCTTGTTTTCAGTCTATTCTGTGATGCCACCCTTGCACAAATGTCCCCATTCTCTACTCTACCCCAGCCCTCAACAGTTTTCATGGTTAAACTCTGAACAAAAGGTCAGTGTGTGACAGGAGCATTTCAGGTTACATCAAGTCAGTGAAGTCAGCAGGGGAATTTGTTTACAAGCCCTACTAAACTAGACCCTGACCCATGCAAACCAAAATCCTGTTTGCAGAGTTCCCAGTATCAGTTGTGTATGTACCCTGTTTCACAGTGCACATATGATTGTGAATAGTATAGTTCAGTGAAGAGGCACAGGATGTCTGGAGAGCTGTAGTGATCATGCTCTATGGCCTGTGAGAAATTTTCTCTTTGATTCTGTAGCTTGGACAGAAATAAATTGCAGTTTTCATAAATGGTCTTCTCAAACAAAGCTGAGAAAAGTATGTATGTATTTAATCTGATAAACATAGCAGAGAGTTGGGAATGTAAACAGGAAGTCAGCTGCTTGCAGTGGAGGGCAGTGGGAAGTCTTGTGTGGGGTTGTCTCATCTCATTGTTTGAGCCACAACGTCAGGACCCCCCCCTCCCCTCTCTGATGTCACTGTGGTGGGACAGCAGCCAGTGGCAGGGTAACAGTGGGACTCTGGCGGCCCATATACAGGTCAGGAGATAACAGGCACCACAGGGCACACAGGCAGGCAGAGAAGGAGCTGAAAGATGAAAGCAAAAAACAAATGACACCGCTGTGATGTATGGAACATGATACGTAAAAGAAAGGGGCAACCATGATAGGCTGTGAGAGCACCAAGAGGCCAAGGGAACTGAAGTGAACTCAAGTGGAAAACATTCAGATTCCGCGGCTTGTATGGACCAAAATTGTCTCTTTTTTTGGAGTTCAGCTGCACAATGTGCCCCCATCCTGCCCCCCCCCACACACACACACTTTGCTAACACTTTGTTCTCATCCTTCCTCTAGGCGGACACCATGAACTACGTGGGACAGCTGGCAGGTCAAGTGCTGGTAACCGTCAAAGAACTGTATAAGGGCATAAATCAAGCCACATTATCCGGCTGCATTGACGTTGTGGTTGTCCGCCAGAGAGATGGCACCTACCAGTGCTCACCATTCCATGTACGCTTTGGCAAACTGGGAGTATTGCGGTCAAAAGAGAAAGTGGTGAGTCAAGTTTCCTCTTCTTCATCTTGCTCAGTATCAAGAGCTTCTCAAATAAGAATTCTCTAAATTTCCCAAAGAAAAATAAGAAAATCATGAATGCAAACTACTGTTTACAAATGCCAATTGTTGCCATGTCCTGTGAAGAGGTAGACCTTGTTCTTCACACAGCATACAGCGTGTTATACAGTTTGTTCACATACACAAAAATTCCATATTGTTAACTTGCTATGAAGGGACAAAATTCCTAGTAAATTCTTAACAATACTCAACTATTATTGTTGTATAGATACAGCTAAAGTATCATTAAGATTTTATTGGTGCTATTACTTTCATTGGATTTGTTATGATAGTAAAAGAAAACAAATGTCAATCATTACTTAAAGCCGAAAAAAATGATCATTCATTCAACAGTTTTAAGAATAAAACTGAGTGTTGGAATTTTTCTTCATTAGTATTTTGACAGTGTTAGTAGTTTACCCAAAGCCTCCAAATCTTTAAGTCCAACCTACTCAGCTCAGATGATGCGTTATTTCAGATAAAATTAATAAACAGATCCATATCCAAACAAACAGCTCTCTGTCAGTCAGTTTTCCTCTCCACTGCATTTCTCCACCTGTACATGATGGACTCTTGTTAAGTTTTGTGACGGATCACTCATGTTTCTGCCAGAATGTGTGAAGGACTTGTTGCACTTGGTGTCTGTGAGCGAAGTCACCCCTTTCCTGCTTAGTTCTCTGTGAACATTGGCTGTTGTCACCTGGATGTCTGTGTGTTTGAGCTGTTTGTTGCAGCAGTGTGTGACAGAGACTGCAAATCTCTCATCTACACCACAACTGTCAGTGACAAAAGTTTGCAAGACAACTACTATGCTGCTGTGTGACATAGGAAATCTGTTTTCTATTTTTCTGTCTCCAGTACTGTTAGAAAACCCAATAACATGGGAGCTTGTCAATATGCTGGTCTTTAATTATTTCGCCCCAGGGTCTGTTTGGTACCCATCCCTACATCTATGTAAGTTTTTCACTGGTGGCAGACCTTTTTGAACACAGCCTCTGTCTTTCATTTCTTTGAATACCATCTTGAAAAGGTCTTTGACGTCCACCCATATCTAAAGCCTGCAGGTATTCTCTTTTAATAAGATTTTCAAGTGTGGACCTTTCTTTCAAGCATGAATCTTTACTAGGCACAGTTGGTCTCTACACCAGGAACACCCAGAAACACCAGGGCCTTATACCACAAAATGGTATAAAACTGTATATTCTGAATCTGTTTTATACATAACCAAAGATTTCCAATTAAACTGAAAAAATATTGTTCTATTCCAAATTCTTTAATCAGAAGATGTTGTATCACAGTATCAAACAGGATGTAAGCACTTATCTCATTAGTAGGTCTAATATGGTGATCTAATATGATTCTCCAGGATGACTCCACCCTAAGTCAACTAAAGCTGAAGTCCAGTCAGTTCTGCATGTGCCACGAGTTGTCTTTATATTCACTTGTTTACAGTTTGTAGCTCATACCTGGTTGCAGTATTAGAGTGGTATGATGGGTGAATCTGTATACACACAGGTGGTCTGAAGGATATATCTGAGATAAGGAGGTCTGACGCTTTTTTTCTGCTGGCACAGTGGTGTGCTTTGGACAGTCACATCAACATACAGGCTTTGTTTGTGATCTAAAAGTAAACAGGGTTTGTGGTCAGCTGTAATCTTCATTAAACAAGACCTCGCCCATAAGTAAATACTTTTTAGATGTCTACTCATTAAAGTTTGCCAAAAACAAGGTCTTCCCCCATCCAACCAGGTGACAAATGTTTTTTGTGATAAGTCACTGCATGTTGTGTTGTTTCTCATTGAAGAACATAAGCTTAAAAGAACACTATCCCCCACCCCAAAAGGCATAAACCACCTCATTCGACAGTCAGGTTACCTGTATGTCTGGTGCTTCAGTGAATGGTTTTCCATCATACAGAGAAGAAGTCTGTGTTTTTGTTCGCTGAACACTGATGGGCTGTACTGCATTTTTCTCCTCTAACAGTACTTGTTACTATATATTCTTGCCTGGAGAAGAGATCCAATTAATCACGGTACACAAAAAGTTGCGCTATTTTTAGCTCTCACTTCTCACTCAAGACAAATAGCATTTTCACAGCACTCTCGTTTGACTTGGCCTTTTTCACAAGTTGCATCTGAGACAGGAAGGTGTTAATAGGTGAAGAACAATGTTTATTATGAAATAAGAAGAAGCGTGATTGTGTAACTGTAGTGAGATTTTGCTTGAGCCTTAATTAAATCATTTTGATTGATTAAATGTGTCTGTTTGTGTAAAGTGTCTACATATTCCTTTGGTAGTGATTGATACAAACAAGTAGATAAAGTCCTGATGTGTGTTTTCACTGTCTTTTCTCTAATGTTAGCTAGTTATAAGAGCCCTGAAAAAGGCTTATTTACTTGCTTGTGGACTGAAGTGGGTGATGATTTGTAGGGGGCTGACACTGTCTCACCACCTACCCAGAATGTTGATGTGTGTGGAGGGAGGAATGAATGGGTGGTTCCCATGGTAACAGTCCTACAACTTGAATGTGTGGGAGGGGGAGGAAATGTAGAAGAAGGCCTCAACAGGGTTTGTTGTATAACAGTTATTCACATGTCCCTGAGGTCTATTATTACATCCTCAGGTCTCGAAACTGGAGTGCTGCCGCTAAATATATTTGATATGTAAGTTACTGGGTTAACTATACCATCTGGTATCTTGGATCTTAAAAATATACAGCATGTGTATCTGAAACAGAGTGGGACTTCAACTGTAGTTGCCAAATGCTAATTAAAAGTTGGCTGTGAAAGGCAAGTTGGTCTATTTGGCTGGCAACTGGAAATGTTTTAAAAGTACAGTTTGTGTAAATGTAGAAGTGCATTTTCAAAAAAAAAAAAAAATTAGGAAAATTCTTTGTTGTCAGGATCCTACTGAGCAAGACTCCAAACTCATACTACAGAGAAGTAACCAAATGCCATCCTTCTATTGTGAGCATGTGTCAGTAATTCTGCAGAACAGTACATTCTGCAGTAATGAGTAATAATTCTGCAGTTAATGTACATCTCAGCCTCTGCATCTAACATGACCAGCTGTGAAAGGTTACAGTAGACCTTTATTCATTCATTTCACTTGTATTAATTGGGCATTGAAAATTTCCTTTAGGAACCCAGAGGGAGAGAAAGTAAATGTTAAGGTTGTGTAGAAACTACATGTGCACTAAAGGATGTCAAGGGATGATACAACAGAACAGTAGATCACTAGAAAAATAAAAAAAAAACAGTAATGTCATCCATTGATTGAAATGGATACCTAATGTTTGAGCACAGACTGGGTAGAGCACTTGTGAGTCAAAGTCTGCATCCTCTTGTAGTCTCTGCCAGACGTGACCTGGTTTTTGCTTTTGTGGTGTCAGGTTTCTGAATGGTCTCAGGTCCTCTGGGGTTTAGGTTTGCCTGGCAAACATGAATGGAGCTTTTCTGTTGGCAGGCCTCGCAGAATACAAGTCCAGAAGACCCATACAATTACAAGGGTTTTTTTGATGCCTTGGGGGAAAAGGCTGTTCATAGCTTCTGGCATTCTGTGTGGCCTGACAAAATAGGTAATAAATGGCCTCAGTGTTCGAATAAAAAGCAAAAAATGTTTTACATGGATATAGATTTACCAAAACCATGTCTTTTTTTATGATTTCTGGTAAGACAATTTCACGCTAGCTTTCATATTGTATATTGTTCAGTTGTGTCACCATCTATTTTTGCCAAATTCTTTCAGATTGACATTGAAGTCAATGGAGAACCAGTTGACCTGCACATGAAGCTTGGTGACAATGGCGAGGCCTTTTTTGTCCAGGAGGCTGAGCAGCAGAATGTGAGTATCAATAAACTACACAGATTAAATCTTTTAAAAACAGAGTAAAAAGATAACACAAAATGGTACAAATAAAAACATCTCTGCTTTGTAATACTGAAGGTAAATCAGAGAGGGCAGGAACACCTTTTAAATTAAATTTTTTGTACCTCTGAATAGCAGGCTAAATTAATAAAAAGGTATACTTAGTTTCCAAAGATGCTTTTTGAGCCTGGAGAATTTAGATTTATAAGTAATTTCCAGGCACACAAAAGACAGAGATGGCATTGTTTGTGTAATGTCACAAGATGTGTTTGCCCCTGTAGCAATGTTAAAATTGACGCGATCTTGGATTGAAGAGCGATGTTTGTGTAAGGAATAAATTTCTCTGCTGTCTACTTGCTAAATATGACCGGTGATGTATTACTCAGTCCTCTTGCTGCTGAGATCTCACAGTGAGTCTTACTGTGATCATCCTGAGAAGAACCCTGTTCAGTTGCATGAACATGATAATTAAATTTGCTTTGCTTTAATACTGTAACTTGCCCCTCATTTCCTTCTGTTCTTATTTGGTCTTTCAGCAGATTGTCCCAGCCCATCTAGCCACCTCCCCAATCCCCACCGAGAGTCACCTTTTCTGGATCTCAGAGGTGGAGCACAGATCGCCTAAAGATCTGGAAGATGACCCTGCCGACCCAGAGGACCCACCTGAGCCTCCGACTCCGAGCACGGTGACCACGAAAAAGAAGAAGAGACGAAGGAAGAAGCACAAAGGAGACCCCCGTAGAGAGGAGCTGACTCCGCCCATGTCAGTCACTACTTCTATTGCTATTGCTGCTAACATGCCTGCTGCTACGTCTGCTGCTATGTCCAGCACTGGGCAAAATGAAGAGATCTTTGAAATGGACCTGAGCTCTGATGAAGAGACTGCAGCACATGTCTCAAGGTAATTTCAGAGTCCGCCATTTTTGTCTCAGCCAAGTTGGGTGTAAAAGGAGTTAGGGTATATGATTATATTTTGTTTTTTGCCCTGGATTTAGGTCACCCTCAGTCACCACAATGAGAGACATTGACCCCAAATTACCTGCAGCGAGACACAACCTCGATGGCTATCCAATGTCTGATGGGGACTGGCCCGCTGATGACAGGTATGTTTGATAAATACAGGACTTTTAGCCTTAAACGTGCAACATTGAATGTAAAGTGAACTTTATCTTATTGGATGTTTGTGTTTCTTTATCATTTCCTGTAGTCATGGCTTATCTCAGGCCTTTTCCCCAAAGAGTGACTCTGAACTGGTGGTCAGGCCCTCAGAGAGTTTGCTCAGAGCTGAGTCTCACATGCAGTGGACTTGGGGGGAGTTTCCAGAAACAACCAGGGTAAACACGTCTGTTCAATAACATTCATCTGAACTTATAGTAGCTGTTGGTGGACTTAGTTTATTCATTTGTGTCTCATTTCCTATATCCAGGTGACCAAAAAAGAGAAAGCTGACCTTCTAAAAACAGTAACCATTACTCCATCAGAGAGCACCCACTTCCGTGTCATCCTCAGTTCTGAGGCCATGGAGAATGAGACAGGGCTTCAAAAGTCAGACGTTGGCTCTTCAGTGTGTACCATCGTCAAGCCAGAGCCACGCACCCCCATCACCACTGTAACTCCTGTCAGTTCTTTAGATTCCATAAACACCATCACTTCAGTGAGTCCTATAACCCCTGCAGAGCCCCTGGATGTTCTCTCACCCAGTTTAGCAACTTCCACGCCTTCCAACACCCAACCAAGTGACTCACCCTCTAAGAAAAAAGGTAAACTGGGTTGCTATCAGTGGCCAGCATGTCTTACTTAACCCAAGTTATCACTGGACCTTAACTGATGAATAATTGTGTTGTTAATGCAGGTGTCCCAAAGAGGAGCCAGCACCAGGGTCCTGAGGATATCTACCTAGATGACCTGAATGTACTTGAACCTGATGTTGCTGCACGATATTTTCCTAAGAGGTTAGCTTATGAAATTACATAATTATTAATGTTTGACCCACTTTAATTAAAAATAGCAAGCAGAAATGAGTAACTTATCACCTCTGCCTCTGAAACCCCTTAAGGGTCAGCATCATTAATGTTGTACTCCATGCACTTTTTTTCTGTCGCAACAGTGAATCTGAGGCGGCCACTAAGCACTGGATGGACTCAGAGATGCATTCTGGTTCACAGTCTCCACAGTCAGTGGGCAGCGCGGCAGCTGACAGTGGGACAGAGTGTCTGTCTGACTCAGCCGGTGACCTCCCTGACGTCACTCTATCACTGTGTGGAGGACTCACTGAGAATGCTGAAATATCCAAAGGTACATCAGGATGTGAGAAATCACTATTAAAAAGTGCAGCCTTAGAATCATTTAGTACTTTAATGCAGGATTGTAAGCACTGCAAATAGTGTATTTATAATATTTAGTATTTTATATATTCCTTAACTATATACATTAGCTGCCCATGTCTTTGTAAAAAAAAAAAACAGGTTTGCCATCAATATCTGTCTTTATCGACACATCAGTTTACTTATCCACACGTAATGTTACATCCTAACAATAGTTTTTTTTTTTGTCTTGCTCACTCACATTCTTGCTAATAAATTTATTTGAATTACGTTTTTATTGTGGCTCTCAGCTGGTGGCTAGTAGAAGAAAAGGTTTCCTGACCTTTCTGTGAACCTCTAAGCCAGATATTATGTTTTGCTACCATTCATGTTTTCATCCTGTCTTTAATTAATATTTTTCATACCTCTGTGTTTGCAGAAAGGTTCATGGAGCATATCATTACCTATCATGAATTTGCTGAAAACCCAGCAATTATAGATAACCCCAACCTGGTAGTGAAAATAGGAAATAGGTGAGTAACTGTCACTTCCGTCAAGAGAAATATGCAAGACGTATTAGAGGTATGTTATCAAAACTTCTAACCTATATGTGTGTTTTCAGATATTATAACTGGACACTAGCTGCACCCTTGATTTTAAGTCTACAAGCATTTCAGAAGAATTTACCAAAGGTAATTAATATTTTTGTGCTGTTAATCGTTAAATGTGGATCAGCACTATCAGTTTACTGCATCTGTCTTTTGTTCACTTTAGGCTACAGAGGAGGCCTGGGTGAAAGAGAAAATGCCAAAGAAGTCTGGTCGCTGGTGGTTCTGGCGAAAACGGGCAGATAGTACAATCAAGCAGGTGTGCAGACGTCATCTTACTATATGCCTAAAACTAAACCTGCACAACAAACTGCTTTCAACTTCTACTGCTGAAGTGTAAAGTCCTGTGCTTTTATAGCTGCTGTCTGAACCATTCTGACATTTTGACTTTCATCTTGCTCCTTCTTTCAGTCAGAGGCAAAGCTTGAAACAAAGGAGGAGTCTCACTTAGAAGAAGGTCCCTCTATATCTCAGGAGAAATTGCCTTTACCGTAAGTGAAGATTTATTGACATTCAGTCATGTGTTGCGAGTTTAACTGCATTTTGAACCCTGACATAGGATTTCACTGTAAAAATCGAGCAATAGAGCCTCATTGATCCATTTTCCTAATAAAATGTATAAAATCCCATAATATATTTTGAAAGGTGCAAGATGACAAATAAATGGATTTTGCAATTTATTTGACAGAAGGCGTGAGCATGAAAAATGACACTTACTATATATTGTCAGTTCTTGAAAGTCTTGAAGATAATACAGGGAAAGAAAAAAGAGATTTGTCATTTAAGTCACTGAGTGAAATGGTAACGATGCTGGATTATAGTCTGTTTTTGATAACGGTTGTTTTTTTTTGTATGTAGGCCTAAACCAGGAGACTCCTCCAGTGATGAAGAAGCTAAGGAAGTGAGTGCTGTGTCCTGTCAAGAAAGACTGCAGCCAGTAGATGCTCAGCACCATTCCAGCCCACACACTTACAGGAAGTCACTCCGCCTCTCTTCTGATCAGATAGTAAGTAAACCTTCTCCATGTGTTTCCCTTCCTTTAAAAAAATCATTCAGCCTACAATGTCATAAGCAGTTTACTGACTGCTTGCAACAACTTGTGTAATATCCACTAGTTTAAAATGTTTTGCGCTCATTTATTTATTATTTTTAATCTTAAAACTTGTAGGTTTCCAGAAATTGGAGACAAGTAATTCAATCACAGTGGATTCAATGGAATTAGTATTTTTAGAGATTTATTTGGCAGGTTGAAGCTCCCTCTGCTGGTTAGTTGTGAAATAGTGTGTTTGCTTCACTTGGTCTGCAGGTGGCTCTAAAGGCACGTATATGTATGTTGGGGCAAAGCAGACCTCACCCAAGGCCTGCGCTGTGGAAACACAAGTCCGTGAATGAAACCCACTGTGTCTCCAGTCGCATTCACTCTTTTTTTTTTTTTTTTTTTTTTTTTTTTTTTTTTTCATCCACAGGCCAGTCTGAAACTGAAGGAAGGACCTAATGACGTGACGTTCAGTATCACCACCCAATACCAGGGCACATGTCGCTGTGAGGGCACCATCTACCTGTGGAACTGGGATGACAAAGTCATTATCTCCGACATTGATGGCACCATCACCAAGTATGTGCCTCCAAATCAAATATAGTTCCGGGAAAAAGGCCACTAGTTTTACTATTTATGGAGATGTCTGTGCAAAATTGACATTTTTTTTTTGTTTGCTCCAGAAACTACTGACAACATTTCTGCCAAATTCCAAATAAAAATATTGCAATTTAGACCATTTAAATGCAGAAAATGACTGTAAAACCTGCCATTTTCTACAGTGTTTTCAAGCCATGACCATCAACTTGGTTAATGAAAGATGGCAGGAACTTATGTTGGAATACATTTAAAAAGATAATTATAAATTGGTGTTAATGATGATTTTAGTTTCCATCTCTAAACAACTTTCATGGTTTTTCTGAAGAATTTAATTACCATGGGCACATTTTACATCCTTCTCAATTAGCAGACATTAATTACAGCCATAATCTAGAACCATTTATGTTGAGCTTTTAATTAGTGTAAAAGTGGGCTTTGGCTCTTTTGAAAGAAAATTGACGGCCGCTCTGTTGGGGTCACATGTAATCAACATCAAACATTTCCACACCGACTTGAGCTTATTATCTCTGTGACCGTCAAGGCCAGCCTTTGACATTTGTGGCTTTCTTTGAGTAATAGGCCAAAGAGCACGGGCACTATAATGAGCCCATTTACATTTCAGCCCATTAAGTACACACAGCCATAAGCTCAGGTTGAGACAGGCCCTTCCTTAAGGGTGACGAAGTCTCATTAGTGGAAAACACTCCCTAATGTTTGCTATTTATAGTGAAATAATATATTAATGGAGCTTTCTGTGAATTTCTTTGAACCATCCTCTACACATTTCTTCTGACCCCTGTCTGTCACAGCTTCATCTTTAGTATTATTACCTTAGATAGTGAGGGCTTAATGTCACTGATAATGTTTTTGTTTATTTACTGTGTAGGTCCGACGTGTTTGGACAAATCCTGCCACAGTTGGGGAAGGACTGGACCCACCAGGGAATTGCCAAGCTTTACCACTCAGTCGCTGAGTAAGTGCAAAATGTCAGTGATTAATCACAAAGGAGGGATAAATGGTCATCCAGTGGTTAGCATTGTCTGGGTATGATTCCCAGTAGTCTCTGTAGGGTTGGCTTATCCTCCCATTGTTTGCGTGGGGGGCGCTTTGAGGTGAATGACTCAGTAAATATAACTGTCAGACAAAAAAGTATTTTGGAAACTAAAACCAATTTAAAACTCATGTGTCAATGCTCATGTTTCAAATTTTGTTCTGTGAGCTCCAGGGAGTTTTTTTTTTTTTTCATGCCTAGAGTAGTATAACCTGAAATACAGCTACAGTTACCATGTGCAGTAAGTTTAAACAGAATTGATCCTTGGTAAAGGATTTGCATAATTTGAAAGCAACCAATTTAATGGCTATTCTTAGTAGGTGCTAATGATGGTCATGATATCCATCTGTAAGAAACATTAATGAGTGCTCCTCTTCCCGACGGCAGGAACGGCTACAAATTCTTGTACTGCTCAGCGCGGGCCATTGGCATGGCAGACATGACACGTGGATACCTGCAGTGGGTCAATGACGGCGGCATCATCCTGCCCCGGGGGCCTCTCATGCTGTCTCCCAGCAGTCTATTCTCTGCTTTTCACAGGTAAAAGGAAGACACACTTTAAGTGGCTGCCACTTTCAGGGTTCTATTCCCAAACTCTCTTAAGTCTTCTATGTACTTAAATCTTCTATTTTTTCTTCCCCACCCAAAAAACCCTTGTGTCTCCACATCGTGTGTGTTTGCAGGAATTTTAAATAAATAGCCCATTAGTTTCTGTGATTGAGAATCCTTCAGTTTCTCCAATTCCTCATTCATTTTAATTATCTCTTCATGTGCTGAGGTCGTTAAGGCTGCACAAAATTCAATCTTGAGTTTATTAATAAATATTTAATATTATGTAGCATAATATTTTTTGGCTTTAAAATACCCTCTTGTTCAGCATTTGCTTGCCATTTCTAAACTTTAGTTTTATCCTCATCTTTTCTTGTTTCATCCTTTCCAGAGTTGTTCTGAGTTACTATGAAATGTTTCATTCCCGTGGAAGTTTTTAGGTCAGCGCCATCAATGTCTGATTGACATACTCATTAAAGAGTTAAACTTTACAACATGGAGACTTCCTGACTTGTGTGTAGGAGAGGATTGATATTTAGCTTGAAGGACTACACCTTTTGCTCCTGTCGGAAGGTCTGGCCAAGAATAAATAAAAAAAAATGATTTATCTGTAAGCTGTAATACAGGACATAACAGTTGGTTTGCATCATGCTTAGGTTTCATATATATGGAGAAACAGCAGTGAAAGTTTTGTTAGTTTAAAAACACTTATATTGTTACAGCACTAGTTTTTTCAGAAAAGGATTAATGTCATTGGCTTATTAGTGTCATTTAATAAGAGCAAATGTCTCCATCTTCCCTTGGTACACAATAAAACACAAGCTCCATTAAACATAAAGATCCAAGCATAATTATACTGAATAGATTTTCTAGGTGACACAATATCTCTGTGAGCATTCAGCAGCTGTGCTTGTGCTGCAAATGGGAAAATGTTTTTAGTAATATACTGTATTCATAAATGCATTTACTGTAAGGAAGATGCTTATTATTATTTATTATGGTCCTTAATGGTGCGTTTTTCGCTATAAGACCTAAAAATATGAGGTTTATAACAGTTGTTGTTGAACATAATGTAATTTAAGTGGCTTTTCCAACCGTCCCATGGAGAGAATGCACAACATGTTAATCAAAGTGTGTTTTTGCTTTAGGGAGGTCATTGAGAAGAAACCAGAAATCTTCAAGATCGAATGCCTTACGGACATCAAGAACCTGTTCCAGCATAACAAGCAGCCATTCTACGCCGCCTTCGGGAATAGAACTAATGTAAGTTAATGGACGTTTGAACATGCCGGACTCCCAGACACTAACACACACACCCTCTTAAACGTCAGAATGCTGTGTTTTCCAGAGGTGGAGGCCGCCACGACGCTCTGTCATATTAACACACTACATTTTGGCTATCAGTTAGCAAACATAAACATATGAAATCAGTGTTGGGTTGAACCTGGGCTGAGGTCACGGGCAGACTGTGACTCTGTGTCTGGAAAAAAAGGAGCTCAAGCTGGGCCATAGCATCCCATCTTCAGCTGCATAAACACCAACACCCAGATGAACTGCTGGGACAGCCGTCAAGACTATGTCTGTCCCAAACTCTCGCCAAAAAAGCTATAACACACATAAACACACAGTCATGCATTTGCCCACCAAAACATTTAGTCGAGAAATATTGCCATTACATGCATTAGGTGGAGCACAAACAGGAAATTTGTGGTTGATGTCATTAATGTGCTAATGTCAGTTTGTACCAGTGTGTGTGTGTGTGTGTGTGTGTGTGTTGTGTATAAGTAGGTACTCTCCAAAAAAACATTATCTGCATTGTTTTCAAATGGCTTTCAAAGGACCATTAGGTATACTTTTGTCATATGAATTAGACTTGAATTTACAAGCTTTAGTATCTAGGATTGATAAAAGCCTTCATTATGCTTATTAACAACAAAACAACTGACTTTTTATCCTGTTGTGTCTAAACCACAGGATGTGTTTGCCTATAAGGAGGTGGGAGTACCAGAGTGCAGGATCTTCACCGTCAACCCCAAAGGAGAGCTGATCCAGGAGCAGACTAAGGGAAACAAATCCTCGTACGTACAATAACTGTCTTGCTGATATACTTGATTGTCTGAAGAAGTCTGAGTGTTTTCTTTCGCCCACGGTGGCTACAGTTGCAATATCACAGAAAATAAATGTAAATGAAGACACAAATCCAAACGGTTGTCATAATATTACAGTCACAGAAGAAAATTTAAGGCCCTTTCAATGTCCATTTGATCAGGGATTACGCACCATCTTTAGTCTGGGCATTGACAGAAGCATAAGAGTACTTTGAGTGTCACCTTCTTAAACTGTGGTTTGACAGTAACAATGAGTGTTCACCGTTGAGGACCTGGTTGGGGTCAGAGGCAATATTATGACCTTATGATAGGCAGACTTTGATTTTTGTTGGAGTAATCTTTGTGATCTAAAACCATAGACAAACACTTGTTTTATATATTATTACACTCCTGAACTATAACAGTCTTAAAGAACAAAACAAGGATTTGTCTACTCCCAACAGACCTGAGGCGGGGGAGGAAATAAATCCTTTGTTTTGTGTTTTTACAAATTCAGTTAAGTCTTTCCAGCATAACAGGTGGTCTGTCATTACACCCAAGTATTTGTACAAAAATACCTGTATTTATTTTTTCCTTTGGGGTACAACAGGAACTTTTTAAGAGTCAGATGGTGACCCAAATACAACAGGATGAGATTTACAGTCTAATTCTGCCCACCAAAGGCCAAACACTCCTTGATTCCTATGCTTTTTGTTACCTTTTTTTTCCCCTTTTTGCCTATTTAGAGGTCGACAGATAGTGGCTGATATAATATCATAGTCAATTAATCACCAATATTATTGCAGCCCCTCCCTCTAAAAGATGTTAGCATGGAAAATACATCATACAGGTCTGAAATTAACAAAAAAAAAAAAAAAAACAGGAAACTATTGAACTAAACCTCTATGTCAGAGTAATAAATACTTAAATAAATGTGGAACCAGACATTAGATTCAGTGTTATTATATGGAACTCAACACCAAATTTGCCCTAAAAAAAAGTCTTATTAGGGGTGATTTAACTTTGGAGCTCTTACTTTCTATCAGTCAGAAGTTTATTAGCCAAATAGTCGCCACCAGCCTCTAATGATGCTGACTTCTGCCGACACCAGTAGTTGTAAAATGTCTTATTGGCACTGCCTAATTGGTCTGTACTACGAATGTTAATGCAAATGTTACATGTTTTCTATTTCGTAACATCCTTGTTGTTCCCCATAGTTACGGCCGGCTCAGTGAGCTGGTGGAGCACGTGTTCCCTCTGCTGAGCAAAGAGCAGAACGAGGCCTTCGTCATGCCGGAGTTCAGCTCCTTCTGCTACTGGAGACAGCCCATCCCAGACATCAACCCCGACGAGCTGCTCTGAACCAACACATACTGTACGTGGGACATCCAGACGTTCACCTACATTCACCTTGGGACCACACATTTAAACGCAGCTTCAAGAGACAAATAGACCAGAACTGCAACTTCCTTCCATTACACCCCTAAATGACACACAGACACGGACCACAAAGACAGCGACGTAGCAACAGAGTTAGTGTAAAACTGTAATTCCCTGTTAGAGAATGCTAATCATCTGAAAAATCTCATTAGCAACAAATAAGGCTGAACTAAATTATCATATTTCCTGTTGCGTGTGAAGGCATCCTGCCCGGCAAGCCCGGGGTTAGGGTTACGTCATTGTAAAGATTTATCTCATTTTTCTCCAACTACGTCTGCATTTGACATCAGAGGAGCAACTGAAGCCCAGTATGAGGTGGACTGTCTGTTCTTTCCCATAATGCACTTAACACAGAGCAGATGGTATAGATGTCTTTTTCATTAGTCATATTTTTTTTCATATTTTCTGAATAATCCTATAGGTTAAATGAGAAGTTTAAGAAAAAGAGAAGGCACACGAACATTTATCGAGTGCTCATATGATTTTGCTGCTAAGTTTATGTAGTTGAGAGTAGTCATCCATCAATCGGAGGCTTTATTCTGTCGTAATGTACTGAAGTCATACTTGGTAATTGGCTGGTGACTCTACAGTAGTACGTCTGCGCACACTGACACTGTGGGGACAGTTTGTGTTTGTCCCTGACCCTTCAGACTCTGGACTGACCACTGACCTGTTCATCCACGGCCGACGGAGGCACGGCCATTTTTTTTTTTTTTCCTCCATAGAAGTTAAGTTGTTTGTTATTGTTAATGTCAAAAAAGTCACACCTTGGCTATTCTTTTACCAACAAGTATGTGAAGTTAGGTGTGAGTTTAAGACAAAAATGAAGCAGCTTCAAGGTATATTATCTTGCTGTTATTTTAATGTTTATTCAGTTCTACAAGCTATGGCGAATCGGACGTGTTTTGTTTAACAATGCAGTCATTATTTATGATAATTGATATGTTTTAAGTTATTGATTTCTATCATGTTGCCTTAGCTTGTCTGAAAAGTAATTTATCACCAATGCAACGGCAGAATATTTCAATGAATATGTTGTATGTTTGGTCACAGGTTAACATGCACTTAACAGTAAGTAGGCTAGGCCTCATCTGTCCTTCTGTTCAACTTGTATCGATATTTCCCTCATCTGAATTTCTCGTTTTACAGTGAAACTTAAAATATTTAAGGTACACACACGACTCAACAAACCTCAAGAAGAGTCCACAGCTTTAGTATTAAAATATGTGTCTAAAGGGAAAAAGTGTAAAAGGTAACGCTTGAGTTGGGACAGTGGGAATAAGCAGATCTGAGAAGAGCTTAGAGGAAAGGATTTCTGTTTTTGAGACTACGGGATGATGTAAGCGTGTTGTATGTGTGTGTGAGCGTGTGCATACCTAATCACTGAGCGCTGCTGCCGGGGTGACGGAATCACGCACCCTCTGCTTGTGTCGAACTTCCATCAGTGGCTTTACCGAGACTGATCCAACGCACTTTTGACTAAGCTGCACCCAGAGACGCAGACTTCTGAGTCTGCACACCTCTCACCCACATGCACTTCACTTCAGGTCTTTAAAGTAGGTCAGAGTGTGCAACTAGTGCAGGAGAAGAGTTCTAGTTTTACCTCTTTGTTGTACGAGTGACCACTTCCAACAGAGACGCGGGAGATCCACTCTGTTAATAATGACAATGATTCGAAGGCGGTTTGTGTTTGTTGGTTCCATTGGAAAAAAGTGGGACTTAAAAATTAAAGAATTCAAACATGAAGGTTTTGTAAGCGCTACCACTTAGCATCTAAATGTGTGTGCATGTAAGGAGAAAAAAAAATAGACCCCCATGCCTCTGGTGACCAGAGAAAGAGCCACTGGGTTTTGTTTAGAAATAAACAGGAAATACTTGACTGTGTACAGGAAGCTTTTTGAAGTGCTTTAATGCCATTATGCGTGTATGTTTTAGGACTCCACCAATGGGGATCATACCTCTAGCATGTGTGCAAGAAAAACATGAAAATGATGTGCTTGTGAGGGACTGAAAAAAAAAACAAAAAAAAAACAAAAGAAAGGAGCACGAGCGAGACTTAAAACGACAAAACCATTTAATGAAGAAGCACAATTTACGATGACAGCTACATCCAGATGGCCACTATTAGCCAACATGATTTCGCTTTAGTGTTTCCACATTTCTTTCTGTAACTCGGATATTTTTGTGATGCTTAAGATGTGTGTTTCGCTTTGATTTGTTTGCTTGTTCTATATGAAGTTTAGTGAAGTCAAATAGATTTATCTTACGATTAACAAAGGAATTCCATTCTTTCTATGAAAGTAAAGCATTTTGTGTGGAGACATCACACTTCATGTTCTATAATCCTGGGATACACGGTATATAATATCACTTGTTCTCACTCAACTGCTGTGCAAAAGGATACAGTATACTGTATATGCTGATTTTCACATTCTCTTCGATGCCTTTGTTTAATTTGTTCTTGTATGATCTTTTGTGTTTCATTCTGTTAGGAGGTAATGCTTGCTATTTGATTGTGTCTGACCAACAGAAATACTTTAAGTGTATGCTGTGTGTTGATTTGTATAAAAATGTGGTTTAAAGTATGTTTAAAGAACAAAACCCATTGTAAGAAGAAAAGAAATGGCCTAATGAAGCTAACAGAGTGTGGCTTGTGGTCATATTTGTATTAAATAAAGTTTCTAACTGAATGCATTTGTGTCTTTGACTTCTCGTTTCCAGTCGGGGCCAAAAAGTTCAACTGTGGCCACAGGCGAGCCAAGTAACTTTTACAAACCTGCTGCTTACTTTTAAAGTAGCAATACACAAATGAAGTAATTGCAGCATGAATCCCTGTGGCCATTCCAAAATATCAGTTTATTTTTCTGTATAACAAGCCTTAAAGGAGTCAGAACTGTTCCTCAGCGTTCTGTTCCTCAGCGGGCCGTGTGAACAGGTTTCAGTGTTTCTGTCTTCTTTTGTAAAGGTTAACTTAGGCTGAACTCAGGGCTAAATAGCCTCTTTTTACAGTTTGCAGTCCCTGGGGTGAACAGAGGGGAAATGTATCTTTCACCCACACCCACTTTACGTAATAACCCAAATGGGTTTTTGCCTTCTAACCTTGTCTGAGTTAAAGCAGTGCCTGAAGCCAGTGAGGTTTTTAACACTGGGAAAAGCTTTTTGTGCGGCTAAACCTAATCTTATCGTCCCTGTGTTGTGTGTTTTAAAAGTATGACGTATTGATTTCCACTGATGTATTGAACGTGTGGTTTATTGAATCTCTTGAATGGCTTTGTTAAAAACTTTGTATATTAATTTATAAACACTATTATATAAATCATTTCATTACCCCCATAGCATAATTACCTAAGTCATACACTAGACAAAAGTATTGGGACACGTTGAATTCAGGTGTTTCTTTTCTAACGGGTCTGGGATGCAAAACAATGACAAATATCATAATATAGTTTTATATTGTAAATATATTGATAATTCATTTTCATATGTCAAATCAGCATGAACAGGAGATCTTACAGCTGTAGCCATGATGCGTATCAATATTTTTATCCATATAGTTATTAAACATTAGGGCTGTCAAAATTAATACATTAATGCGGATTAAGCCATCATCATGATTAATCTGATAAAAATTTTAACGCAATTAACCCATCTGCAGCATAAAATGACTGAACATCTCTAGCAATGCATTTGGGGCAGTTTGTCCAAGCATGAGCAAATGGTCAGTTGATCTGGTAGTGACAGGCAGCAGAACCAAAACATAAAGATGGAAGACTCTAAACAGCACGTTGGCCCTCTGGATGGAAATATGAGGACAAAAAAAACCAAGATGGAACAGTCGTCTCAAGTTGTTTTGTTGAAACTGCTGAAGGTGTTTAATAAACACATTAAGTGCATATGTATTCCCTTCTTTCTTGAGTCTGTTTGCTCATGTAAAATGAAACGCGATTAATATAGATTAAAAATTAATGATATTTAATCATGATTAATTGAAATTAATCCACAGCAACCCTGTGATTAATCAGATTAAAAACTAATTGTTTGACAGCACTAGTAAACATTCATATTTCCTGTTTAAGTTTAATGGGAGGTTTTTCTTCTTAAGCAAGATGTGAAGAAAGTAGATGGTTAGTTGTGGTAAAAAATAATTATTCACAGTCAGAGCATGAAAAATTTAGAGGTAGAACATTAAAATCATAGTCATGGATAAAATAAAAAAGTAGATTTTGAGAGAAATTAACTAAAAACCGTCTCTGAGGCATTTTGGAAGCAAATGTAACAATTTAAACCAAACTAACCAATGTAATGATATGTATCCCAATATAAAACTATATTATGACATTTGTCAGTATTGTTTTGTATCCCTGACCCCTGAGAGAAAAGAAACACCTGAATTCAACGTGTCCCAATACTTTTGTCAATTTGTGTATGAGTTAGGCAGTTATGCTATGAGGCTAACGATTTACAATACAGTAGGTACAAAAAGGCAAATTGATTATCAAATATATTAGAAACAAATCCTGCTTCTTTCATGCAGGTTTCTTTTGCAGATAGTTAGCCAACTGCAATGTGATGGATTCCTAACTGAAGATAACTGCACATCTCCACACTGCACAGTAAAGTCGCTACATCAGAGCAAATCAGTGAAAACTATGACCTCTGCGTCATCCCTCCAGTCCAGTCCAACTAAGACAAACTAGTCCTTGCTCTTTGCCTCCAGCAGCAGCAGCTATCTGTTGGCCTGTGGTGCGTACAGAAAGATGGCGCTGAAGGTGGACAGGATCTCCCTGGCATCTGTGGTGGCCAGGTGGCCTCTGGTCCTCACCAGGCCCACGCGGTCTCCTTTCCTGAGGGGGAGGATCAGACCGAAGGACACCGAGCCGCCGCAGCCGCAGGTCCCGGCGGGCGGACCGCCGTGCTGACCGGCCCCGGGCCCCGCCGAGCTCTGCAGCCTCTGGACGCTGCGGTTGGACACCGACAGCACGGCCTCCACACGGTCACCCTGCCTGGCGGTCAGCAGTCCGGAGATCAGGTATCGACCGTCCAGTGGTACAGTGAAGATCCCTTTGGAGAGGGTTTAGTCCGATCAATAGTGTTTCTAATGCAGTCATGGCCTGCACTTTTGGCAACAGAAAACACTAAGGCCATTCATAAGATTAGGTAAGGTAAGGTAAGGTAAGGTAAGGTAAGGTAAAGTAAGGTAAGGTAAGATAAGGTAAGGTAAGGTAAAGTAAGGTAAAGTAATGTAAGGTAAAGTAAGGTAAGATAAGGTAAGGTAAGGTAAAGTAAGGTAAGATAAGGTAAGGTAAAGTAAGGTAAGATAAGGTAAGGTAAGGTAAGGTAAGGTAAGGTAAGGTAAGGTAAGGTAAAGTAAGGTAAGGTAAGATAAGGTAAGGTAAGGTAAAGTAAGGTAAAGTAATGTAAGGTAAAGTAAGGTAAGATAAGGTAAGGTAAAGTAAGGTAAGATAAGGTAAGGTAAAGTAAGGTAAGATAAAGTAAGGTAAGGTAAGATAAGGTAAGGTAAAGTAAGGTAAGGTAAAGTAATGTAAGGTAAAGTAAGGTAAGATAAGGTAAGGTAAGGTAAAGTAAGGTAAAGTAATGTAAGGTAAAGTAAGGTAAGGTAAGGTAAAGTAAGATAAGATAAGATAAGGTAAGGTAAAGTAAGGTAAGGTAAAGTAAGGTAAGGTAAAGTAAGGTAAGATAAGGTAAGGTAAAGTAAGTTAAGGTAAAGTAAGGTAAGGTAAGATACGATAAGATAAGATAAGATAAGATACGATAAGATAAGATACGATGAGGTAAGGTTATATAAGATAAGATAAAATAAGGTGAGATGAGATAAGATTCAAGTATCTCAGCACTAAGGGTGACAGTAAAATGCCATAAAATGATAGTATAGTAATAAAATATGAAGAATTGAAAAATAAGAATAATAAAATTAATATAAAAATTTTAAAAAGTTATGAAAAAATATACAGGGTGGGGAAGCAAAATTTATAATATTTTGAGGCAGGGATTGAAAGACAGTGTATGACCAATTGGTTTATTGAAAGTCATGAGAATTTATTTGCCACAAGAAAATTGACATAATAGAAAATGTTTTTATTCTATGTGTCCTCCTTCTTTCTCAATAACTGCCTTCACACACTTCCTGAAACTAGTGCAAGTGTTCCTCAAATATTCGGGTGACAACTTCTCCCTTTCTTCTTTAATAGTATCTTCCAGACTTTCTCGTAATAGTTTTGCTCGTAGTCATTCTCTTCTTTCCATTATAAACAGTCTTTATGGACACTCCAACTATTTTTGAAATCTCCTTTGGTGTGACGAGTACATTCAGCAAATCACACACTCTTTGACGTTTGCTTTCCTGATTACTTGATATGGGCAAAAGTTTCTGAAAAGGTATGGATAATAGTGTTAGGTATGATTATGACATCAATATATGTTTGGTTTCAAAACAATTGACGTAGTGCCTGCTGAGAAAAAACAACTAAATGTTCATTGTAAATTTTGCTTCCCCACCCTGTACATATTATAAATAACTTTTTTCAAAGTAACTTTATTGCTTCATCTAACAGTCCATAGATAAGATAAGATAAGATAAGATAAGATAAGATAAGATAAGATAAGATAAGATAAGATAAGATAAGATAAGATAACGGCAGCAACATACAACAAGCAAGTGAAGAGAAATGACAGAACAACAATAAACAAGTGAAAAATTAAATATAATGAGAAAAAATAGAGTTAAATAATAATAAGAAATCTGGTATTTATATACATAGTTACAGAAATATATTGGCTATTTAAAGTTAAATATTATTTACAATTACAATACAGTACCTATTTACTAGAATCGATGAGAGATGCAGCTCAATGGTAAACTATGGCAATCTTATTTAAACCTTTCATGAATTATTATAAAACTGAATATGAATATTTCTCCCAAAAAATACTTAAATGTGTCCAATTGGATTAATGAGTCTGATACATACATTACAATTGATCATTTGTAGCTTAAACTCAACTTTAATCATAAATACATTTTTAGCAAAACTGTCCAAAAAGCCTTTCTCCATAAAGATAACATATGTTTGTTTTAGGAAAACGTAACCCTTTGATGCATGAACTTTCCTGAGTGTTTTTATTCCTCTTTAGGCATGAAAAAAACAATGTGATTGATTTTTTTTTTTTTTAATGAACCTATTTTTATGGAGTTACACAAAAAGGTTATTTTTTTCATATTATCTCCATGAAGTGAGAAATAACTAATATTGGAGTGGGTTAAAATGTGAGAAAACATCCGATGAGCTCCATTAAAAAACAACTATTTCATAGTTTTCACAAAGTATATCACTTTTTTATATATCGTTTTAAATACAGGTTTATTTCCTTCAAAAGTTAAACGCACGGTGTACAGCTAAGTGGATATTTTTGTAAGAAAACTGTTAATTACAGTCTAATAACAACTAACAAATTATTTACATTCAAAGCAGATCAGGTTTATCAAGAACAGCAAAGTTACAGTAATGGTATAAATTACAGTGTATGGTATGGTGCATAAGCGTCCACTGTGTTGGATGTTATGAAACTAAAACAACAAAACCCATGAATATACAAGAGAACAGCTGCAGAAGAACTGTCCACTGGAGTGACCAGTATGCATGAAAGGGTTAATGTAAATTGAACTGTAGTAGATATATATTAATAATTAATCAGGCAATCCATGTAGTAATTTTGGTTTTGTAGTACTATTTCTAGACCAAAGTCAATAATTAAGAGTAATTATTGCAAATATTATGGTTTTAAGTGAAGTTTGAGTTGACCTCATGCATGAAAGGGTTAATATCATGGATCCATCTTTTGTCCATGAGTCAAACTTTTCTCCCTTTTTGATGCAGCTGCAGATGTTAAAACTTATTACCTTACACTTGCATGTACCTGCTTTCATAATCTAAATGAACCTCTGTCACTATTCCTACATAAAACATCTGCTCTGGACCACATATATACGATACTTACCTTTACTTTTATTCACTTCTAAATATCTGAAAGCTGTAGACACATTGTATGATAAAAGTGCAAAATTTAGAAAATTTCCAGGTGAAATTTAAACACAATTTCTTCAACGTAAACTCTAAAACTTGGTGTTTTATATGGTATTATGGGATGTTTACCTGTGTGGGGATTGTAGTGACCGCCATCGTTGATCAGAACCCTGTTGAAGCGGATGACGCCAAAGTCTCCAGAGAAGGGCTGCTGGGTGAGACCGGCCGAGAAGGAGAAAGGATCTGCAAGGGCGCTGTTGTCTACAGAGACTGGACCAAAAACAAAAAAAAAATCAGTTTCTCATTTTAGAGATAACAATTAGATAAAGAGTTAACGAAATATGAGCCATTACATTACAGAAAGTCTCTACAAAGCTTCTTATGAAAGCTAATAATTAAGAGCAAAGTTACACTATGTTTCACAGGATAAATATACATGAAAAACTAGTTTTCCACATAAAAATTAACAAAAACAAGATAAATATCACGACACATGTCAAATCAAATATTTACTTTAGGTTTCAAGGCTGATTTTTCTTCCTAAGGTTTAAAAAAAACAGACGTTACTTGTGGTTTAAAATGATTATTTTTGTTCAGAATGTGACAAAAACTCCAAAAATATAGAGAAAGACCATTTAAAACAATTATAATGGGTTCTTGAGTCTGTTTGCTCATGCAAAATGAAATCTGATTAATATAGATTGAAAATGAATGATATTTAATCATGATTAATCCAAATTAATCCACAGCAACCCTGTGATTAATCTGATTAAAAAATTTAATTGTTTGACAGCACTAGTAAACAGCAATATTTCCTGTTTAAGTTTAATGGGAGGTTTTTCTTCCTTAAAATGTCCTTCTTAAAATGACTGAACGTCTCTGGCAATGCATTTGGGGCAGTTTGTCCAAGCATGAGCAAATGGTCAGTTGATCTGGTAGTGACAGGCAGCAGAACCAAAACATAAAGATGGAAGACTCTAAACAGCACGTTGGCCCTCTGGATGGAAATATGAAGACAAAAAAAACCAAGATGGAACAGTCGTCTCAAGTTGTTTTGTTGAAACTGCTGAAGGTGTTTAATAAACACATTAAGTGCATATATATTCCCTTCTTTCTTGAGTCTGTTTGCTCATGCAAATGAAATCCGATTAATATAGATTAAAAATGAATTATATTTAATAATGATTAATCAAAATTAATCCACAGCAACCCTGTGATTAATCAGATTAAAAACTTTAACTGTTTGACAGCACTAGTAAACATTAATATTTCCTATTTAAGTTTAATGGGAGGTTTTTCTTCCTAAGCAAGATGTGAAGAAAGTAGATCGTTAGTTGTGGTAAAAAATAATTATTCACAGTCAGAGCGTGAAAAATTTAGAGGTAGAACATTAAAATCATCGTCATGGATAAAATAAAAAAAAAAAAAAAACGATTTTGAGAGAAATTAACTAAAAACCGTCTCTGAGGCATTTTGGAAGCAAATATAACAAATTTAAACCAAACTAACCAATGTAATGATATTTATCCCAATATAAAACTATATTATAACATTTGTCAGTATTGTTTTGTATCCCTGACCCCTGAGAGAAAAGAAACACCTGAATTCAACATGTCCCAATACTTTTGTCCATTTGTGTTTGAGTTAGGCAATTATGCTATGAGGCTAACGATTTACAATACAGTAGGTACAAAGAGGCAGACTGATTATCAAATATATTAGAAACAAATCCTGCTTCTTTTCCAATTAGATAAAGAGTAATAATTACTAATTACTAATATACTAATAATTAAGACCAAAGTTACAAAGTGTTTTACAGGATAAATATACATGAAAAACTAGTTTTCCTCATAAAAATTAACAAAAACAAGATAAATATCCCAACGCATGTCAAATCAAATATTTACTTTAGGTTTCAAGGCTGATTTTTCTTCCTAAGGTTTAATGAAACCAGACGTTACTTGTGGTTTAAAATGATTATTTTTGTTCAGAATGTGACAAAAACTTCAAAAATATAGAGAAAGACCACTGAAAACAATTATAATGATTTTTTTTTTCTTTTTAATTCAGCTTTAAGTAAAATTACGTAAAAACAAACTCTGGATCATTTTACGAGTTACAATGTAAACATTAATTTACATTACCCTGGTCTGCCTGAGTTGTGTCCAAACTCTGTGGATAACCTTTGCTTTGTATATTAACAGTCTTCTTGTTTTTCTTGCTTTTTATGAGCTTTTTCACAAAATTTATGACTGTATTCAGGAAGATATGTGAGTTTTTTCTTGTAAATGTATGACTCCCATCTTCACCACCCCCTCCTGATTCATAGTTGTTTATATAAGTGGTTAAAATTTCACTCTGACAGTCTAATTTTTTTTTTCCTGCAATTTCGTTGCACAGCCTTTGTAACGAAAATAGAGCCTATTCTATTCTATTCTATTCTATTCTATTCTATTCTATTCTATTCTATTCTATTCTATTCTATTCTATTCTATTCTATTCTATTCTACTTTCACTGAGTAAATGTATTCATCAAATCAATGAGTGGATGTGCCAGAAGTGATTGTTTTTAGCCCCCCCCCCCAAAAAAAAGAAGACAGGTCAAAGGTCAGTGCTCACCTTAACTCCATGTCATTGAACTCTACAAACCAAGCCAGAAATCTTGGTGTAATTATTGACTCAGACCTGAATTTTAACAACCATTTAAAAGCTATTATTAAGTCTGCCTATTACCACCTGAAGAACAGCGCTAGAATCATGACAGTCTAGTTTTTTGTTTTTTTTTTTTCTGCAATTTTGTTGCACAGCCTTTGTAATGACAATAAAGCCTATTCTATTCTATTCTATTCTATTCTATTCTATTCTATTCTATTCTATTCTATTCTGCAGATCTGCAGCACATACAGGGTGGGGAAGCAAAATTTACAATGAACATTTAGTTGTTTTTTTCTCAGCAGGCACTACGTCAATTGTTTTGAAACCAAACATATATTGATGTCATAATCATACCTAACACTATTATCCATACCTTTTCAGAAACTTTTGCCCATATGAGTAATCAGGAAAGCAAACGTCATAGAGTGTGTGATTTGCTGAATGCACTCGTCACACCAAAGGAGATTTCAAAAACAGTTGGAGTGTCCATAAAGACTGTTTATAATGTAAAGAAGAGAATGACTATGAGCAAAACTATTACGAGAAAGTCTGGAAGATACTATTAAAGAAGAATGGGAGAAGTTGTCACCTGAATATTTGAGGAACACTTGCGCAAGTTTCAGGAAGCGTGTGAAGGCAGTTATTGAGAAAGAAGGAGGACACATAGAATAAAAACATTTTCTATTATGTCAATTTTCTTGTGGCAAATAAATTCTCATGACTTTCAATAAACTAATTGGTCATACACTGTCTTTCAATCCCTGCCTCAAAATATTGTAAATTTGGCTTCCCCACCCTGTACTGTAAAGGCACAGTCTTTAGTTTCATATTAGACCCTATAGAGGATCTAAGCGGACTGTTCCCTTCTACACTGGGTTCTGGGGCTTTTCCATGCAGCGCTTTATAGGATTTTGAAATCAATCCGATGTTCGATGGGAAACCACTGAAGAGCAGCTGGAACTGCAGTGATATCCTCCCTATTAACTGTACTGTGAGTTGCAACATCGCAGCGACAGGACACAAAGACTGATTAGTTATTCAGCGTCCCTAGAGGACAATTATTCATCTAACTGTAGGAATATTTCTCAGATGAAGAAACGTGACTGACTGCACAAGATTACTGCATAGAGGCATTCAGACAGAGGTCAAAAATCACACCATGGGTTCTACCAGAGGATGTGTGCAGCTCTTATTCATTGTTTGATAAGATATGGTAAAGTAAGGTAATATAAGATAAGATAAGATAAGATAAGATAAGATGAGGTGAGATGAGATAAGATTCAAGTATCTCAGCACTGAGGGTGACAGTAAAATGCCATAAAATGATAGTATAGTAATAAAATATGAAGAATTGAAAAATAAGAATATGAAAATAAAATTGATATAAAATTTTTAAAAAGTTATGAAAAAATATACATATTACAAATAACATTTTTCAAAGTAACTTTATTGCTTCATCTAACAGTCCATAGATAAGATAAGATAAGATAAGATAAGATAAGATAAGATAAGATAAGCTAAGATAAGATAAGATAAGTTAACGGCAGCAACATACAACAACAAGCAAGCAAAGGGAAATGACAGATAGAACAACAACAACAAACAAGTGAAAAATGAAATATAAAGAGAAAAAATAGAGTAAAATAAAAATAAGAAATCTGGTATTCATATAAATACTTATAGAAATATATTGGCTATTTAAAATGAACTATTATTTACAATTACATTATAGTACCTATTTACTAGAATCGATTAGAGATGCAGCTAAGTGGTATACAATGAATATCTTATTAAAGCCTTTCATGAATTATTATAAAACTGAATGTGATTATTTCTCCCAAAAAACACTTAAATGTGTCTGAATTAATGAGTGTGATACATTAATGCATAGAAGCATTCAGACAGAGGTCAAAAATCCCCTCATGGGTTCTACCAGAGGATGTGTGTAGCTCTTATTCATTATTTGACTGCAGTAACTACCATTCTGAGTTGGATGTTTACCTGGTGATGCAACTGGAGCTTGGTACATTTGGTTCCATGGTGTCTTTACTGTTTCAGAACCTACAAGATACAAACATAGAAAGCAGAAATTCATTCCTACTATCAGCACTGTGATCAAAACGTAGCGGTTTTATAAGATAAGACAACTGTGTGGGAAAAAATAGCTTGTCGGTGCAGCGCTGATGGTCATTATCTACCTCGCTAATGCCACTTCTCTAATTACCGTCAAGTGTAACATTTGCCACGGAGCCAAAACTTTCTGCTAAGTGACTGCAAGACGAGCTAAAATCCTTCCACAGTTCGCCCACACTTTCTTTAACTAAACACATCCAGTTCCCACTCCCTCACACTCCCGAGAGTGCAAATTATTTACAGCTTTTGCACTTTTTCCACTGACGTAGATGCATGGATTTGAACTTGGTAATGATCTGCTGCAGTACCTTGGTGTCTGCTCGACTGAGGCTTGAATGATGCAGGCTGTAGAGGAGGATAACCTGTAGAAGACACAGAGGATGAGCGCAGGGTTTACAGCAGGGGTGACAAACTCATTTTAGTTCAGGGGCCACATTCAGCCCAATTTGATCTGCAGTGGGCCGAACCAGTAAAATAATGACTTAATAACCTATAAATAATGAGAAATCCAAGTTTTTCTTTTTGTTTTAGTACAAAAAAAACCCTAATTAAATTATGAAAATATTTACATTTTACAAAAAAGATGTGAATAACCTGAAAAAACTGAAATTTCATTTGAAAAATTAGTGCAATTTTAACAATATTATGCCTCGACTTATTATTTATACATGTACATTTACACACAGTGTTCCATAAATATTTGGTAACAGGCAGAATATTGTTAAAATTTTGGAGTTTGGAACTAAAATTTGAACAATTTCTACAATATTCCATCCACAACTCCAGATCACAGTGGATCCATAAATGCACAAAACATTTAGGAACAGGCAGAATATTGTTCAAATTGCATATTTTGGGTTGTTCATCTTTGTTTTTATTTATGTATTTATTTGCATTTCATTGTGAAAGAATAGTTTTGTAAATGTAAATAATTTCAGTGAAAAAAGTAAAATTATATTATGATCAGGTTTACATCTACAAAGTTTCCTTAAAAATCTGAATAACATGAACAACTTGAATTGTCTTAACCTGTTAAACCCTGACCATATTTTCAGGGGAAAAACGCCTAAAAAGACATACCCAAAGTAAATGAAGAATTACTCCACAATAATAAGGTTCATATGGATGTTCTTGGTGTCTGTGGACATTTAGAGACCTCACAGAATCTATTCACATTGTCTAAAATATTGTATCTATTACTATGCCTGAGTAAACTGTAACAAACTAAAAGAGAAATTAGAATTTTTTATCCTCGCCTGTTTTTTTTTCGGCTGGATTGACGATGATATGCATAAATTAATTGTTCGTGTCTGAGATTTTTAATAGCGTATATCACCCCACAAAGATTAAAAATAAAGTTTGAACATTAAAGTTTGCACTAAAATACACTTTTGATGTACTTTTAGTAACATTAGGGTCTAAACTTTGAGCAAAAGTTGAAAAAAAAACATCCATTGTCCTGATTTATTATATTTTTATAGTAGATGAATATTAATATAATTTTTTCGGCCCACAGGCAGGCTGATTGGGCTAAAGAGGTTAAGAAAAACAAGTGCAATTTTAACAATACTATACCTCAGTTTATCAGTTTATCATTTCCACATGTGTGTTACGATCACACAAAACATTTAGTAACAGGCAGAATATTGGTAAAATTGCATTTACTTTTTTTACAGACATTTCCGTTTGTTCATATTTGTTCAGGTTATTCACATTTTTTTGTAAATGTATAGTTTGGTAATGTAAACATTTTCATGTAATTTAACTTTTTACACCAAAAAAACAAAGAGAATGTTTGGGGTTGTCATTATTCATAGGTTATTATGATAGTATTTTACTGGTTCTGACCCACTGGAAATCTAATTGGACTGTATGTGTCTGTATGTGGAACCTGAATTAAAAGGATTTTCAACAACACTGATTAATATCTTCAGTGTAATTTTTGCATTTGTCAAATTCATCCCAGGGGCCGGACTGGACCTTTTTGGCGGGCCGGATTTGGACCCTGGGCCGCATGTTTGACACCTGTGGTTTAGAGGATGCACATGGTGAACTTTATGGAAAGAGAAGGTATATGAACCCAGGGCTGGTTACAATCTAGGCTCCAGAATTATGAACTGGCTGCGGTATTGATTTATCTATTTCTGAACAATGGAATCTAAAGCTACACATTCAGGCGTCGATGATATTAACAGACACCACAGACTGTCTATTCCGAAGCCGTATATGAGATTTTCCACGACTCCCTCTTCTTTATCAGTGACATTTCACACAACATCTGCCTGTGTTGTTGCCAGAGACCACGCCTTTGTTTGTGTGTGTTTTATTTTCTCTAAGTCTAGTCCAGTTAATTCAATGCAGATCTAACTTAATATGAAGCAGCCTGTTTTCTCTTCTGGTACAGTTCATCCTTTTAAAAACACATTTGTTTAACTAATCTTGTAACATGTAAATGACAAAAACACTAACATTCACAGCTCTCGGTGTGGGTGGGTTAAAAAAGTGCACTTCAGACTTGGGTTAATATAGATTTATAGACTAAACCTTGGTTGAACTGTGCATTTTGTGCATTCTGATCAGGTTAGATGTGTGTAGGATATAAATCTGACATGACTAAGAACTGACAGCATTGTTGAAAAATGTTGGCTCAGCCCACTTTTCTGCAGTCACTGCCTAAAGTATAACAGTCGCAGGGCAGAACACTTGTTTCTTGTCACTTACATGAAGATAGCTTCCACTCTTTGGATTTATGGCATGTAATTTCTGCAACTGGTATTCACTCAAACTATTACTAAATATGTAATGAAGTAGTTTGGGATTGTGAGAGTGGTGTTTTCAGGAGCAGGTCTTTTCAGACCCTGGACATTTTGGAGCATAAGGCCTGGACGTTTCCAACCCTGGGATAAAGCCTTTTCAGCCCAAACTTAGTGTACTGATATACACGTAAATACACGAAATTTGTAAATGCATACAATGCAGAAGATGTTTCAGACCAAACTTAGTGCATGTTTAGGATATCTTCTTCTAAATCACAGGTGTCAAACATGGGGCCTGGGGGCCAAATCTGGCCCACCAAAGCTTCCAATCCGGCCCGCAGGATGAATTTGCAAAGTGCAAGTTAAGGCATCAAAGTAAAAAATAATATCATAATAACCTATAAATAATGACAACACCAATTTTTTCTCTTTGATTTAGTGCAAAAACATTCAATTATGAAAATGTTTACATTAACAAACTACCCTTTAACAAAAAAATGTGAATAACCTGAACAAATATGAACAACCTGAAATGTCTAAAGAAAATCAAATGGAATTTAACAATATCCTGCTTGTTACTACATGTTTTGTGCCTATGTAGGTCTGATCTGTAATGTATATGTATAAATGATAAGTCCAGGCATAATATTGATCAAATTGTACTTATATTTCTTAACAAATTCCATTTTTTTTCAGGTTATTCACATCCTTTTGTTTGGATAGTTTGTAAATGTAAATACTGGTGTAATTGAATGTTATTTTTTGTGCCAAAAACAATTTGGAGTTGTCATTATTTACTGACTATCATGTTATTATTTTACTGGTCCGGCCCACTTCAGATTAATTTGGGCTGAATGTGGCCCCCGGAAGAAAATGAGTTTGACACCGCTGATCTAAACTAATTAATGTAAACATCATCTTATTAACAATTATAGTAGTGCATGTTAGGTTCCTAACCAATTCCTTATTCAATCTTAATAAATTATTAACGTTTTATTTTCACATGACATATTTAACACTGTATCATGATTGAAATCCAACCTCAGCTTGTTGATAAGATGAAAAGTTTCATTAGTTTGTCCCCCAACAACTTTGAAAGTAACATTTCACAGAGCTTGGTACATGTTATTTGCGACGTAGCTCTCATGATCTTAAAATGGATAAAATTTATCTTATACATATTTAGAATATCTCCTTCTAAACTAATTAATGTAAACATGAATGTACTGGGGGAGGAGTTTAAAATGTGCTATGCCATGAATGAAGCATCAAAATCACTGTAAAATTGTATAGCTGAGTGACAGAGTTTTTTTTTTTTTGGGGGGGGGGGCTTACAGAGATGACCCCTTGCCACTCTCACTGGATGATAAGAAACCATGTTAATTATACCCAGTAGGTTTGTGAGGCGAAACGTCTTGACCAGTAGGGTGAACTGTCCAGACTTCACATGCAAAACGGAGGAGGCGAAACGTCTGGCAACAGTGTTTTCATGGCTACCATGACATAAATGTACAGATAACACGCCAATTAAAAGTGTTATCTGTATGCGTTATGAGCTTTCCATGTGTATGTTCACCCTGCTATTAGACCCCTGTCCAACCTGAATCGATGCGTCAAATACCATGCACTGAGGGTTAGGGTTAGGGTCATGTAAACCGGAGAGCTTGGTGTAAATTGACATGCAATCAGATGATGCTGAATAAAGGCAAAAGGTCGATAATGCGTACATATAAGCATTCCAAATGCCATAAGAACTGGTGTGACATACAACACCATTAAATTCTTGAGATCGGTCTGTTTTTCATCAGCATCAGCACTTCTCACCTGGCGCTCCAGCAAAGCCTTTAACAGGCATGTTCGACGAGTCCTCAGACCCCCTCCGCACAGTCACCCTGCGTATGTAGCCTGGGGGTCCGGCCTCACCGGTCTCCACCACAGGCCTCAGTGGGACCAGGGGGACGCTGGGGTGGGCCGGCTGCTGGGGGCTGGACGGCTGCTTCAGTGATGGGTTGATGTTGCGGTTGGTGTTGGGGTGCCCGGACTGGCTGGGATTGTACGGCTGCCTGGGGCTGGATGGCGCAGGTGGGATGATGAGGGGGATGTGGATTTGTTGTATTCTTTTTCGGGGTGAATCAGGTGGAGAAGAGGGCCTCTCTGGTCTTAAGGTCATACCTTGGAAATAAAAAAAATATATAAATAGATACCTACTCAGCATATTACTAGCTGCAGGAAAAAAAGCAATAACTAAACGGTGGATGACACAAGAAGAACCGACAATAAATAATTGGATAGACATAACCATGGGAATTTATAGGATGGAAAGAAGAACCTTCACTGTAAATTTGAAGATGGATGTTTTTGTGCAACACTGGGAGGGATGGGTGAGATATGTGAAGCCTTTGAGATCTGATTTTGCTGAGATGAATGCATGAATATGAACCCAAAAATCCTCTGAAGGAAATATGTTTTTGTGTTTCTGTTTATCTTTATTTATGCATTGATTCTTTACTTTGAGATCCTGTATGCCAGGACCATGATGAGCTGCTGTAAATGTTTTTTTTTTTTTTGTTTTTTTTTTTACACCCACTCTCTGGATGTACATAGTTTGTCTATTTGTTTGTTTTTTCAATGTATGAAAAAAAAAACTGAATTCTTTCAATAAAAAGAGAATAAAAAAAAAATGAAAAAAAAAAAAAATCTGACATTATATTTATTAACTTACTATAAAACAGAAAAGAAAAGCTGGTCACCTTTTCATCCAAGTGAAAGATGTGGGAAGAAAACTGAGTCCTTGTTTTCTCGCATTCACCCCCCCACCCCACCCCCTGTCCCATGAAATCCCTTTGAAAGACCTCTATTCTGATGACAGGCCAAATTAGACTTCACTTACAGCACACCTCTAAGCTTTTTTTGTTACCAGTACAATTATTATCCTCCATAAAAAAACAAAGTGGGCGGTCGATGTGAGTTTTAGACTGAAACCATCTGAACGGAAACCAGTTGGCTGCTCGCCAGAACCCCTGAAGGCACAGACATCACCTGGGTCTCTACAGCAAGAGGCTACGACTGTGTCCTGAGGACACATAACAAAAATAATTACAGTACTCTGAGCTAGCACCTTTTTACACCAGGTGTCAGACACAATGTGTCACCCCATATTACAGGCACAGGGTTGTATAGTGAACGCCTTGTTCTGCTTTCTTTATCTGTATGTATGGTGCTGGTTAAACCTTGTAGGCTAATTTGGCCTTGAATAGGGCACATTTAACAGGATTACAGTAATGTCATTCAGTCTGACACTTAGATCAGTGAAATGACCTCTTAATGCAAATAGGTATGGACTTAAGAGTTTATGGATAAGAATTCACTCTTTAAAGAAGCAAAAACACAAAACCAAACCCCTTCTGTAACAAATACCTCAACTATTATATGCAGAACTGTGGGGAAAGTGCTAATAGTATCAGCAGTACCGTCCACAATAAGCTTCAACAATATGAGCATATAAGGAGAGAACTCACAAAGGCACAAGTGAGCCACAAAAAAAAAAAAAAAAAAAAAAAAAAAAGGTGTTACAGCACGTTTCTGCAAACTAATCTCAAGACAATTTGTCATCTGCCTGACCTCAACAGGCATTTGTTGGTTGGGGCGTCAAAAAAATCCAGGACTTATATTTTTCATATCATCATTATTATGATATGATCTATTTTTGGTTCACAAACATGAGCTCACACATATCTGCGGTTTCCAAAAATGTAAAATAACAGCGTTTTGTTCTGGCGACAGCAGTTACAATGGTTTCTTTATGACTAAATGTGTCTGCAGTCTGCAGATGACAACATGCCATGAAAATCAGCTATGAATCAGCTGATACAGGGGCCTCTCCGGTGTTGTCCCTGAACTAACAAAGTGCTCAGTTTACAAGACAAAAGTTAGCAGCAACATTAACCCTTTCATGCACACTGGTCACTACAGTGGACAGCTGTTCAAAAGTGTTCTCTTGTATATTCATGGATTTTGCTGTTTTAGTTCTATATCAGCCAACACAGTGGACGCTTATGCATCATCCCATACACTGACATTCATACCATTACTGTAACTTTGCTGTTCTAGATAAACCTGATCTGCAGTTAGATGTTTGAGAGTAAAAAAACTGCTTATTGTTATTAGACTGTAATTAATAGTTTTGTTTTTTTCTTTTTTGCATGTTAACTCCATGCAGGTATGTTAAAATGTGAGAAAACATCAGATTAGCAGCATTAAACATGTTATTTCATAGTTTTCAACCAGTATATAAGTAAATACAAGTTTCTTTGGTTCTAAAACTAAACATATGGTA
The DNA here is from genome assembly GCF_902148855.1 of Sphaeramia orbicularis. NCBI lineage: Eukaryota > Metazoa > Chordata > Actinopteri > Kurtiformes > Apogonidae > Sphaeramia > Sphaeramia orbicularis. Next base: position 30,576,253 of record NC_043973.1, read on the forward strand.
TCCAGCTGAGTGGACATTTTTGTAACTCCATAAAAAATAGGCTAAAAAAAAAAAAAAAAATCAATAGAATTGTTATTTTTATGCCTAAAAGAAGGATAAAAACACTCAGGAAAAAAATCTTGATAGAGGTTCTCATAATTCATGCATGAAAGGGTTAATGCTACAAGGCTGTGCTCACTGATAGTTATTAATAAAGTTAAACTACATCAAAAGTAATTTAACTTGTACTAAAGCAAAGTGGAAAGGACCGGGACAACAACTGAATTGCATTAGAGTCTACCTGTTACTAGAGATCAGGAAAGTAATCTGCCATTCTGTACTTATCAAATAAAACATTATCAACCACAACCAAAATTCTTCCTTTTTACTGCAAGTGATACCACAAGCTACTCAGAAGCCACATGTATAATCAAAAACAAATTAAACCCAGCAATCATGTTGTACTGCGATAATCAGAAATCTCCTCTTCATTTCCTCCCGGTACCTCCTTCAGGACGCTGGTTGACTGAGTGCATATTTCCCATGAGCTCTCAGCCTGTGTCTCACTGAGGGGGCAACCGCAAAGTCGATAAACACACAGAAAAAGCGCACACACATACACACACACACACATACACAAGGGTACTGGTGCAACCAAGAGCATCACCAAAACCAGATGTTATTGCTTACAACCAGATTGAGACACTGCGAGGGTGAAGGGGGTGCTTTAATCATTCCTGCTCCTACAGTTTTGGGCGACACCGTGTGATTGTTAAGAGAGCGTCAGAGAATATTGCAGCAGACAGCCTGATGGAGCGGTGGAAAATGGTGTCAAGGGGCATGCGGCGAGGTGTGGCGGTTACACGCACATGCAATAATGCATCACTCATACTGTGTGACATAGAGGATTCTTTTTCATTTTCTTGCCGCTCGCATGGACACAATTTGGTCCTCCTCCGCCCTTTATTTTACTTTTTCTTTCTTTTTTTTTTTTTTTTTTTTTTTTAATAAATATCTTTTTATTTCACAAAAGAAACTCATCCAGATACAGTAACATAGTGATACTGGGTCTTACTTTTTGCAATTCTCCTTTGTGCACTCTTCCCATCCCCCACCCCTAAAGAAATATAAACCAACTAAACATACTCAAAAGTAACAGGCCAAAAACATAAAAGTCTAAATATAATAATAATAATAATAATAATAATAATAATGAGATAAAATGAAATAAAATAATAACCATCATCACAATAATAACAGTAATAAGGCTAACAACATAAGCATGAGCGTAGTGATGCATGCTGTAACATAGGGCAGTATTCATGGCGTACAATACTGGAGAGTAAAGGCAACCAAAATTCATTATAGAGATGGCCACAACTATATTTATCCAAAGTCAGTTTTTCGAAAGGTAAAAATCATCTGTCCTGTTTAAGGTTAATGTATATTGTGCATTGTCCCTGACTAAAATAAATCAAATAAAATCTGTATTACTGTATATTGTGGCCTCTTTTAACGTTTCTTTATGAAATGACTACTGGACTAATTTAAAGTTGACTAAATACCTAGGGCTGAGGACTAAATGAAAACACTCGATGAGTTCTTTCTGCTGCTAAAAGGACACAATTTTATTTATTTATTTCCTTTTTTTCTTCTTTCTCATACACATACACATACACATAGAGTATTCCTTTTCATTTTCTTGCCGCTCGCATGGACACAATTTCGTCCTCCTCCGCCCCTTATTTTACTTTTTTTTTTTTTTAAATAAATTTTTATTTCACAAAAGAAACTCATCCAGATACAGTAACATAGTGATACTGAGTCTTACTTTTTGCAATTCTCCTTTGTGCACTCTTCCCATCCCCCACCCCTAAAAAAATATAAACCAACTAAACACACTCAAAAGTAACAGACCAAAAACATACAAGTCTAAATATAATAATAATAATAATAATAATAATAATAATAATAATAATAATAATAATAATAATAATAATAATGAGATAAAATTAAATAAAATAATCATCATCATCATCATCATCCCTCTCCTCCTCCTCATCATCATCATTATCACAGTAATAACAGTAATAAGGCTAACAACATAAGCATGAGCGTAGTGATGCGTGCTGTAACATAAATAGCAGTAATAGGGCAGTATTCATGGCGTACAAACTCAAACTTTCTCCATACCGGAGAGTAAAGGCAACCAAAATTCATTATAGAGATGGCCACAACTATATTTATCCAAAGTCAGTTTTTCTAAAGGTAAAAATCATCTGTCCTGTTTAAGGTTAATGTATATTGTGCATTGTCCCTGTCTAAAATAAATCAAATAAAATCTGTATTACTGTATATTGTGGCCTCTTTTAACGTTTCTTTATTAAATGACTACTGGACTAATTTAAAGTTGACTAAACACCTAGGGCTGAGGACTAAATGAAAACACTCGATGAGCTCTTTCTGCCACTAAAAGGACACAATTTTATTTATTTATTTCCTTTTTTTCTTCTTTCTCATACACATACACATAGAGTATTCCTTTTCATTTTCTTGCCGCTCGCATGGACACAATTTCGTCCTCCTCCGCCCCTTATTTTACTGATATTAAAGGTTGGAATTATGCACTGTACGGCAGACCTCAGGGACTCCCATTGTGTATCTGGGTCCATTATGCTCTGAAGACTTCCAGATGGGCTCACGGGGTTAGAGAAGGAAACACCTCACCTCGCAGCTTCACAAAACTCTGCTGGAAAGCTGCTACAGTCAAAGCACCCCTTCAAAATTCTGTTAAATATATGCAGCATGTGCGGCGGTGTCGAATACAGTTTTCCATTCTTTCCCCCGCAGACACCCTTTGACTTCAAACAGACTTTGATGTCTTGTTTTTCCTGTATTCCCTCATCATAGTAGACAGTTAATCTCACTGCCCGCTTCTCCGATACAAAGCCAGATTGATCAATTGCTGGGCATTGATCCGTGAAATCAAAGCATCTATTTTATCCCCTCTTCTATACAGTTTCTTTTTTTTTCTTGCTTTCTGAAGGCCTTGCTTGATGGTGCACACTTACAGGACAGGGGGAGCTTGAGTGGGAAGGGAAAAGAAGACCTCTAATATCCTTGGAAGGACAAATCGCAGGAAAAAAATCAGACAGACGGAGAAAGAAACACGGAAGTACACTCTCAAAAATAGAGGTACAAGATCAGAACATTTATGTACCTATAAGTACATTTTTTTAAGAATGTTCTCTCAAAGGTACAATATTGGTCTTTAGGAGGCCAGAATTGCACCTTTAGACTATGAAAAAGGCTCCAAAGTTCTGTAAAGTACAAATGTGTACTATAAGGTACCCTGCAGCATTAAAAACTGTGTGTAGACCATGAGAATAGGCTATAGGCTAGGAGAACTGAACAGTAGGACTAATTATAGATCAAACATTAGGCTTAGTGCATTATTTATTATATATCATACTGTAATTACTCTATATTCTATTTAATAATAATTTGTGTTTTAATTTAATAGCCCAATTAGCTCAATGATAATAGCCTAATAATTTATTTATCTTATTAGAACCTCTGATTATTGCCATAATCTCTGTTTTATCAAGTTTTCATTCACACCTCCATGTCTTGATGTCGTATCTTGCTTATTCCGTTTTTTTTTTGTTTTTTTTCTCAATGAGGCCACAAACTTTAAACATTATAGCATTATCAACTATATGAGAGTTTTCTTTCTATGTAAAGTACTTAACCCTTTCATGCATAGTGGTCACTACAGTGGACAGCCATTCTGCATCTGTTCTCTCATATATTCATGGGTTTTGTTGTTTTAGTTCCATATCAGCCAACACAGTGGGCGCTCATGCACCGTCCCATACACTGACATTCATACCATTACTATAACTTGCTTTACTTGATAAACCTGATCTACAGTGACATGTTTGTGTGTAAATCAATTGCTAATAAAAATTGGGAATATGAGAAAATGTAAGAAAACATCAGATTAGTTGCATTAAAAATGTTTTGATTTCTATAGTTTTAACACAGTATATCACTTTCTGATATTGCATTCCTTCCTTCAAAAATTAAACACATGGTGTTCAGCGGAGTGGACATTTTTGGAACTCCACAAAAAAATTATGAAGGTAGATGTGTTTTTTTATTGCTTTAACCACAAAAAAAATATATATATATATATATATATATATATATATATTTTTTTTTTTTTTTTTTTTTTTTTTTTTTCATTAAAAAAATTCAATAAAAAAAAAATTCACTTCAAAGAAAAAAATGTTCAAATGCATTTTTTTGGGTCATAATTTTTTTTTTCATTCAAACCCTTTTTTTTATTGTTTTTTTTTTTTTTAGTTAAAGCATTAAAGAAACAAATCTACCTTCATTAAAAAACAAGTTTATTAAAAAAAAAAATTCAATTGCATTGTTTTTTCATGCCTAAAGAGGAATAAAAACACTCAGGAAAAAAAATCTCGACTAAGGTTCTCATAATTCATGCATGATAGGGTTAAGGTACAAAAATGGACCGTTTCGAAAGGGTACAGAAATGTCTCTGAAAAAAGTACACCCCCAGCAACAAGCATTTGTACCCTTTTAAGTACAAGCTGGTACCTCTATTTTTGAGAGTGTAGAGAGAGCAATTCAGAGATAAGAAGAAAAAAAAAAATGGGATGGGGATGGTGATTTGAGCTGGACTGGGATAACCTCCAAAAACAAAAAAAGGAGGAGTAGGAAAAAAAAAAAAAACAGCTTGAAAAGAAAATAAGAAAATTCAGCTCTGCAGCCTTGTGATTTAGATTAATCACCAGCTAAATAAAAACAGCACAAACCTTTAAAAAAAAACTCCAGCTTTTTCTGTAGATCTACAGTTCCTAACAGCCTCTATTTGCAACCCCCTACGCCTGTCACCTAATCTTAACAAGCCTTTGATACATCACTGTTAAACTAAGTGATGCAACAGTCAACGCTGCTCAATAACAACTCCCAACTGGCATGAACACACACAAACACACACAAGCCTCTGCAGCTGAGGGTAACAGAGTGCCAACAGTTTGCAAGTTAAGTCACACAACTCCACTCAGCAGTCACTGTGACTGAGGGCAAAGCTATTTCAGTTAATCTTTCAGTTATGTTATTACAACACGTCGTCTGTTTGCGGCTTCCTCAGGGTCTTCATATGACTGTGTGGCGATGTGGAGAATATGAGCTCAAAACACTGAAAGGGAACATTTCTGGTGCTCGCAACCACTGCCACACCCACAGAGCTGGGATTTTTCATGGAAACTTTTATCTCTATATGGACTATTTCTTTCTTTCTGACAAGAGGAAAACATAAAATGATCAGCCACAAAGCTCAACTCCCTCTCTCATGGGACTGAGCATACTGACTACGAACACTAAGAAACAGAATATGATGACATTTCCCCTTAAACAGACTCACAAATAGAAATAACACTTAGGAACAGCCTCTGGGTGTTATGAACTTGTTATATAAACAACTAACAGTTGCAAAGCAGGAGAGCTAACAAACATTCTTTAAAATCCTGCTGCTGTAGACTATTCATTGTGATTTAATGTGGGCCAGAGGTTAGGTATAATTTTCCATATAAGGTAATGAAATCAAATATCACAGTTTGGAAATAACAGGCCGTACACTCTAAAAAATGATAAGTTGGCTCAATGTAAAAAATTGAGGCAACAATTTCCATTAATCTTTTGAAGTTATTTCAACTTGGCAAATTGCTTAAATGCTACAAGACTTCAGTAGTTCGGTCAACTTTATTACTTTAGCACAAACAACATGATTTGCTTTTTTCTCTACAAGCTTAATGAAGTCGAACCAACTTAATTTTAATTGTGTAAAAACTACTCCATTTAGTTATACTGACTTATTGTTTTACTTTTATTCTACTCATAAATGTCCAAACAAGTAGTTCCCTTAATTTTTTGAGTTGGCCTAACTTATTTCTGGACATCAGAACTAGTGCTGTGACGTTCACGAACGAATCGAATCTTTTAAACGGCTCTTTGAAATGAACGATGGGAACTGAGTCTTTGTAAAGAGCCGTTTATTTTATTTATTTATTTATTTTTTTTCTTTAAGGAGGGAGTGTCCGATTGCCTGTCAATTTAATGTCACTGAAACCCTCTTTGTTTTCAATTGTTTTCTTTTTGCTCAGATTGTTTCTTTTTGTTCGGTTGTAGCAACATCTGATGCATACATCTGCAGGCCAAAGTGTGCATTTTTTTTTTTTTAATCTATTTCTCATCACAGCATTCCCTTTCTTATTACCACATTTTGTTTCTACTTTGAAGAACAACCGTTTGAAGATATTTGTGTATTGTGCAGCTTTCCAGTATTTACATATATTTTTGTTCATGTTGCCAGAGTTACATACAATGTAATTCCATCATTTGCCTAATGTCACCTCACATGTCATGGATTTAGCCCACACATTTGAACTAACTATTCTTTTTTACGGTAAGATAATATTTACTGCCGTGCCAGTTAAACACCTTTAAAATGTAATGTCAATCATCACATGTAGCCTATTTAGTCATTCAAACACTGGTGTTTCAAAATAATGCCAAAAACATAAAAGAGTCAGTCTTTTGAACGGCTCTTTTCAGTGAACAGCTCCTGATTGAACGCCTCCCTTCAAAGAGCCAAAAGTCCCATCACTAATTTCTGGATATCAGAACAAATTCCACATAGAAATTCCATTTATATGATCACACTGCTTATTTCTTTATGCATCTTTATTACTAGACATTGTTGTTGCATGTTAATGTCTCAATTGTACACTATGCTGTTGTCCCCATGCTATTACAAATAATTAGTTCCTTTTGTCAAGCAATGAGGTATTGCATTGGACAACATAACTGTAATCAATAATAAACAGGAAAGGCCTGGTTTGGCCTATGGCTCTGACTCATGGTGCACTTCTATAAAAATGCAAAAATAAACACAAAAAGGACAATAAACATTAGCATGCTCACATTAACTCAGAATTAACACCAACATCACATCCCTGCTGAACCCCTGCACAGACAAGAACACATTTTCAACAATGTACCCAATACCCACAATGCAATGCGGCAAACACGCCACAATATATACTACAATTTTAAATGAGAAAGGAGCAAAATGTGTATTATTCAGTCCTTGAATAATTAAAACTACTGTTGCAAAAACAAAGCTAAATTCTATCAAGCCTTAAAGTTTAGTAAAGTTCTGTGTAAAGTTGTGTTTCTCCTTTTTTTTTTTCTGTGTTTCCCTCCATTTCTTGTGGTGGGTGTGGTCTGTCAGCAAAACATTTCCAGGCACGTCAGATTTCAACTCAGCTTTTAGAGGAAGCTTACAAGATTTTTAAGTTGTACTAACTTAATCTACTTCTTTGTTAAGTTAAAGGCAGAAATGTCCGTTCAAAATTGGTAAGTTATTAAGTTAAGACTGTTTCCCTTGTTCTTCATTTAGACCAGGGGTGTCAAACATGTGGCCCAGGGGCCAAAACCGGCCCACCCAAAGGGTCCAATCCGGCCCGTGGGATGAATTAGTGAAATACAAAAATTACACTGAAGATATTAACAATCAAGGAAGTCAAAATAAATTTAGTTCAGTTCCATCTAAAGTGGTCAGACCAGTAAAATACTATCATAATAAAGTATAAATAATGAAAACCACATATTTTTCTCTTTGTTTTAGTGTAAAAAAAAAGTAAAATTACACAAAAATGTTAACATTTACAGACTAGCCTTTTACAAAAAATGTGAAAAACCTGAAGAAATATGAACAACCTGAAATGTCTTAAGAGATTTAAGAGTAATTTTACCAATATTCTGTCTGTTATTAAATGTTTTGTTTATTTGTAGATCCACTGTGATCTGTGCGCTGTAATGAACATGTAAAAATGAGAAGCTGAGGCCAAATAATGGCATAAATAGTTAAAATTGCACTTTTTTTCTTAATAAATTTAATTTTGGTCATGGTTCATGTTTTTCCTTTTTTTTTTTTTTTTTTTTTAAAGATAGTTTGTAGATGTAGAAATTTTGATAATATAATCTTACTTTTTTCACTCTAAAACATAGAAATTAGACATACAAATTTTGAAATTTATATTATTTATGTATTATTACGTTATTATTTTAATGATCCGGCCCACTGCAGGTCATATTGGGTTTTATGTGGCCCCTGAACAAACATGAGTTTGACACCCCTGATTTAGACTAACTTAATAAAATAACTTATCAACTGATTTTAATGAATACATGTAGCAAACTGAATTTTTTAAGCAGAGAAAGCTCTTGATTTTAAGCTTAACATACTAACCCCATGAATCATTTTTTAGAGTGTGTCTGGCAAAGAGTGAAATGGAATACAAAATGCCTTCACGCTCTCCATCTTTCTGCACCGCAGCCATTAATCCATCCGCCCTCCTTTTCTCCTCAGGTCCCTATCATACCATTGTGTTGGCTGATAGCCTGCATGCCGTCTAAGAATGGGAGGCACCGGCGATGGGGGCCCCAGTTATGACATCACAGCTGAGGGCAGCGCAAGCATCTGGTCCTGGGTGTGGAGCCCTGTTTCTCCAACTCTCCATCAAGACTGGCTCCAGCAGTGAGTCAGGGCCCTTAATGAGGACCAGACTCCACACATCAGGCTGAGGTCACCCTACGGGAATCTCTGGAGGTTGGTATGTGTGCATGTGTAGGAAGAAAGAGAAGGGGAAGGGAAGGGAATGGGATGCATTGTATGTGCAGTGACTCTCTCTGTGTGTGCTGAGAGCCTGGGAGCTGAGGTTGAGGTCTGCACTTTTGTGGTATAAGTAAAAAAATTAAAAAAAAAAAAAAAGAAAAGAAAAAACTGTGTCACGGTCCAAGAAAGGGGACCTCACAACTCAACAAGTTCGTAAAGGGAGTAGGAGCGATGGAGTCGAGGTGTTTTCACATTTACATGAGGGAGCAATGAGGCACGAAACAGTTAAAATAAATCATCACAGTGGTTGGGAAGGGCAGAGATTGGGCTATAAACAGAGCTGGGCACGTTCAAATTTAAGATTCAATATACCTGTCCCATTACTGATATAAAAATGGGGGAATTTTTAGATCAACATTAAATCTAAGTCACAGGAAGTTTCCAATGTGGGCCTCTGCCTCTTGGTGCCGGGACATATTGAATGACACAGTCAAGGAAAAGCACGGGAGGCCCAGTGAACTTGTGTGTCCTCCCAGTCTGGGAAATACCCTGTGGCCATTCATGGGATCTGATCCTTCCCTTCAAGCGTCCGTGTAAACCAAGCAGGCACAATACATTATATGGAGGATTATCTGCAGGAAAGGTTTGTGTTTATACAGATGTTAATCAGGCTTGATAAAGTCGTATGTTGAAAGTTAGGGAGGAAGCTGTGTGTATTTAGTGAGTATAGTCTTATCCGGCTTCTTTTAGCTCATTTCTGTGTAATCATGTGTGAACAGTCCATAGAAAACCACAACTTACAGTCACCTACATTCATACATTCTGATTTAAAATATCCAATATATGATTTCTGCAACGTTCAGGTTATCAGCCTGACTTGTTGCATTAACCCTTTCATCCATGAATTATGAGAACCTAATCAAGATTTTTTTCCTCAGTGTTTTTATTACTCTTTAGGCATGAAAAAAACAATGTGATTCAACTTTTTTTTTTTTTTTATGAACCTAGTTTTCATGGGGTTGCGAAAATGTCCACTCAGCTGGACACCATGTGTTTAATTTTTGAAGCAAAGAAACATGTATTTACTGGCATACTGTGTGAAAACTATGAACAATTTTTTTTTTTTTAAATGCTGCTAATCTGATGTTTTCTGGTGTTACATTTTAACATTCTCTAATACTAGTTATTAATCACTTTATAGAGATAATATGCAAAAAAACAACTTTTTGTTGAAAAAAAAAACCCCTGTTAAATACAGTCTAATAATAATAACAAGCAATTGATTTACACTAAAACATGTTAGTGCAGATCAGGTTTATCAAGAACAGTAAAGTTACAGTAATGGTATGAATGTCAGTGTATGAGATGATCCACTGTGTTGGCTGATATGGAACTAAAACAATAAAATCCATGAAGATACAAAAGAACAGCTGTAGAATAACTGTCCACTGTAGTGACCACTATGCATGAAAGGGTTAATATGGTGTATTCCACATAATGTCAAATGAATCTGAGGTAAAGTTGAAAAGTTGCAAAAATAAAAAATAATTTTGTTTGGAGCAAATAATGAAGGTGGTTTTAGGTGGTCAGCAGGTAGCACTGTGGGTTACGTTACTATATAAACAGAGGAGAACGAGCACAACATTCTGTTCTCTTTTCCACCAAAAATTGCTGTGATGTCTTTTTTTTTTTTTTTTCGTACTTTTCAGAATATCTGAGAAGATACAACAAACACCTTATCAATCATATGAGTTAAATGTTCACTACATCAAAATCTACTGCAAATAGGTGTTTCCATTTCTTCTATGAATTTACACTTTGGCAAAAACCATCTGAAGCAAGTGAAGACACATCTCTGCAATTTCCATAATATTTTCCAATGAGAAACCTCAAAATGCACTTTAAACACTTTTATGCAAATGCACCTATTTTATATCCATTTTTCCCTTTTCACTAGAGTTGTATGAAGGTTAGTTTAGAAGGTCGAACTTAAAAAAACCCAAAACTCCTATGACAAAAACATTTTATTTTACAGAAGTTGCTGGTCTTCAGTTTCCTTGACTTTGGTGTTTTAATACACGACTTCAGATCTGCATGGACCCTTTAAACCAGTGTTTTTCAACCTTGGGGTCGCGGCTCCATATGGGGTCGCCTGGAATTCAAATGGGGTCACCTGAAATTTCTAGTAATTGATAAAAATAAAAACAAAATTACTAATAAAAAGTATTTTTTTATGATTCAATATATATTTCATTATAATTAAAACACCACTCACTTTTCCTAATAAAAGTCCACCTCAAATAAAATGCAGGATATAATATGTGAGAGGGAATATCTAGATTGACCTGATCATGTGACCGCATGTGTTACTCCACTTCAACCTGCCTGGACATAATCACAGTCAGAAACCAGATCAAACAGAGAATGGAAAGATTTCTTCGCCCGCCTGGCTCCACTAAGACATCTCCAAGACAAAAATGTCTCCATTTTGAATGTCTGGGGTCACCACAAATTTGTGATGTTAAAATGGGGTCATGAGCCAAAAAAGGTTGGGAACCACTGCTTTAAACCAGGGGTGTCAAACTCATTTTCTTCTGGGGGCCACATTCAAGCCCAATTTCATCTGAAGTGGGCCGGACCAGTCAAATAATAGCATGACAGCCAATAAATAATGACAACTCCAAATTGTTTTAGCACAAAAAATAACATTCAGTTGTGCCAATATTTACATTTATAAACTATCCAAACAAAAAGGATGTGAATAACCTGAAAAAAATGAAATTTGCTAAGAAATATAAGTACAATTTTACCAATATTCTGCCTTGACTTATCATTTATACATATGCATTACAGATCCGATCTACAAAGGCACAAAACATTCAGTAATAAGCAGAATATTGTTAAAATTGTACTTAATTTACTTCAGACATTTGAGGTTTTTCACATTTTATTGTTAAAGGACAGTTTGTTAATGTAAACATTTTCATAATTTTATGTTTTTTGCACTAAATCAAAGAGAAAAAAATGGTGTTGTCATTATTTATATATTATTATGATATTATTTTTGAGTTTGATGCCCTAACTCTCACTTTGCAAATTCATCCAACGGGCTGGATTAGAACCTTTGGCGGGCTGCATTTGGCCCCCAGGCCACATGTTTGACACCTGTGCTTTAAACCATCCAAGTCACCCAATAACACAAACAAAGTGGTCAAAGCAGCAGTAGACCAGCAACAGTGTTTTTCAAGACAAAATGACCGTTTCTGCTGGGTCTGGTGGGTTTGAGGAGAGTGGTAAAAGCTGCGGTCCCTGGTCTGACAGTAAGGTAAAGGGGTGAAAATATTCTAAATCCAGCACACACATGAACTGATAAAGTGTTTATGTGAATAAAATACATCAAATACTGCTTTTGGTTTCCCTACTCTTGTCTGCTTCTCCAAACTGAAGCAATAATGAGTACAATCTGCTCCAGGTAATAGACTGACTACGGATAAATACTTCATACAACAACACTTACAAAAATCTCAACTGACTTTGAGCTGTAAGAACACCCCTCTCAGAACACTACACTCTTACTTAGTCTATTTTCAGAAGCAGGAGGGATACCCAGAACTCATGTGTGAAATAACTGTGATATGAATAAAACACCAAAGCAGAATCTCATTGCGATAAATCTGTATGGAAGTAATTCCAGTGGAGAAAGGTAAAAAAAAAAAACATATGATGACGCTCATTTCAACCTGCTGATTTCAACACTGCCAAAATAAAAATAACTGATCCACAAAGGAAATCTTACAAGCCTAACACATACAAGCTCAAAGCTACTAACTTTGTGGTGTTTTATTCAACATGTTATTTTTGATGCTTCAGATGTCCATCCTGTCTCAGCTGTCTGCTCTCAGCAGCATCTCACAGAACTACACAGAATGGTTGTTTTTATCTTTTTGCACAACTCACCAGTGAGCTACTCGCTGCTCAGTGCTCACATCGAGATTGTATTTCAGCAAAAATAATCACACCAAAAAGGCTTACACAAAAAAGACAGTGCTCAACCAAATTCTCCCTTTGGATGTATAAATACCACATAGCTACTCACTGAATCCCTTTTTCCCCAATTATTTTTGTTTGGTGTAGGCTGATTACAGGGAAGAAATCTGCTGTTTTATTTCTCATTACTTGTAAAAACCAATTTGTCTGCAACTACAACTGCTTAACCGCTCTCCTACTATGACAGATAATATGACAGCATTATAGAGTACACCACCATCCGAATCCAAATATATTTAATTGGGCCATAATAGAATTAGCATTACTGAGGACGTAAAGGTCAATTTGCTTCTTGCAGATGAGTAGGAGGGAGTACATTTCCATGGAAGAAAGTCTTATCATCACTGGTCATTTCTGCTGTACTGACCCCAGCGATGTTATTACCTCCGCCAAGGAGGTTATGTTTTTGCCAGGGTTTGTTTGTTTGTCTGTTTGTTTGTTTGTCTGTCCGTTAGTGTGCAACATAACTCCAAAAGTTATGGACAGATTTGGATGAAATTTTCAGGGTTTGTTGGAAATGGGATAAGGAAGAAATGATTAAATTTTGGTGGTGATCGGGGGTGGGGGGGCCCACGGGGGGGCCCATTTCCAACAAACCCTGAAAATTTCATCAAAATCTGTCCATAACTTTTTGAGTTATGTTGCACACTAATGGACAGACAGACAGACAGACAGACAGACAAACAAACAAACAAACCCTGGCAAAAACATAACCTCCTTGGCGTGGGGGGGCCCACGGGGGGGGCCACTGATCAGCCTTGGCAGAGGTCTGCGCTCTCCGAGTGCTTCTAGTTTATGTATTTATTACCTCCGCCAAGGAGGTTATGTTTTTGCCAGGGTTTGTTTGTTTGTTTGTTTGTCTGTCCGTTAGTGTGCAACATAACTCAAAAAGTTATGGACAGATTTGGATGAAATTTTCAGGGTTTGTTGGAAATGGGATAAGGAAGAAATGATTAAATTTTGGTGGTGATCGGGGGTGGGGGGGCCCACGGGGGGCCCATTTCCAACAAACCCTGAAAATTTCATCCAAATCTGTCCATAACTTTTTGAGTTATGTTGCACACTAACGGACAGACAAACAGACAGACAGACAAACAAACAAACAAACAAACAAACCCTGACAAAAACATAACCTCCTTGGCGTGGGGGGGCCCACAGGGGGGGCCACTGATCAGCCTTGGCGGAGGTCTGCGCTCTCCGACTGCTTCTAGTTTAGGAAGTGGTGTTCATATAATAATGTTGATAAATATACTGTTACAAAAGACCCTAACCCAGGGGTGTCAAACATGCGGCCCGGGGCCAAATGCGGCCCCCCAAAGGGTCCAGTTCAGCCCCTAGGATGTTTTTGTCAAGTGCAAAAATTCCACATTCTTGAATTGAATTAAGCAAAAAAAAAAAAAAAATATATATATATATATATAGCTTGAATTAAGGAAAAAATCTTGAATTAAGACAAAAAAAACCTTCTTCAATTAAGTAAAAAAAAATCTTTAATTAAGCCAAAAAAAATATCTTCAATTAAGTAAAAAAAAATCTTCAATTAAGCCAAAAAAAAAAAAATCTCAAATTTAGCAAAAAATCTTGAATTAAGCCAAAAAAAATCTTCAATTAAGTAAAAAAAAATCTTGAATTAAGTCAAAAAAATTGTTTCAATTAAGTAAAAAAAAATCTTCAATTAAGCCAAAAAAAAAAAAATTCAATTAAGTAAAAAAAATCTTGAATCAAGCCAAAAAAAAATCTAGAATTAACAACTTAATTTTTTTTCTTTGTTTTAGTGCAAAAAAATAACATTGAATTATGAAAATATTTACAAGCTATGCTGTAACACTAAAATGTGAATAACCTGAACAAATATGAACCTGAAATGTCTACAGAAAATTCAGCACAATTTGAACTCTTTTTTTCCCGTTCCTCAGTGTTTAGTGTCTTTGTAGAGCTGATCCATAATGCACATGGACAAATGAGAAGTTGAGGAATAATATTGTTAAAATTGCACTAAATTTTCTTATATTTTTCAATTTAAATTTCAGTTTTTTCAGGATTTTTTTTTCTTTTGGATAGTTTATAAAAGTAAGTATTTTCATAATTTAATGTTTGTTTTTTTTTTTACACTAAAACAAAGACAAAAATTTGGAGTTGTCATTATTTATAACTCCATGGAGTTACCATGGAGGACGCAGAGCAGCTGGCACAAGACCGCCAGCGATGTAAAAAACTGGTTCACCTGGTCAGCTCAACGCACTGGGACGGGACACCTGCTCCGTCGCAGGAGCCCTAACTAACTAACATTATTTATAGGTTATTCTGTTATTATTTTGCTGGTTGGGCCCACTGCAGATCAAATTTAGCTGAATATGGCCCCTGAACTAAAATGAGTTTGACACCCCTGCTCTTACCATTTCTGAGAAGAGATGATCATAGAAACAATCATCAAACAGTCACCAAAACAGTGTCTTACCTGGCTCCTTAGCGGTGACGTCTTTCAAAACGTGTTTGGCCAATGCAGACAGCTGTGTCTGGACCCTCTGCAAGGAATTCTGCAGTGTTGTGATGTCTGCACCATGATTTCCACAGGTGATGTTCATCCTGTGCACACAGTCCCTCAGACCGACAACATTTCTCTCCAGTCCATCTTTGATCTCTTTGATACTGGCAGAAACCCCGTCCAACCTTCCACACACCTTTTCAAGTCTGGACACACGTCCATTCACAGCAGACATGTCTTCAGATACACCCTCAGTGTTTTGTCGACATTGTTTCAGTTCAGATGACACCTGTTCGCTGACTGTATCAAGTCTGTTTCTTAACTCGTTCACCTGATGAGTGATTGCGTCCACCTGAGGTACTGAAGTTCCATAGTCTCGTACTGGACTGCCACTGCCTCTCTGCTCTGCCTGGCAGCATGTTGAGTTCAATTTGCGCATATCCTGGTTGTATTTGCTCAGGGAATCACTTAACCCAGTAACAGCACCAGCCAGACCACGCACATTGTCTTGGAGATTAATCAGTCCTTTCTGGAAGTCCTGAATCGTTTTAGCTTGTCTCTCATTTCCAGCTGACTGACTTTGAACAAGGGCCTCTAGTTGTCTGAGCTTACCTTTGCTGACATTGACATCTGTGTTAAGAACATCCAAGTCATTTCTGTATCGCCTCAGGTCCTTCTGGATGATTTGGAGGATGTTTGATGCTGCAGATGACTCACCTGCATCTACAGTAACTCCTGAACTTGAGCACCCTGCAGAGCAAAGTTCTCCAACTGCATTGATTTTATCATCCAAACCTTGTAGAAGGAATTTGTTGTTGTTGACTTCGCTCTGAATGGAATCCACGGAGTCACCAAACATACCAGGGAATGAGTGGTTGCTCATCTCCACCAGCGTGTTGGTAAACTGGTCTTCCATGCCGTTCACACGCTCGTCCAGAAGCTGCCGAAGTGCTGCCACTTCGTCCACAATCATACGGGTCAACTTCTCTTCGATGTAGAAACAATGGGTCTCTGCATTTTGTTCTGTGATATTAATACGTGCCTCCAGCTCCTCAATCAGTGGGCTGAAATCACTCTCTCCTGGAGGTGTGGACAGGTGTGCCAGTTCATTATCGATCCGGACATTGAGGATGCGGTGAGCCTCTGCGATGCGATCGATCTCACGCCATAGGTCTTTGTGGTCACTGTGATCCTCATCTTCTGTTTGCCTTTGAGTTCGTACAGGTCCATCTGCAGCAGCCATTTCCAGACGTAGCGCCCTGATTTCTTTTCTCAGATCAGCCTCCTTGGCATTCACCAGCTTGGTTAGACTGACAGCTTGGTCATTACAAGTTTTCTGCACGTTCTGCACTGCGTCAGTGCATGAGCTTTGTAGCTTAGCCACCTGTTCTTCAATATTCTGGTCCAGCTCCTTCTTCAACTTGTCGAATTTCCCATCAATGTAGGACTGTATGACATCAAGCTCTGCTATGGCTGGAGTTTGTGTCTGTGAGGCATCCATCAGGATACGGATCTGCCCCTCGTGACTTGTTACAGCTCCTCTTAGGTCATCCAAAGCTTCGTCCTTACTTTTCAGTGCATTGTTGATATCATCCAACCTGGCTACAATTTTTTCTATGGCTTTGTCTCCAGAGGCCCCTCCTCTGGTAGCCTGATGACCATCTAGCACTGCTGGGCTTTCCTCTGGATCACTAGGTGTGGCGGTGTCAGGTGGACGCATGTTGTTGAGAAGTGTCATCAGCATCTTCTTTGTGTCTTCCTGCAGGTCTGTGCGAAGGTTGGACGTTAAGCCTGTCAAAGCTGATTGGAGATCCAGGACTGTTTGAGACAGACGCTGCACTTCACCCTCCAGAAGACGCACCTTATCGGGCCCTCCATGCCTTGTTTCCTGGTGACCTGTCTCTCTGCGCTCTGGTCCTATAGTGACAGAGAAAGAGTTTTAATAATTGCCGGTGATAAAACAAAGTTGGCTTGTTTAAAAGGTTTGGTAACATTTTATAATAAGTACACACTATGAAGCATTAGTTAAGCATTAACAAATACTGAATTCATCATTTATAAAGCATATTTCTGACATGAATGTCCATTAGTATATGCTTTATAAGCACAATTATAAAGGTTTTACTCATTATTAATAAGCACATTAGTTGTGGATTAACAAATACTGAATTCATCATTTATAAAGCATATTTCTGACATGAATACTCATTAATATATGGTTTATAAGCACAGTTATAATGGTTGTACTCATCATTCATAAGCTCATCTACAATGTGCTTAATGATTGTATTCTCATACTTTATAAATTATGGATTCAGAATCAGAATCAGAAAATCTCATTTGTAAATGCTTTATATGTCATAGATAGTGCACACTTTAGATGAGCTCACACCATAGACTTAATTAATGAGTAGTAAGTGCTTTATAACTACCTGAAATAATGAATTCCTGTATTAGTAACTGTTTATATGACATCTATTGGAAAATAAATGTGTGTTAGTATAAAATACCTCCTAACATATTCACTAACCATTAGTACATGTCTGAATAGTGTATGTGCGAACATAAATGCACATCAAAACTGGTTTGTAAGTGATGCAATACTACATTTTTAAACGCTGAATCCATAATTTATAAAGTATGAGAATACAATCACTAAGCACATTGTAGATGAGCTTATTAATGATGAGTAAAACCATTATAACTGTGCTTATAAACCTTATACTAATGAGTATTCATGTCAGAAATATGCTTTATAAATGATGAATTCAGTATTTATTAATGCTTAACTAATGCTTCATAGTGTGTACTTATTATAAAGTGTTACCAAAGGTTTTATAAGTTAATTAAGATGAATTGAAAAGACTTAAAGCATAGGTGTCAAACATGTGGCCCGGGGGCCAAATCCGGCCCACCAAAGGGTCTAGTCCGGCCCATGGGTTGAATTTGTGAAATGCAAAAATTACATATTAACAATCATTTTATTTCAGGTTTTACGTTCAGACCAATCTCAAGTGGCTCAGACCTGTAAAATACTATCATAATAACCTATAAATAATGACAACTCCCAATTTTTCTCCTTGTAAATGTACACATTTTCTTGTAATTTTACTGTATTTACACTAAAACACACTAAAATTTCTCAAAAAAACATGAATAACCTGAAGAAATACAGTATGAACAACGTGAAATGCCTTAAGAAGTGCAATTTTACAACATTATGTCTGTTATTAAACATTTTGTGTATTTGTAGATTCAATGTGATCTGTAAGTTGTAATGCACATGTGTAAATGATAAACTGAAGCATAAAACTGTTAAAATTGCACCTATTTTTCTGAAGAAATTTCAGTTTGTTTATGTTATTCACATTGTTTTAAGGCAGGGGTGTCAAACTCATTTTAGTTCAGGGGCCAGATTTAGCTAAATTTGATCTGAAATGGGCCGAACCAGTAAAATAATAACATAATAATATATAAATTATGTCAATGCCAAACTTTTCTCTATGTTTTAGAGCAAAAAAAGTTAATTTACATTATGAAAAGGTTTACATCAACAAACCATCTGTCAAAAGCTGTGAATAACATGAACAAACTGAAAAAATAAGTAAAATTTTAACAACAGTATGGCTCAGTTTATCATTTACACATGTACATTATAACGTACAGATCACAGTGGATCTACAAATACACAAAACATTGAATAACAGGCAGAATCTTGTTAAAATTGTACTTACTTCTCTTAACACATTTCAGGTTATTCACATTTTTTGCAAAATTATACTTTGTTTTAGTGTAAATACATGAAAATATTTACATTTACAAAGAGAAATATTTGGAGTTGTAATTATTTCTATGTTATTATGATAGTATTTTACTGGTCCTGCCCAATTGAGATTGAATTGGTCTGAATGTGGAACCTGAACTAAAAAGATTGTTAATATCTTAGTGTAGTTTTTGCATTTCACAAATTCATCCCAAGGGCCAGACTGGACCCTTTGGTGGGCCAGATTTGGCCCCCGAGCCACATGTTTGACACCTGTGTTTTAAGCGATTGTTTGTAGATGTAAACATTTTCCTAATGTAATTTTTTACCTTTTCCCACTCCAAAATATAGAGAAAAGTTTGGAGTTAACATTATTTATATATCATTTGTTAGTATTTTACTGCTTCGGCCCACTTGGGCTCAAACTTGCCTGAATGTGGCCCCTGAACTAAATGAGTCTGACACCCCTGACTTAAAGGATCATTTTATTTCCCACCCACCACATGATTTTGGAAAGTGCTACAAAGTCGGAGAAAGGCTGGGAAGTGGTGAGGAATGGTTGAATCAAATGTGTGAATGTGTGTCAGGGATTGTTCTGGGTCGTTCACAGGACAGAGACAAAATACCTACACAAACCCATATGAGGGTTTGAAAGGCTTAGTTTGGATTTTACACAGCTTTAACACCTAAAAAAAAAAATCAATATAACTTTAAGTGTAGGCTATATTTAGAATATTTCTGCTGCAAGTGTTACAGTATGAATTGGGTGTTTTAACACATTTGTCCACATCTGCACTAGCCAGTTGAGTCAGTGATAAAAGATGTAGAAATGTGTTTTTCACAAATGAATCTAAAGGTTCTGAATAGACTGATATAACAGCTTCAGTTACCCATCAGAAGATGAAAAGGCAAATGGGCTGCAAATGTCTGATTAGAGCAGTGGTGTCAAACTGCGGCCCGGGGGCCAAATCCGGCCCGCGGGATGAATTAGTGAAACACAAAAATTACACTGAAGATATTACCAATCAAGGATGTTCAAATCATTTTAGGTCAGTTCAATCTAAAGTGGGTAAGACCAGTAAAATACAATCATAACAACCTGTAAATAATGAAAAACGCTAATTTTAAAAGTAAAATTACACAAAAACGTTTATATTTACAGACTATCCTTTCACAAAAAATGTGAATAACCTGAACAAATGTGCAATGTCTTAAGAGATGTATGCAGAATTTTACCAATATTCTGCCTGTTACCAAATGTTTTGTGTATTTTTAGATCCACTAGTTGTGATGCATATGTATAAATGATAAACTGAGGCGTAATATTGTTAAAACTGCACTTATTTTTCTTAGGAAATTTCAGCTAGTTCATATTTCTTCATGTTATGTTCAAGTAGAGTTCATAGATGTAAACATTTTCATTACGGAATTTTACTTTTTTCACTCAAAAACATAGAGAAACTTTGGTGTTGACATTATTTATAAGATCTTAACCTATTATTTATATTATTTTCCTGGTTTGGCCCTCTTTAGATCATATTAGGCTGAATGTGGCCCCTGAACTAAAATGAGTTTGACATCCCTGGATTAGAGGGTGTTAGTATTGATTCTTTACCTAAATGTCATGAACTACAGAAATCCTAAATAGCTGACTTAGTGTAAACATCAGATTAGAAAAGCTACGTGTGATTTTACAGGAACATAAGTGTCACCTTTGGCTTTTCTCATCTACAAATACAAATTTACATAAATGACATTTTCTAAACTGTTATGACCCCTCATTGATTAGTTTTATCTAGTTTTATCTCATGTAAGAGACTTAGTTCAGTTTACAGCACAGAAAAACATGTTTGAGTATTAAAGTTCACAAGTAATTTAAGAAAAACAAAACACATGTCTTACTCTGTGTGTGTCTGGGCGTATGTGCAGGATTTGGGGGGTGGTAAGGCTGTGTTCCCTGCACTGCTTGGCGATTTGGAGGTGATTTCAGATCTCTACAGTCTGGACCTTGGAAACCAGGACAACATCTCCATTCTAAATCTGTTACTGTCTTGTAGGCAATCTTGTATGTAGGTCGAAACCGAGTTTGGTATCTGTAAAAGACGGAAGAGGAATAAATTAGTTTTGTAACTTCCAAAGATACAATTAGAAACACTTTCACTCCATGCTTCAAATTAACCCTTTCATGCATAGTGGTCACTACAGTGGACAGTTACTCTACAGCTTTACTCTTGTGTATTCATGAGTTTTGTTGTTTTAGTTCCATATCAACCAACACAGTGGACACTTATGCGTCATCTCATAAACTGCAGTTCATACCAGTATTGTAACTTTGCTGTTCTTGATTGGTTCTTGAGTGGAAATCAATTGTTAATATTTATTTTTTGCATATTATCTCCATGAAGTGAGTAATAACTAGTATTAGAATATGTAAAAATGTGAGAAAACATCAGATTAGCTGCATTAAACATGGTTTCATTTCACTGTTTTTATATCACTTTATGATATTGGGTTTTAAATACATGTTTCTTTGCTTCAAGAATAAAATTCATTGTGTAGCTGAGTGGACATTTTTGTAACTCCATGAAAAACAGGTTGATTAAAAAAAAAAAAAAAATCAATCACATTGTTTTTTTTTTTTCATGCCTAAAGTGGAATAAAAACACTCAGGAAAAAAAAAATCTTGATTAAGGTTTTCATAATTCATGCATGAAAGGGTTAATGTTGGTGTAAATTATGTATTTTATTTGTTCCTTTATTCCAAATGAACTGTTTCAACATCATGTATATAACAGAACCGTATGATGACTTCTGCAGTTACAAAATTGAAGGATTTGTGCACTCAAGGCCTTGGACACAGACATTTTCTGAGCTTCTCTGCTTTTCCCCACTACATGAAAATGTCGACTTTTGGGCCAAAGCAAACAGTTCCCAAAGAAACAATAGATGACATCACTTCCCTGAAGGCAAAAGTCATGACATACACAACATCTGGAAAGCTGATGACTGAAACAATCATCTTTGCACATTGCACATGCCACTGATAACGTGGTTGTAGTCTGACTAAGAGAAAAAGGAAACTAAAAACCTTTGGGGACTGTGAATAATCAGCAATGTACACTTAAGCCTTATCTGAGTTGAGCCAATACTGTATATCATGACTTAGAAATGGGGAAAAAATCTGAGGTGTCTGATCATCCTGCCAGGTTTGCTTGCTTTAAAAAAAAAAAAAAAACTGTGCTCATGTGACCAAAGACTTATGAGTTTCCAGGAATCTTTTCCACAGCACTGTGACTGAATCCATCACAAAGTTGAACCACGTATATAACACGTGTTATTGCCAAACTTGCCCTTACTCACAAGCCAAAATGTATTTAATTGCAACACAACATCTTTGAATGAAGAATTCCTGACAGTTGTTAGTCACCAATTACTGTTGTAGATGCTATTTACGCCATTTAAGGAACCCATGGGATTAGCAGAATGCTGTGTTTATTTTACCCAGTTTGAATATAGAAGTAGATTTATATCAGATTCGGACGTGATTTTTTAGGACGGAAAAATGTCTCCTGGAAAAAGCTCAAACAACCAGACATGTATGACATAGCAGGCTCACACAATGTCTGTCTTAACCCTTTCATGTATAGTGGTCACTACAGTGGACAGCTATTCTATAATGTAATTTAACCTGAACTTCCATAACAGTACCTGCATAATATCTGCATGAGTGAATATAAAGGCTAAGAAATAAAATGTTACTAATATTTAACCCATAAAGACCCAGCGCTTCTTTGATGGCAGTTCCCAAATGATTTTTTCTATTTAACCTTTCTTAAGTGATTTATTACCATTTATTATTATATTATCCTCTGTATTTAGCGTTTTTTTCAGTGTAAAGTAGGTATTTTATTATAGTTAATCTGTTGATCGTGTTGCTGTTCATTAAAACTCAGAGTAAATTCAAAGGTTATTAAATCAGAAACAGGGAAAACAGAAAAAAAAGTGAGTTTTTCAGCAAATGTATCATTAATTAACTGTCTCCAGCCACTGTCATTGATCCAACTCCATGGGTTTTACTGGTGAATCAATGTTGTAGAAGATGACAGTGTTTCCATGGTAACTACGGAGCCTCTGAACGTCCAAATGGGTAATATCTGATGACCATGAAAAGATGACGAACTGTATTTTACACTAATTATTTACATTTTCATTACATTTCTCAAAATGCCCATTCAGCTGGTCATTTTTTAACTCCATGAAAAATAGATTCTTAAAATTTTTTTGTAATTGCATTGTTTTTTTTCATGCCTAAAGAGGAATAAAAAGGTTCTCATAATTCATGCATGAAAGGGTTAAATATATAATATACAGAAAATAGAATATAGTTTCTACATACATGTTTCTTAAACTGACAAATTAAATCCACTTCTCTCCACTGAATATCTGCTGAAACACAGTCTACATTCAAGACAGAAGGGAGTGAAGTTTGTGGTTTCTACTTGAGATTCCTTTAGATTAGGTTTCCAGATTAATTAAAGGGTTGAAAACAACGTCTGTTATTGTTTATATGCAATATTTGCACTATGAAAATACAATTAAAACGGAGCATTGTGCAAACCTATGATATAATATATAGTATAATATCACATTTTCAGTACAGTATATAATTTACAGCAGATATTTAAAAGGTATTTGACTTTTTTTTTTTTACATTTGTCTCACACAGGCATGCTGTGGTCAAACACAGGCTTAACTGTAATTCATGGAGCCAATTAAATTGTTTTTATGATACTAATCTCATTGATGAAATTAAACAACATACAGGATATTTTTCCTGACTCTAATTCAGATTTAATGGATGTTAAAATTTTTAGATACCCTGGATCATACTCTTTGGGATCTTTGGAGGTCAGAGTTTCCTACAGCTAACTTAGTTCGACTGGACATTGTGTGATAACCAGGCTACCAATCCCAGGTGTATGGTAACTCTTATTTAATGTCTGTTCTATGTCCTTGTGATCCTGGACATCGCACAAGTGTAGAGAATCGATCAGTTTCGCAGTGTTTACAGTCTAGTCACATAGTTTTTCTTACTTGATTTCTTGGATGGATAGGAAACCTTTAACACCACCTTGCCCAAACATGCTTTTTTATTGGTCTCACAGGGAAAATATAGAAGAAGAACAGAAGAGCATATAACATTTGTCTACACTGAATCCATGTGAAACACAAAGAAAAGTCCTCAATCATAAAAGAGACAATCTGGAAAAGGGCATGAAATGTAAAACTGGCAAATAAGACGTAACAAGGTGGCCCATGAAAAAACACGAGAGATGAAAATGAAAATGACCAGATAAATTTGATGCAAAAAAAGTTTGGACACAATGTTTTACCAATGTATAAATCAGTCATGTTTTTGTTCCAGTTCATTGGTAATTAAATCGTTTCTTTCATATGTCTGTTAGTTGATGACTAGATAACACTGATGGACAGTGTTAACAGCTTAGAACACAGGTGTCAAACATACGGCCCGGGGGCCAAATCCGGCCCGCCAAAGGGTCCAATCCGGCCCACGGGATGAATTTGTGAAATGCAAAAATTACACTGAAGATATTAACAATCAATGATGTCAAAATCATTTTAATTCAGGTTCCACATACAGACAAACACCCAGTCTTTGCCCAGTCTTTTGGTTAACCACACATATGCCAGAACTCAGACATATACTGCTGGTGCCTCCATATCTATTATGGATAATCTTAATCATACCATAGTTAAGCCTAAAGGTTTTCATAATGCCAAAAAAAACCCAAAAATACCAAATGTATGCCATAATACTGCCAAAATAATCACTATCTGGGAACTCTTTTAGTAGATCATAATTCATCTATTTATGAAACTGCGAGTGCTACTGACAGTGTGCTGTTGTATTATCTGCTGAAAATGGTACAGTTATGGTAAGTCATCTCCAGAAAGACATGCTGCTGTGTTAGGATAGCAGTGTCCACACATGCTCAAAGGTTTATTTATATATGGGATAAAAACCTCACTGGCTCATTTGCTTGAAAACCTGCAGACTACAGTTTTAGTCCTGTAGAGTTTCTCTCTATTCATCGTGGGCTTTTCTGCCTCTAGTTCTTATCTCTGAGAGACTTTTTCTAACAGAAAGCCAGTCTGTCAGCTATCTTCCATCCATAGATGCCCCTTTAACCCCTTCCCTTTGCTCCCTGGATGCTCACGTCACTTGTTGCTGGCAGTCTTGTTGGTATGCTGGGCAGGGGGCCACTACGGGCTCCTGGAAGCTCTCCACACTCCCCTGCACTGCACAGCTCACGTTTTTCTGCACCACATAAGCGCACCAGTTCCTAAGGGAAGAGAGAAATAAACATGAGGCTTGGATGCAAATACATATAAGAACTATCATGGAAGCTGGATATGTGAGGGTTCTTTTCCTGCTAGTTTGTTTTTAATTTATCTGAGAACAGTTGCACTAATAGCCTAGTGTAGATCTTGGAGTAATCACCGACATTCCAGTATTTTATCTGCTTCTTATCACCTTTGGAAACACTGGCAAACCCGATCCAAATTTAGACAGAGCGAGCTGATAAAGACTGAGTGAAAGTTACCAGGACACATATCGTCCCTTGAGAATCAGCTGGTTCTATGTCCACTTTTTGCAGAAATGGAGTTAAGCATATCAGGAGATTCTAAAATCATTTAAGTTTATGTCCCAAAGTTCTTAGCTCCAAGCTAAACATCTACACACACCCACACCTAGAAACATTTAGTTCTATGTCCTGAGTGGAGCTGGTTTCAAATCAGGTAGTTCTATGTCCAAGAGGAGCCAATCAGGGGCCAGACCTGGACCATGTGACATTCGCTCAAAAGTAGTTCAGTGTTCAAATGTGTCATTTTTAGACGGGCAAGGCTGTCCCAGAGTCAGGTGTGAGAAGGAGGCTCATAGATAAACTTGTGTATTTGGTAGTCATTTTAGATTTGAGTGTATGAGGCATTTGGACGCAAAATGTGTCATTTCTGGATCAGTTTTATTTTTCATCCTTTCATTCTTTCAGACTAGATTTTGCTCAAGTGTCCAATATTGTCCCGGCCTCAGGTTCAAACGAGAATTTGGCTCATTTACAGACTTGTCATTGATTTGATAGAATCGTTTTATCTGTGAATCTATATTTAATTTTGATGCATTTTTTGCATTTTATACACTTTTTTTCTCATTTTTATTTTTTATGTTATAGATTCTGGTCCAGTGGGCAATGTTGTCCGGTGTCAGGTTCAAATGAGAATGTGTCTCATTCATCCACTTTTATCTATGAGTGTACCAAGAATGTTCAATCCTCATCCATCCTCAGTCTTAAAGGTGGTTCATGGTGTTCCACATCATTTGCCTCCATTCCACAACTAATTCTCCTGCCTTTGAGGATTGAAGTATGGCTGGAAAATGGTTGTTTGCCATGAAAACTGAGTGAACACAGTTTCCTCAGGTCCTCCAGGTGTCCGAACACGTTTATTCACCATTCTACCTTTAACCCTTTCATGCATACTGGTCACTACAGCGGACAGCTATTCCACAGCTGTTCTATTGTTTATTCTTGGGTTTTGTTGTTTTAGTTCCATATCAGGACTCTTATGCATCATCCAAAACACTGAAATACATACAATTACAGTAACTTTGTTGTTCTTGATAAACCTGATCTGCAGTAACATGTTTTAGTGTAAATCAATTGCTAATTCTTATTAGACTGTAATTAACCTTTTTTTTTTTTTTTTGCATATCCTCCTGAGATCCAGCAGTGCATTTTGTCCTCTGTAGGGGACAAAAGTTTGACAGTTTTACTTTAAAAATGCTGTCCATTGCAAAGGACATTCCATTAAAAAAAATCAATAAATAAAAATAGTTTTAAAAATGTATCTGAAAAAACTGTTGCATGATGCAGTTTACAATCAAGACCATTTTTTAATGTAAAAAGCTAAAACTGTCCATTTCCTGGGTCTCAGGAGGATTTTATCTCCATGAAATGAGTAATAACTAATATTAGAGTATGATAAAAATGTGAGAAAACAGTAGCAATTTAGCAATTAGCGGCATTAAAAATGCTTTTATTTCATAGTTTTCACACAGTATATCACTTTCTGATGATGATTTTTAAATACATGTTTCTTTGCTTTTTAAACTAAAATGCATGGTGTCCAGCTGAGTGAACCTTGTTGTAACTCCAAAAAAAAAAAAAAAAAAATCAATTGCATTGTTTTTTTTTCATGCCTAAAGCGGAACAAAAACACTCAAGAAAAAAATATTGACTAAGGTTCTCATAATTCGTGCATGAAAGGGTTAATGAAAAAGGACAGATGTGCTCATTTTAGTTGTCCACCTTAAATACACTTGGATTGGAAAACACCAGCAAAGGATGGTTTTTACTGTTGCATTTTGTGACATCAGTGTAAAAAACATGTAATCACTGACTAAAACGTTCTTAGTTTGTTCATAACTTTAAAAAAAAAACAACTCTGGTGGACATAGAACTTGTTGACCAGGGACAACTTCCAGACCTTGGAATCAGAAAGTTCTATACATGTTCTATCTGTAAGCCTATGGAGATATAGAACATGTGAACAATATGTTTAGGGTTCCTTCCACAGTCAACACTATTCCACACAAAAGATGATTGATAACTCTGCAAATATCACAGATCAGACAGATGACATTTACAAACTCTGTTTTCTCAAAATGAGGGAAGTGGACATAGAACCAGCTGA
Source organism: Sphaeramia orbicularis (assembly GCF_902148855.1). NCBI lineage: Eukaryota > Metazoa > Chordata > Actinopteri > Kurtiformes > Apogonidae > Sphaeramia > Sphaeramia orbicularis. The sequence goes on from NC_043973.1 coordinate 30,604,009, forward strand.
TTCTAGATGATAGACATGACTATATATGTATGTATGTATGTATGTATGTATGTATGTATGTATGTATGTATGTATGTATGTGTGTATGTATGTATGTATGTATGTATGTACTATGTTCGATATGAGGCCATTCTGATCCGGTGAAAAGTTTGTAACACACTTATCTCGCAACTTTGGGAACAATTACGCACAAGGGAAGAGTTTGGGTGAAGGAACAGCAAGAAGCGGTGCGTCACACAAGCGTAAATCTCCTTTTTCTTACCTGTTTCTGTGTCTGTGAACCGCTCCAGTGTATGCAGACCCTTGAAACAGGTCATAAGACGAGGGAGACCCGTGAGACAACTGCAGGTTTAACAGTAAAGTGAAAAGGGTCCACCGCAGGTCCATCTCTCCATGCGCGTAAACCATACCTAACTCCAACTTTGAAAAACACACTCTGTTATTCCCATACACCAAGTCACGCTTCCCTCACTGGCTAAAACTCCAGTTACTCAACTTTGGGGAAGTCCACATCCACTGTAACTCCTTTGGAATGACGTACAGGGTCCACACCCACCCAAAAAAAAAAAAAAAAAAAAAAAAAAAAATTCGGACCAGAAAAAAACGCCGCCCTCTGTTAAACGGTTTATAGCAGGGGTGTCAAACTCATTTTCTTCTGGGGGCCACATTCAGCCCAAATTAATCTGAAGTAAAATAACAGCATGATAGCCAATATCAATAATGACAACTCCAAATAGTTTTTAGTGCAAAAAATAACATTCAGTCATGCCAATATTTACATTTACAAACTATCCAAACAAAAGGATGTGAATAATACGGTGGCCCAGAGGTGCAACAGGCCAAAAAAATTATCCACTACAGAAAAAAAAAAAAAAAAAAGAGAGAGAGAACAGCCCAAAAAAATTATCTACTAGCCCAAAAAAATGATCCCCCATAGGAAAAAAAAGAGAACAGCCCAAAAAAATATTCACTAGCCCAAAAAATTTGCCCCTATAAGAAAAAAAAGAGAACAGCCCCAAAAATGATCCACTATAAGAAAAAAAAACAGAGAACAGCCCGAAAGAATTATCTACTCACCCAAAAGATTATCCACTGTAAGAAAAAAAAGAGAACAGCCCAAAAAATTATCTACTATAAGAAAAAAAGAGAACAGCCCAAAAAAAATTATTTACTAGCCCAAAAAATTATGCCCTATATGAAAAAAAAGACAACAGACCAAAACAAATATCCACTCGCCCAAAAGATTATCCACTGTAAGAAAAAAAAGAGAACAGCCCAAAAAATTATCCACTAGCCCAAAAAATTATCCACTATAAGAAAAAAAAGAGAACAGCCCAAAAAATTATCCCCTATAAAAAAAAAAAAAAAAAAGAGAACAGCCCAAAAAAATTATCTACTAGCCCAAAAAATTATCCCCTATGAGAAAAAGAAGAGAACAGCCTCAAAAAATTATCTATTGGCCCAAAAAATGATCTACTATCAGAAAAAAACAGAGAGCAGCCCAAAAAAATTATCCAGTATAAGAAAAAAAAGAGAACAGCCCCAAAAAATTATGTACTTGCCCAAAAAATGATCCCCCATAAAAAAAAAAAAAAAAAAAAAAAAAAAAAAAAAAGGAACAGCCCAAATTAAAATCTACTTGCCCCAAAAATTATCCACTATAAGAAAAAAAAGAGAACAGCCCAAAAAAATTATCTACTGGCCCAAAAAAATGATCCCCTACAAGAAAAAAAAAAAAAGAGAATAGCCAAAAAATTATCCACTAACCCAAAAAATTATCCACTATAAGAAAAAAAAGACAACAGCCCAAAAAAATTATCCACTATAAGAAAAAAAAGAGAACAGCGCAAAAAAAAATTATCCACTCGCCCAAAAGATTATCCACTGTAAGAAAAAAAAAGAGAACAGGCCAAAAAAATCATCCCCTAGCCCAAAAGATTATTTACTATAAGAAAAAAAGAGAACAGCCCAAAAAATTATCCACTATAAGAAAAAAAAGAGAACAGCCCAAAAAATTATCCACTATAAGAAAAAAAAGAGAACAGCCCAAAAAATTATCCACTATAAGATAAAAAAGAGAACAGCCCAAAAAATTATCCACTATAAGAAAAAAAGAGAACAGTCCAAAAAAAATTATCCACTATAAGAAAAAAAAGAGAACAGCCCAAAAAATTATCCACTATAAGAAAAAAAAAACATCATCCACCTTTTCAATTAAGGGGGCACTGTTTACCCGAGTACGGTTCTCTCTTTTTTTCTTATAGTGGATAATTTTTTGGCCTGTTGCACCTCTGGGCCACCGTGGAATAACCTGAAAAAAATGGAATTTGTTAAGAAATATAAGTACAATTTTATCAGTATTATCCCTGGACTTATCATTTATACATATGCATTACAGATCAGATCTACAAAGGCACAAAACATGTGGTAACAGGCAGGATATTGTTAAAATTCCACTTAATTTTACTTCAGACATTTCAGGTTGTTCATATTTGTTCAGGTTATTCACATTTTCTTGTTAAAGGGTAGTTTGTTAATGTAAACATTTTCATAATTTAAATTTTTTTTGCACTAAATCAAAGAGAAAAAATTGGTGTTATCATTATTTATAGGTTATTATGATGTTATTTTTGACTTTGATGCCCTGACTTGCACTTTGCAAATTCATCCTGCGGGCCGGATTAGAACCTTTGGCGGGCCGGATTTGGTCCCCGGGCTGTATGTTTGACACCTGTGGTTTATAGTTCAATGGTTCTGGGTGTTCTCTAGTAAACTTTTAGTAAATATGGGCCCATTCATTACTATTATGAAGAGGTTTTCCACTATAAAGGGTTTAGGAGGCAAGTTGATTACTTCTTTGTCTGCCAAACAGCCAATAATTCACACCTCACTGATGAGCCCAACAGGATAATGTCTTTTGAATGCAACCTCCAAGGGTGTGTGTGTGTGTGTGTGTGTGTGTGTGTGTGTTGATGATATTCATGGGCAGGGATAACAGTAGTCATTTGCATTCTATATGTAGTGTTGGCGAGGATAGGTAAGAGATGATGCACCATTACACTGTAAGACCAGATAAGTTGAGTTTACTTCAAAAATGTGAGTAAACTGGTTACCTTAAAAAATTTAAGTAATGAGTAATGAAAACTTGAGTGTTTTAAACTTAAATGCCTGATTTGAATGTAATTGCTATTTTAAGTACAACACACTAAATGCCAAGATAATTTAACTTAAAATTTGTTGTAATGTCAGTTGTTTCGTATCATCATTAGACTGAATATCATCAGTTCATTGGACTCAATTCCAATGTGATTTAAATTAAAATCTTTTGCAATATCCGTTGTTTTGTATTTTTACTCAACTTAATATAATATAGCATGGATGGAAGTTAGTAGTGATGTGACGTTCATGAACAAATCAAATCTTTTGAACGGCTCTTTGAAATGAACAATGGGAACCGAGTCTTTGTAAAGAGCCATTCATTTTTTTATTTTTTTTTTAAGGAGGGAGAGTCCGATTGCCTGTCAATTTTAGCGTCACTGGGGAGGCACTGGGCAGGAGGAGAATGTTCAACCAGAAAAAAAGGGTGCACTGCCCATGTCTCATGGCAAGAAGTTACCAAAAAAACCACAGTTTGAAGCGTGAGGTGAGCATACTGGAGGAGGAGGAGCTGGAAGACTGGAAGAGGCGGAGAAAAGTTTGAGAGTGAGTGAGTAATGAGCCGAAGAAAAAGGAGGAGTATTTGGATGCACTTTTCAGAGAGAAAGGATGGACATGCAACTTGAGAAATGCACGATAGTTCAGGTATTTGAGTAATTGCAGTGATTAATCACTGTTGTGTTTTGTGCAATTTTTTCCGTATGTTTACACACATTTATTACCTCCGCCAAGGAGGTTATGTTTTTGCCAGGGTTTGTTTGTTTGTCTGTTTGTTTGTCTGTCCGTTAGTGTGCAACATAACTCAAAAAGTTATGGACAGATTTGGATGAAATTTTCAGGGTTTGTTGGAAATGGGATAAGGAAGAAATGATTACATTTTGGTGGTGATTGGGGGTGGGGGGGCCCACGGGGGGGCCCACTGATCAGCCTTGGCGGAGGTCTGCACTCTCCGAGTGCTTCTAGTTGTTCTTGTTTTGAGGAGAATAAAATGTTATTTCATAAGAAAATGTTTTATTTTCTTCTTCATTTTTAGGCTACAGACTAGTCCACAGAATGTACCATGATGTTTTTGGTCCAATTCCATCATTTGCCTAATGTCACCTCTCATGTCATGGATTTATCCCACACATTTGAACTAACTATTCTTTTTTATGGTAAGATAACATGTACTGCTGCGCCAATTAAACACCTTTAAAATGTAATGTCAATCATCACATGTAGCCTATTTAGTCATTCAAACACTGGTGTTTCAAAATAATGCAAAAAAAACCATAAAAGAGCCGGTCTTTAAGAACAACTCTTTTCAGTGAACGACTCCTGATAGAACAACTCCCTTCAAAGAGCCAAAAATCCCATCACTAACATAAGTTGCTTTGCACTATTACTCAACTTACCATATCGTAGTGAGGACGGAAGTTGGACAGTAAGTTAATTAAATTAACTTTGTCAATAAAAGAAGTTGTCTTACTTTGGCAGGATATCAAAGTTCACTTAAATCACAACCAAATACGTATGAACAGTAAAGCCATTGTTCATCGTATGGCTGTCACTCATGGTGCGGCTCTACAAAAATACAAAAAAAAAATTAAAAAAAAAACACACAAAAAGGCCAATAAACATTGCCATATACACATTAAGTCCAAATTAACACTAACACCACAACCCCACTGAACCCCTGCACAGAAAAAGAACACATTTTCAACAACATGCCCAATACCCAGAATGCAATGCACGGATAAAAAGGTGTGGTCATGACTAAAACTTAATGATTTAAATCCATTCAACTTAAACTGTTTTTGTACTTTTGACCATGTCTACAAATTAGTAGAATATACTGAATATTTTATGGTAATATAATGAAACTTGAATCACTGAAGTGCACTGTAATTAAAGCATTTTAGTAAATACAAAGTCTGGGCTTACAGTGTATGCACATTTCAATTTTGGATCCGCCAATGAACAAACCCTGCCTTTCTAAAAAGTGAAACTGAGCAATTTGTTGAGTACCATCCCAATGTACATGAAGACAGAAAGGAGCACATTAGTTACACAAGAGCCTCAATTCACAGCACTTGAGGCAGGAATTCATTGTCAGTGCTTGAGCGCAGCGTGAAAGTGTGAGAAGGAGGAGAGTTTCCATGCAAACGCTTGTGTGAAAATTATTTTTGTGAGATGGCCTTCAGCGATACTCCTCAGTGTGCCAGGGTGCTGTCATGGGCCATACTGCATGTCTCTATCCTGATCAAACAGATGCTGTCAGTTAACACTAAATTATTATGGGGGGGGGGTAGAGGAAGGCAATAACACAAGCACAGGCCAAGGGAGACTTCACAGTAAATGCAATATGATGATTCAGAGGGATGCAGTAAAGCATTAAGGGAGGAGTAGAGAGAAAAACACATATGGACACACACATAGGCACATAACAGCCCCTCCCTCACCCAAAACAACCTTTTACCATTGAGCAAGCTTTTTTTTCTCTCTCTCTCTTTCTCTCTCTCTTTCTCTTTCTCTGCTTTCAGACCAGAGATAGCCCTTCCCAAAATAAGACTGCTCGGTCTCATCAGACAGAGTGCAGCAGGTCGCCCAAGTAAACGAAGCCTGACGAGGTTATGTAAGTGATGGACGCCTGCGAGGATTTTATATTTAACTATTTGTTTTTAGTGGTTAATCAATATGAGTAAATGTCAGGTAATTATCCATACCCCCATACCAATCACATGCATGTATACTGAATGGGTTTACTGACAGATCAATTGATTTCTTTTCCTTCATTTTTTCCTGTTTATATTACATTAACCTACACTGTGTATTCATCACCTCCGTACAGACGCATGTATCTTAAAAAAAAAGCAAAAAAACCCCCCAAAAAAAACAGGTTGTTAACCCTTTCATGCATAGTGGTAACTCCAGCGGACAGTTCTTCTTCAGCCGTTCTCTTGTATATTCATGGATTTTATTGTTTTAGTTCCATATCAGCCAACACAGTGGACGCCTATACATCATCCCATACATTGTAATTCCTACCATTACTGTAACTTTGCTGTTTTTGATAAACCTGATCTGCACTAACATGTTTGAGTGTAAATCAATTGCATGTTATCATTATTAAACTGCAATTAAACATTTTTCTTCAACAAAAAGTTTTTTTTTTTTGCATATTATCTCCACAAAGTGAGTAATAACTAATATTACAGTATGTTAAAATGTGACAAAACACCAGATTAGCAGCATTTAAAAAAATATATTTCACAGTTTTCACTCAGTATATCAGTAAATATATGTTTCTTAGCTTCAAAAATTACATGCATGGTGTCCAGCTGAGTGAATATTTTTGCAACTCCATGAAAAATAGGTTCATAAAAATTTTTTTGATCGCATCGTTTTTTTCATGCCTAAAGCGGAATAAAAACACTCATCATAAATAACTTCATTAGGGTCAAAAAACGGTATTCAAAATCTCTCTGACGGGATATTTTAGAGACAATTTGACCCACATTTTTACTTTTAAATTGATTTTTGCTTTAGTTGGACCAAAAGGGAATTATCCAAAACAAGGAGCTAATTTATATTGAAATAAATGTTGGAATGGAAATCAATTAAAATTCACTCTCTGACAGAACATTACTGTGTTTTGACCCATTAAGGTTCTCATAATTCATGCATGAAAGGGTTAAAGTGCTTCATGTGAGTCAGATATGTGACAGTTAAAAGCTGTTTCTTTGGTTTCCAGAAGAGGGCAGCACAACAGCAGCAAATAAAGCAGCCTTGTAGTCATGGCAATTCACTTCCCAGGGTGCTGGAGTGAGAAATGGACATTTCATTACTAAGGCAGTATGAGTATGAGATTTCTGCAGCTCCATCACCTTGTCATGCTATCTATGCTTATGTCAATTATATGTGTTATGAATCCGCCATCCCTTTTCTCTTATATTTTTTGGGCCCATGTTATATTCTGCCCAGAAACATCATCCTTAGACTATTTCTATTTGTGTTTTTTTTTTGTCACTAAAACTACAACTGTTCATTTGAAGCACATTCACAATTTTAGACAGTGAGCATGAAATTCAATTACACAATATGTTGACACTGTCTATTTTCAGTGTTTTAATTGTAGATGGATTATAGCCGTAGCTCTTTATTCGACACTTTTTTGTATTTGAAGTGTTGATACATATCGGCTCTCACAGTTGACATACATGTCCTTCTCAAGTTAAAAATAGTCTTTAACTTCATATATATAACAACAGCACGTAGGATGAGTCATGGCTGAAGGGAAATACCAGCCTTCTTCCTCAGGTTGGAATGCACAATTTCTTCCATAAATCCAAGGACCATTTCCTCATTCCACCACTCTGGGATCGATTTCTTATATTTTACTCTTTAGAAAAGTTGGAATTGGAATAGCCTGCATTGAACTGAGGTGTTTTTTTGCAGCACACAATGCATTCGTCACTGAGACACGCACTTTGCGCAGACACCCCCTCACTGCGACTTGCTATTGAATCCTTTAAATTGTGTGCTCCTGCTGAGGCTCTGACCTTGATCTTTACATTTTAACTTACTAGAATAAATGTGCTGCTGCATATGGGGGCGTTCAAGGCTGCTAGCAAGAAACCCAAAGCAGCCTTTTCTTCCAGAGTAGCAGGTTTGTGACTGTATTGCAGATTGCTTCGATTCCATACATGCTTCATATCACATATTTCGATAAAATTTGAGATAAAACTCCAGGTAGAATGGCCACGCTGAGGAGCTCAGCCTTATTGCGGCCCCTTGACAACAACATAGCCTTGCAAACTTCGGTTCTGAGGTTATTTTTTTGTTCGAAAAGCAGACGAAGGAGCACTGCTGAGATTGCTTACATTTGATATGCCACAGTTATTCACCACATGCACTATATCATGATACCACTTCACTTCCACTGCGTGACTCAGCGTGAAACCAGAGGCCTGCATACACTGCCTACACTGGTGCTTTTTAAAGTGGGGTCAATGGGCTAGATACAGGTTCTGTGGTGGGATTCCTGTTTCGATTCCATTTTTCTCCTCTTTACCTTCGCACAGTGTGACAGAGATTATGAGATGAAGCATTTTGATCACATACTGTTCTATTTTATCTACTTACTGGAGGGCATCTCCAAGGTACAATGAATATAAAAACCCATGCTGTGCATCACACTCATTATTTAAAAGATTACTTGTAGAGCTGGATAATACGTACGATGAGAATCCATGTGTACATTTACTGGGACCAATGAAGTAAGACATTGTTCTTTTTGGACACTGTTACGGAAACTATAAGAGTCTTTTTGAGTACACTGTAAGCCCAGACTTTGTATTTACTAAAATGCTTCAATTACAATCTACTTAAATGATTTAAGTTTTATTACATACTATAAAATGTTCAGTATATTCCACTAATTTGTAGACATAGTCAAAAGTACAAAAAAGCTAAAGTTAAATGGTTTTAAATCACTAAGTTTTAGTCCTGACCACACCTTTTTATCTGTGCATTGCATTGTGGGTATTGGGCATGTTGTTGAAAATGTGTTCTTTTTCTGTGCAGGGGTTCAGTGGGGTTGTGGTGTTAGTTTTAATTTTGACTAAATGTGTGTATGGCAATGTTTATTGGCTTTTTTGTGTTTGTTTTTGTATTTTTGTAGAGTTGCACCATGAGTGACAGCCATAGGACGAACAATGGCTTTACTGTTCATCTACATTTGTACTAGTGTCTCATGAAACTTTATATTGTACTAAAGTAAACATACCTTCTATACTGGTAAATTTCATTGATCTAATTTCCTGTTTGACTGCCAATTCTCTGACAAAATGTTAAGATGAATAATTATACAATGCAGTTTATATTGCAAAAGATTTTAATTTAAATCAGCGTGGAATTGGGTACAATGCACTGATGATATGAAGTCTAATGATTATATGAAGCCACTGACGCCACAACTAGTGATGGGACTTTTGGCTCTTTGAAGGGAGTCGTTCAATCAGGAGCCGTTCACTGAAAAGAGTCATTCAAAAAACTGGCTCTTTTATGTTTTTTGCATTATCTTGAAACACCAATGTTTGAATGACTAAATAGGCTACATGTGATGATTGAAATTACATTTTAAAGGTGTTTAATTGGCGCGGCAGTAAATATTATCCTACCGTAAAAAAGAATAGTTAGTTCAAATGTGTGGAATAAATCCATGACATGAGAGGTGACATTAGGAAAATGATGGAACTGGACCAAAAACATCATGGTACATTATGTGGACTAGTCTGTAGCCTAAAAATGAAGAAGAAAATAAAACATTTTCTTATGAAATAACATTTTATTCTCCTCAAAATAAGAACAATAAATGTGTGTAAACATTCGGAAAAAATTGCACAAAACACAACAGTGATTAATCACTGCAATTACTGAAATACCTGAACTGTAGTGCAGTTCTCAAGTGTCATGCCCATCTTTTCTTTCTGAAAAGTGCATCCAAATACTCCTTCTTTTTCTTTGGCTCATTACTCACAGGTGCTCACTCACTCACTCTCAAACTTTTCTCCAGTTTCGACCAGTCTTCCAGCTCCGCCTCCTCCAGTCTTCAAGCTCCGCCTCCTGAAGTCTTCCAGCTCCTCCTCCTCCAGTCTTCCAGCTCCGCCTCCTGCAGTCTTCCAGCTCCACCTCCTCCAGTATGCTCACCTCACGCTTTAAACTGTTATTTTTTTGCTAACTTCTTGCCATGAGACATGCGCAGTGGGCAGTGCACTCTTTTTTTTCTGCTGGAACATTCTCCTCCTGCCCAATGCTTCCCCAGTGACACTAAATTGACAGGCAATCGGACACTCCCTCCTTAAAAAAAAGAAATGAACGGCTCTTTACAAAGACTCGGTTCCCATCATTCATTTCAAAGAGCCGTTCAAAGGATTCGATTCGTTCGTCAACATCACATCACTAAAAAGCACTTCCTGTACTGACAAATCATATAGAGCTAACATCCTGCTTAACTTCCATCCATGCAACAAAATATTAAGATGAATAATTATACAAAGCAGTAACTATTGCAAAAGATCTTAATTTAAATCAACTTGGAATTGAGTCCAGTGAACTGATGATATTAAGTCTAATGATTATATAAAGCAATTGACATTACAACAAATTTTTTGTCAAATTAACTTGGCATTTAGTGTGTTGTACTTAAAATAGCAATTCCATTCAAATCAAGCTTTTTAAGTTTAATACACTCAAGTTTTCATTACTCATTACTTACATTTTTTAACTAAACTCAACTTATCCAGTTTTACAGTGTACTTTTTCAGTGCATCGGGAGCAGAAGCTGTAAATGGAACTTCTTTCATCTTGCCTTTTGTGTTTAGAAGGTAGTTTCATTCCAGAGGAAAAACCAAGACGGACTATATTTCCACTTTGTTCTTGCTAACTTTATAAAGAAGTGTCTTCATTATACTTTCTATTATGTGTGACTCACTTGTGGGGGTTTAGTCAGGTTCGTTCTTTAAAGTTATTAATTGACAGAACACTATGAATGAGCTCTTGAGATCAGGTTGAAGGTTGTCTTTATCTTCTTCTAAAAAGGTACCATGGTTACGATGTTATTTTCATGATCACAACAAAGACAAAGCTCAAACAAATATCATGGCCGAAGCCTGATGAGGAGAGAGACTAGGAGACAAAGGAGCGCTACAGTTGTCTATAGTTGTCTGTGGATGAACACAAATAACCCACCCACCCACACAGAACCAGCCTCCCTCCCCTGAGTCTCTCACACTCACATGGGCAAGTTCATGTTCACACAGACACACACAGAAGATTAGAAAAGCTGATTTATTGGTTGTAAAATGTTAATATAGCTATAAGCCATGCTCATGAATTGTTAATTAAGGCCATGACAGACTCGTCACCTAAAATGTTAATGAGGTGAGATTGCATTGGGGCTGAGAGGTCTCTGTCTGTGAGCCATAGAACAAATACAACAGATGAGCTGAAGACCCCCATGTGCTATAATAAGAAGCACTGAGGGCACCTGAGATGGGTGGTGCCCATTTAACCAAAGAGTAATTAAATTAATGAATGGGGGTTTGTGAATTTAGATTATTCTGTAATCTATTATCATCCATCCATAATAAGATAAGATAAGATAAGATAAGATAAGATAAGATAAGATAAGATAAGATTAGATTAGATAAAATAAAATAAAATAAAATAAAAATAAAAAAAAGATAAGATAAAATAAGATAAGATAAAATTAGATTAGATTAGAAAAGATAAGTTGACATAGGGTAAAAAAAAGATTAGATAAGATATAATAAGATAAGATTAGATAAGATAAAATAAAATAAGATAAAATAAGATTAGATTAGATAAAGTAAGATTAAAACAGGATTAGATAAAATAAGATTAGATTAGATTAAATTAGATAAAATAAGTTAAGGCAAGATAAGAGAAAATAAAATAAGATAAAATAAGATTAGATAAGATAAGATAACATAAGATAAAAAAAGGTTAGATAAAATAAGATTAGATAAGATAAGATAAGATAAGATAAAAAAAAAGATTAGATAAGATTAGATAAAATAAGATAAGATAAAATAAGATTAGATTAGAGAAGATAAGTTAACATAAGATAAGAAAAGATTAGATAAGATAAAATAAGATAAAAGTAGATAAGATAAGATAAAATAAAATAAGATAAAATAAGATTAGATAAGATAAATTAACATAAGATAAAAAAAGATTAGATAAAATTAGATAAGATAAAATAAAATAAGATTAGATAAAATAAGTTAACATAAGATTAAAAAAAAAAGATTAGGTAAGATTAGATAAAATAAGATAAGATAAAATAAAATAAGATTAGATAAAATAAGAATAACTAAAGATTGTCATATCCACAAAAAGCTATGTTCAGTCTACTCTAATTGTAACACAAATGGATGTACTGTACACAACAAAGTCTGCACTCCTTGTTCTGTGCACAGATATGAAGTTCATTTAAGTTATTATGAGGTTTCAGCTGTTTTTGTTTTTATCCTCTCTGGATGGCGTTTTCATAATGAACTACACTGCAGGTTTTATGACACAGAGGCAAGAAAAAGCACCATAATTTCCTACTTTACATCAAATTCTGTACTGGCAAAACAAAATGGTTTAGGTTAATAATACAGATTCACTTGGCAAAACTACACATATTAAATATTAAACAAAGGTTAGGGTTTCAGTGGAAGACATGGGTGAATGAAGTCATGTTCCAGGAAGAATACAGTACTGCGTAAAATTCTTAGGAAATTGATGAGTTACTTAGCCGAAGACTTTTGCACAGTACTGCATATGTACTATAAAAGTAGATCAATACAAAGGGAAAGAAAAGAATGGTGAAGGTGCTAGCAATAGGTTGACAACAAGAAAGGGTTGATATAGTGGGTCTGGTTAATGGGGTCAAGTTGAAGAGGATCTGTACTGAAAATATGGAATGGTGTCTGAATATACTTCTCTTGCCATTAGTGGACAAGACATTTACTATTTAAAATTCGCAAACTAAATCATTTATGAAGTGTGCCACCGGATGTCACTTAGACTGTGACTTTAAATGCATTTGCCAATAAATCTTAATAAATAAAAGTAAAATGTCTGTGTGGCTGGTTAATGTTTTATATTATCTTCTGCTGAGGTCTCTCTGTGCCTTTCTCGCCATCATAAGTTAATTTCAGGTTGCAGCTGTGTTACAGGAATTTTTTCACTGGTGACCTATAGACGCTTGACAGCAGCAAACGCGCAGGTGAAGCTAATGCTAAAATTTTAGATCCATTCTTGAGTAAAAAAAAAAAACAAACTAATAATAAATGCATTAGAGAAGTGATTCAAACAGATACAATTTGTAAGTGTCGTAAGGTAGGCCTATTGGCTAGTGGCACGGAGGAACAGAGCAGAGCTGAGGCAACTTGTCCAGGTGCAAACCAAAGTTTCTTTTATTTTTTCTTCACCCAACATGCAGGGAAAAAAAAAAAAAAGACACTGGTAAAAAGTTAAAATATGCTATCAGTGTGTAACCGGTGGTGTCGGACTCTGCGTTGTGTTCTTTTTCTCTTTTAATGATGAGACCCGCACGTGTGTGTCTTTGGGGATAGTCTCCGTTTATTGATCTGACAAAATGATAAAACAAAGACCTCCGGTCAGTACCCCCATGTAAAGCGCACTCCTCTCCCACAGAAAACCGGAACAAAAGGGACAAAATACATTGAATTATTAAAACAAAATACAACATACCTGACAAAATGATAAAACAAAGACCTCCGGTCAGTACCCCCATGTAAAGTGCACTCCTGCACAAACCAAATAATAAAGAAACATGTTTAAATACATTATAAGTGCCTAATACAGCCTAAACTAGCTGGTTCATGTAAAAAAATTAAATTAACAAAGGTTAAACCAAAAATTTCTACGAACTACATGGCTGCTTACCTCTCCCACAGAAAACCGGAACAAAAGGGAGGAGGCAAAGGCGCGAAAACTCAAGTTATAGTGCGCAGCGTTACACTGTAAACCGTTCGATGGGGAACAGACCAAAACAAAAAGTTCCACACACACTGATCCGGAGGCCCACAATGTCAGGTACTAAACCAAAAGAAATTAAAATAAAATGCACAGATTTTGTGTAATTATAACAATACACAATATAATGTACCCACATTGCTGCTAGATTATTGACCCTGTTACAAGTGCACAGTGTCCTCCACATCCAGTCCAAGCAGCAATTTTTCCACAATGAAAAAGAGCAGCTTTTTATAGGCTACCCTATCCCCCAGCCTATCCTATCCTGGCAATACAGGTAGGTTTCTTATCCCCCAATTAATTATTTAAGGATTAAAAATCCCCCAACATTTCCCCCATTTACAACACTAACAACATATAAAAATATATACTTTATTAAATCAACCATGAACAATTTTAACATATATTTAAGATAATTTTAAGAAATCCTTCAACTAAAACACCCCTGCCAATGCAGAACCAATGGTCCCTCCTGGAACCTTCTTAAAGGTGCTCCGGCACCCCGGGGACTCTTTTGGCCGGAACACCTGGGACCAGACACAAGAGACACAGGTAAGTCAATTTACACAATTACCCCATACATCAAATTTACCAACTCTTTCTTCCTCCATCTACAGAACATACTGCCACCAAGAGTAACACAACAAACAATAAACACTTTAAAACATGATGTGCGTGTCGTCTTATCCTGTAATGGACTTGCTACATTACAGTAAGCCAGCTTCCTTTCTTTTTTTGGAGTAATTTATATTCTGATGTGGAATGGGAAAAAGTATGGTTATTACCAAGGAAGTTTTTTATTTTGAATAAGGTGAGAGAGGTGTCTTTAAAACAGTTCCACAGGTGTTATCCAGTTAATTCAGCTTTAGTTGAGTATAAGATCAGTGTCGACCCTCTTTGCTCATTTTGTCATAATTTGGACGAAACATGAACTCATTTGTTTTGGGAATGTACCTTTTGTCAAATTTTTTGGTGTGATATCAGTCTTTTTTTTTTAAATAGAAAACTAGGTATTTCTTTGAACTTCAAAATTGAAGATATTTTATTTGGTTTCTTTATTACTGATCTGCCTGCTCAGAAATTGTTTATTCTTAATCTCATTTCCTTATTTGCCAAATTTCATGCCAGCAAATTTGCCAATCAGAAACCCAGCTTTGTGGTCTTTAAATGTGACTTAAAATCCTACCTAGACACACTTAACTTTTACACTAACACTGAAGCTGTGGAGACTAAAGCCTTATGTAACAAATTTAACCCTCCGGTATCCAGGTGCGCCTTTTAGGCACACTTTGCACTTCGTGTTAAAAAACTTCATATTATTTTTCACAGTTTAAATAAGGTTAGAATTCAAAAGTTGTTCATTTGTGTATGATCTTTAAAATTCTGGCCACCAACTAAAATGTGCACATTGTAAACAAAAGAAAATTACAAAACTAGCATCTGTCTGCCAAGTGTGCCTAAAACGCACTATTTCTTCCATTTGATATGTATGATTAGGGCTGACCTGGATTTACAACAATAAAATCAAATTAGAGCAGAAAAATAAATCAATATATAATATTTAATAGTTTGATTTATAGGTGTGCATTTTACACACACTTGGTGACAGATGCTAGTATTTTTGAACATTTGACCTAGCGCCAAAAATAATAATGCAAATTAACCAGTGTTGCTGTTAATCATATACGCCAGGCTGAAAAACTCAAATAATATGTGATCCACTTTTTATGTAGTATACTGAAAAAAAATGTTTTTTTGTTGTTTTTTGCATAAAAAAATGGTTTGTTTACATTACAAGGACAGCATTTAAAGGGTTAAAAAATGTGACAGTTATTGAGTATTTGGTACTTTTTATTTACGGCTCAAGTGGATGAAATAGAAAAAAGTGTAAAAGAATTAAAAACCAACTGTATAAAAAATTTTTTGACATTATTCCACAAGTGTGCCAAAAGGCACACTTGGTGCTTAGTAAGGGCCTTACTGGACGGGATACCGGAGGGTTAAATAGCAATTTACTTATTCAGTTATTTTTTATTATTATGTTTTATATATATATATATATATATATATATATATATATATATATATATATATATATATATATATATATATATATATATTTTTTTTTTTTTTTTTCTCTTCTTGTTTATTCCTTTACTTTTATTTATTTAATTTACTTTCCTATATATGTGTTTATATTTAATTTCTTCCTGCCTCACCTCGAGCATTATGTTTTCTCCATGCCATGTTCTGTTCTATGTGTATATGGTATGTAAATAAAGTATGAGAGAAAAAAAAAAAAGCTAATGCTAAAAAGGTGTAATTATCAACAGTGCTATTCACTGCTAACGGTAACAAACTATATATCTAACACAATGTTTTGCACTTAGGAGTGTTATTTTGACTTTCAGTTCCCCACTAGTCTTTTGTTTGTCTGTTATTGTTGCAGTGTTTGTTCTTTAGTAGCTAACTCTGCTGTGAACACTGATGCTACCTGCATTTTTTTGCTGCGGCAGCATTCAAGTTAGCTAACGGTCTACAGTCCAGCCAATGCTGTTCAAGGTTTTCTAAGGACAAAACACTAAGGAAAACTGCTCTCCATGTTACAAACAACACTGAGGTGAAGCTCAGTTTTTTCTAATAGAATATTCTTCACTTCACCAGGGCTTTAGGGTCAGTTTTTTCTGGTAGACATAAAACATTTATCATGTTTATGTGTCTGCTCACTGCTTAGCATCATGAAGTAGGCCATGATATGAAAATGTTTACTGTCTAATAAAATAGGTATGGGTCATATGGACATACTTTGTGTTCAACAGTCTCTGTCATGTAAGCAGAGTAACTTATATGCATGTATTATACATATTTGAGTAGGTATTTATAAGCACTTTAACATTATGTATAACAAAATGTGGGGAGAGAAAATTTTTAGGTGAAAAATGTCAAATTACTGCTCGGTAACGCATAGACTTTAAACCAGCATCAATTTTTAAAGCTTTGTGCAAACATTCAAAACATGCAGTTCTCGACAGAAACTGATATCAAGTAGGACAAAACCTTTTAGATATTATGTTCAGCTATGGTGAAAATAAATTTTGGTGTAAAATATTGAAAAGTCTCTGTTTTATTGACATGAGAATGTGGTAACACGTGGACAGGTTGCCATAGTAACACATGGACGACTCTTTACCATTGTATGCATCACCAAAAATGTTGAGTTATTTTGTTAAAACAAGCCAGATATACAGGGTGTCCCATAAGTCTCCATACATAGGAAAAATAAACGTTTCTTGACATAAACCATTTTTTATTTATATAATATGCTCTATATGACTGCCATTTTGTCGGGAACACATTTCAATGCGTGTCTGCTGAAGAACTATAAAGAAGAAATATAAAGAAATACATGTTAGAACCATATATGTATGGAATGTATTATGCCTCCTATGTGTGGAGACTTATGGGACACCCTGTAATCACAATGCTTTATTTAATGTATTTAATACTAACACTGTTATTTATAACTTGTGCTGGTCCATACTGATAGAGGTAAAATACAAATAAAGAGTAATTTCTTGGTAACAGTTAACAGATAGACTTTTTAAATGTGACAGATAGAATAAATTTTCTAATTTTTTAGATCAAATTTTTAGCGTCAGATTAGAGCTATATTTTGTTGGTTTGTTTATTTATTTCGAATTTTGCAATAAACTCAAACAACAAAAGAATTATATGAAAAGGAAGTAAACCATTCGAAACGAACCATTTTTTATGTCATGCTATGGTGTAAAAAGTACAATAGATAAAATCAGTTGCAACTTTTTTCTTCAAGTGGTATTTTAAAAAGTATAACAGTTCTATAAAATAGAGATCTTTAGCAAAAAAATGTAATACTGATGTGTGCAAATTTACTTTTTCATGCTGATGTTCTCTTTTGCTCGATCTCTTTTGCTATGGTCAATGGGCTGAGACTTGAGTAGATAAATTAAAGTACGTTAATAAGGTCTAAATACAGTATTAAACATACATCCAACAAACATAAAACCATAAAATAATATTCACTTGTAGCAAACATTATTTTTTTTTAAATTCGCTTATTAGCCTTGTTGTATTTTCCTGCTCATTTCTACCTCCTCCAGATGAGATTTATGTTACGAGATCTCATGAGATTTCATTACTGAGACTCTGACAGACCTCAACCAAAGTCCATTTTCTCCTGAGCTTTTACATCTTGTAATGTAATGTTAATGTCAGATTATTCAGAATACATGTGGCTTGTGGAGGATGGATCCAGTATATGCATGGCAGACTTTGGAGAGAAAGAATACATTGAAATCTTTATATCACCTTCACTTCCTGCATTGGAATGAATGGGATCTGCCTTGATTCTACTAAAGGGGTGGAACAGTGGAGAAACCAAAGGGACAGTACGTCAGCTCCAAAATTAACTCTTTCATGCATGAATTATGAGAACCTTAGTTCAGGTTTTGTTTTTTTTTTGAGTGTTTTTATTCCTCCTTAGGCATGAAAAAAACAATGTGATTGAGGTTTTTTTCATAGATTTACAAAAATGTCCACTCAGCTACACCATGAATTTTATTCTTGAAGCAAAGAAACATGTATTTAAAACCCAATATCATAAAGTGAAATGAAAACGGTGAAATGAAACCATGTTTAATGCAGCTAATCTGACGTTTTCTCACATTTTAACATATTCTAATACTAGTTATTACTCACTTCATGGAAATAATACGCAAAAAATAACAAAAAATAACAGTTAACAATTGATTTCCACTCAAGAACCAATCAAGAACAGCAAAGTTACAGTACTGGTATGAATTGCAGTTTATGAGATGATGCATAAGTGTCCACTGTGTTGGTTGATATGGAACTAAAACAACTGAACCCATGAATATACAAGAGAACAGCTGGAGAATAGCTGTCCACTGGAGTGACCACTCTGCATGAAAGGGTTAAACCAATGTTTAAGCATCTTACAGTTGTAATGCCACTGACAGCTGTTGGGAATGGCTCTGGTTTTGCAGATTTACATTGGACTTCAGTCAGTAATTGTCTTTCCAGCTATCGTGGTTTTATTTGGAAACTCTAATGAGTGATCTGGTAGTCCATCTTCATATTTTTCCTGTTAATCAGATTTCAGGCTCAATAAAAGCTTTCATATAGGCCATGTCAGTCTTTGATTGACAGGTCTGTATGAACATGTCCTCACCTGCTTTGTCAGGTTTTCAGAGTTAATAAAATGTAGTTATTGTTTTTTTTTTTTTTGTTTTTGTTTTTTTAACAAAGTAACTGTAGTTGTGGTTAACGGGCTCCGCAAAAAGACTGTAAAATGACTTTGTTACACAGTTCATCATGAAGCATACAGTTTTACACTCAGTAAGCTTGTGCTGATAGAAAAATTGTGTCCCTGTTGTGTTCTTATTACTGATTAGTCTTATGTAAGTGTCCTAATCTGTTATGGTCTTTGTATGTCATGTAGTGTGATTGTTCTTTGTATCAAGAAGATGATATTCTCATTTTAAGATGTTATTCTGTACACTAAACATCATTCTGTGTGTGTGAATTATTACACTGGGTTACAAAAAATGTTTTTTGCAAGTTGTCTAGGTTTTTTCAACTGAATTAGGACCATTTTGCACCGCTAAATCCAAAAATGACATCTGTTTTTCTCAATCAGGTCAGGTTTTTTTGCTAATTTGATTTTGAAAAATTAGATCTTCTCACAAAATTGATTACATTTAATTACATTAATACCAAAATAAGATTGGTAAGCACACTTTATGAAACTTGTGACTTGATTCCTGTTAGGTACAATGGTGTATTCACCGCAGATGTAGCAGAATACGTCAGGCTTATTTTTGCAAGATCTTCTAGTCGAAGCTATTTCATTCACCTGTAATATTAAAAAAACCATTAATCATAAATTGGCAAAAGTAAAATCTTCAGAACTCGTTTATTGCAAGAAATATGAAAGAATTTTGTATCATATGATGTGAAAATGCCCATAAATGTAAGCAAACATGTTAAAAAGCCAATATGTAGCATAGTTCAGAAAGTTGACTTGATTGAGCAAAATTGATGTGATTTTTGGATTCAGCACACCAAAATTATCCTAAATCAGCTCAAAAAACTTAAACAATAAATTTGTTGTTGACCAGTGTTGTTGTTGTTGTTGTTGTTGTTATTATTATTATTATTATTATTATTATTATTATTATTATTATTATTATCCATGAGTAATACCTGGTAATATTATGTTTTGGTTTTTTTTTTAACTCTATCTGTTAAGATAAGATAAGATAAAATAAGATATTTGATTTATTTATTTCGAACATGCAAAGAAAAAAATTCAAACAAAACAAAATAAACAAAATAAAACATTTAAATGGACAGAATCTATCTTCAGCACATACAAGTCTGAGTTTTGCATGGTCGAAAAGGAGTAGGAAGAAGTCTAAACTTATTTAATCCTACCCCTCAGTGCTTTTACACCTTTATCACTAACTTGATACAAGAATCAAACAATATTATTTTCCTAATTTTGGCATCGAACAACAACAAATGCATAATGCAGTAACTGAATTATTCATAACAATATGTTCATGTCAGTACAGTCATACAAACAGACTCAACAATTCAACCATTTTCTTCAATAATTACAGCAGATTTATCAGTACATCATCCATAAACAAACAGGCCTCATTGTCGTTCTTAAATACTGGACCTCTCAGGAATCAATTCTTTATATCTGTTTTTAAACTGAATTATGTTTGATATTTGTTTTTATCTCCACACACAATTTGTTCCACAGTTTTCCTCCACAGATGGTGATACAGAAACTTTTTAACGTAGTGCGTACTTTATGAATCTTTAAATGTAACTTTCCCTGTAAATCATAGCCTCCCTCTCTTTCACTAAACATTTCTTGAACATTGCCAGGCAGTAAGTTATCCTTTTCTTTATACATTATTTGAATAGTTTTGAACTCCACAAGGTCAATGAGTTTTAAAGTTTTAGATTGTAAAAATAGTGGATTTGTGTGTTCACGAAAACCAACATTGTAAACGACTCTTATTGGTCTTTTTTGCAGTAGAAAAAGTCTTTGTAATGAACTTGCATATGTATTTCCCCATACCTCCAAACAGTACCTTAAATAGCGTAAGATTAATGAAATGTATAGAATCTGAAGTGATTTTTGATCCGATGTCTCCTTTGCTCTGACCAGGACTGAGATGCTTCAGGATAGTTTGTTTTGTAGATGTTTTAAGTGAGGTTTCCAGCAGATTTGATCATCAATTATAATTAACCCTTTCATGCATGATGGTCACTACAGTGGACACCTATTCTCCAGCTGTTGTCATGTATGTTCATGGGTTTTATTGTTTTAGTTCCGTATCAACCAACACAGTGGACGCTTATGCATCATCCCATACACTGACATTCAGACCATAACTGTAACTACACTTTTCTTGATAAACCTGATCTAGAGTAACATGTTTAAGTGTAAATCAGGTGCTTGCTATTGTTATAAGTCTGTAATTAAGTTTATTTGTTTTTTAAAAGTTGTCATTTTTTTGTTTTCATGTAGAAATGATAAGTTACTACTAAAAAATCACCAAATTCACCCAAAAATGACCCTAAAACCAACTACAAATTACTCAGAAACCACCTAAAAATCACCCAGAAATGACCCCAAAACCACCTAAAAATTATTCAAAAAACACCTAAAAACCACCCAAAAATTGCCTAAAAACCACATAAACACCACTTAAAAATCATGGAAAAAAAAAAAAAAAACACCTAACAATCACCCAAAAACCACCTAAAACCCACCTTAAACCACCCAAAAACCACCTAAAAATCACCCAAAAATGACCCCAAAATCACCTAAAAATTAGTCAATAACCACCCAAAAACCACCCAAAAATTACCCAAAAACCACCTAAAAACCCACCTAAAAACCACCCAAAAATGACCCCAAAACCACCTAAAAATTAGTCAATAACCACCCAAAAACCACCCAAAAATTACCCAATAATTACCCAAAAACCACCTAAAAACCCACCTAAAAATCACCCAAAAATGACCCCAAAACCACCTAAAAATTAGTCAATAACCACCCAAAAACCACCCAAAAATTACCCAATAATTACCCAAAAACCACCTAAAAATCACCCAAAAATTACCCAAAAACCACCTAAAAATCACCCAAAAATTACCCAAAAACCACCTAAAAATCACCCAAAAATGACCCCAAAACCACCTAAAAATTACTCAAAAAACACCAAAAAACCACCTAAACACCACCCAAAAATTACCTAAAAACCACATAAACGCCACTTAAAAAT
Organism: Sphaeramia orbicularis; assembly: GCF_902148855.1. NCBI lineage: Eukaryota > Metazoa > Chordata > Actinopteri > Kurtiformes > Apogonidae > Sphaeramia > Sphaeramia orbicularis. The sequence goes on from NC_043973.1 coordinate 30,626,088, forward strand.
CATGAAAAAAAAAAAACACCTAACAATCACCCAAAAACCACCTAAAACCCACCTTAAAACCACCCAAAAACCACCTAAAAATCACCCAAAAATGACCCCAAAACCACCTAAAAATTAGTCAATAACCACCCAAAAACCACCCAAAAATTACCCAAAAACCACCTAAAAACAAACCCAAAAATTACCCAAAAACCACCTAAAAATCCCCCCAAAATGACCCCCAAACCACCAAAAAATTAGTCAAAAACCACCTTTTTTGCATATTATTTCCATGAAGTGAGTAATGACTGGTATTAGCATGTTAAAATGTGAGAAAACTTCAGATTAGTGGCATTAAAAATGTCTGCTAAAGGTTCATACCGTCTTCCACATATAATTTTTGTAGATAACTCATTTATCAGACAAACTAGTAAAGCAGGTAAACAAACAACTGCCTGAGAAATGAATTACCTATAATAAGCATTAAAAATGTTTTTATTTCATAGTTTTCACACAGTGTATCAGTAAATACATGTTTCTTTGCTTCAAAAATGAAACGTACGGTGTCCAGCTGAGTGGACATTTCTGCAGCTCCATGAAAAAAAAGGTTCAGAAGAAAATTTTCTTTAGGCATGTTTTTTCATGCCTAAAGAGGAATAAAAACACTCAGGAAAAAAATCTTAATTAAGGTTCTCATAATTCATGCATGAAAGGGTTAAGATAAGATTAGATGAGATGAGATAAGATAAGATATTAGCTAATTACTTATCCCACCGTGGAATTTCATATATAAAGAGAAAAATATGAGAAGTCATTCAGTAATTCAGTAACAGTCTTGTTTTATTATGGTCATTTCTGGTTCTACTTATTCCTCATGTACATTTTCAGAAACTCTTTTAATATTTACACCTACAGTATATATAAAGAATGTAAACTTGATTGGTGCATTTACACGAACCCCTTTAACTCTTTCCCTGTTAATGTTCTTATGGTACAAATGAACATGGCTGCTGTGATACATCACTTATGTTTCCATTGTTCGTACCAGGTGATGGAATGCAGGGAAGCTTCGGCTCAGCACATGGGGTTTATGCGACTACTGGCTTTCATAACACAATTACATCTAAAGTGGTAAGTCAAGGTATTCGCTCAGCTTTTCTCATTTGGTGACATTAAATATGTGTCACGTATTCATGGTCATCTGCTGCCTATCACCTGGAGATAAAAGGTTGCTCCTACATAGCTGACATATCTTTTCCTGCTGCTACTTATCAGGTGAATGGCTGTGTTGAGATTTATCTCAGCTCACTGGAGTGCATGATTTGTAATCCCTACAACAGCTGAAGAGTCTTTGTCGAGAACGGCCGCATGAAAGGTACTGAAAGCAGAATAAGAGATTGAACTCCGATAGTGGTACTGATACTCCTTAACAAAGCAATTCTTCAGTGTAACACCAGACATTGTCAATTCATACCTTTCAGCAGAACAACAAATACACACATAACACATGTTTCGTTTGACAATAAACGTATGAAAGTAATCGAAACATTTTGAATAGTATAGTGCAGGGGTGTCAGACTCATGTTAGTTCAGCCCAGTATGACCTGCAGTGGGCCGGATCATTCAAATAATAACATAATAATACATAAATTATATCAATTCCAAAATTTGTATGTCTAATTTCTATGTTTTGGAGTGAAAAAAGTAAGATTAAATTATAAAAATTTCTACATCTACAAACTATCTTTAAAAAAAAATATGGGAAAACATGAACCATGACCAAAATGAAATTTATTAAGAAAAAAAGTGCAATTTTAACAATTTATGCCATTATTTGGCCTCATCTACAAATGCACAAAACATTTAATAACAGACAGAATATTGGTAAAATTACTCTTAAATCTCTTAAGACATTTCAGGTTGTTCATATTTGTTCAGGTGTTTCACATTTTTTGTGAAAGGCTAGTCTGTAAATGTTAACATTTTTGTGTAATTTTACTTTTTTTTTACATTAACCCTTTCATGCACGAATTATGAGAACCTCAGTCAAGATTTTTTTTCTTGAGTGTTTTTATTCCTCTATAGGCATGAAAAAAAAAAACAATGTGATTGATTTTTTTTTCATGAACCTATTTTTCATGGAATTACAAAAATGTCTGCTCAGCTGGACATCATGCATTTAATTTTAGAAGCAAAGAAACATGTATTTACTGATATACTATGAGGTAAAAACATTTTTAATGCTGCTAATTTGATGTTTTCTCACATTTTAACAATACCTGCATATAGATAATATGCAAAAAAAAAAAAAACTGTTAATTACAGTTTAATAACAATTAGCTTTTTTTTTTATTTTTTTTTTTTTTTACACTCAAACATGTTACTGCAGATCAAATTTATCTAGAACAGCAAATTTACAGTAATGGTATGAATTACAGTGTATGGGATGATACATAAGCGTCCACTGTGTTGGCTGATATGGAACTAAAACAACAAAATCCATGAATATATAAGAGAACCCCTTTGAACAGCTGTCCACTGTAGTGACCACTAAGCATGAAAGAGTTAAAACCAAGAGAAAAATATGTGGTTTTTATTTTGACATCCTTGATTGTTAATATCTTCAGTGTAATTTTTGTATTTTACTAATTCATCCCGTGGGCCGGATTGGAACCTTTGGCGGGCTGGTTTTGGCCCCCGGGCCACATGTTTGACACCCCTGGTATAGTGTGTTAGATTTATCAAGATCTAACTACAGAATTGCAGCATAATTACACTTTAACCCTTTCATGCATGAATTATGAGAGCCGTAAACAAGAGTGTTTTTATTCCTCTTTAGGGAATAAAAAAAAAACAAAAACATGCGATTGAAAATATGTTATGTACCTATTTTTCATGGAGTTGCAGCTGGACACCGTGCGTTTAATTTTTGAAGCAAAGAAACATGTATTTACTGATATACTGTGGGAAATCTATGAAATAAAGATATTTTTTTAATGCTGCTAATCTAATGTTTTCTCACATGTTAACATACTCTAATACTACACATTACTTACTTCATGGAGATAATATGCAAAAAGAAACAAATTTTGTTTAAAAAAAAATGCTGTCTACTACAGGGTGGGGAAGCAAAATTTACAATGAACATTTAGTTGTTTTTTCTCAGCAGGCACTACGTCAATTGTTTTGAAACCAAACATATATTGATGTCATAATCATACCTAACACTATTATCCATACCTTTTCAGAAACTTTTGCCCATATGAGTAATCAGGAAAGCAAACGTCAAAGAGTGTGTGATCTGCTGAATGCACTCGTCACACCAAAGGAGATTTCAAAAATAGTTGGCGTGTCCATAAAGACTGTTTATAATGGAAAGAAGAGAATGACTATGAGCAAAACTATTACGAGAAAGTCTGGAAGTGGAGGAAGCAACAAAAAACGTACCAAAGCTTTTATTAAAGCTCTCAAATCCAAAATCCTAAAGGATCCAACCAAATCCATGAGAAAAATGGGAATTGAACTTGAGGTAGACAACAAGACCGTTAGAAATGCAATAAAATATGATTTGAAGTTAAAATCTTACACAAGAACACCAAAACACTTGTTGACAACAGCAACAAATCCAACTTCAGCAATTTTTGGGAATCATGTTTATGGGCGCCTTCTAGCCCAGATCTAAACCCTCTGGATTCTGCTATTTGGGGCATTTTAGAACATGCTACCAATAGAACATCACACAGCAATGTCGACTTTCTTAAAGATACTTTTAAAGAAGAATGGGAGAAGTTGTCACCCGAATATTTGAGGAACACTTGTACAAGTTTCAGGAAGCATGTGAAGGCAGTTATTGAGAAAGAAGGAGGACACATAGAAAAAAAACATTTTCTATTATGTAAATTTTCTTGTGGCAAATAAATTCTCATGACTTTCAATAAACTAATTGGTCATACACTGTCTTTCAATCCCTGCCTCAAAATATTGTAAATTTTGCTTCCCCACCCTGTAATAATAACAAGCATTTGATTCATACTCAAACATGTTAGTGCAGATCAGGTTTATCAAGAACAGCAAAGTTACAGTAATGGTATGAATTGCAGTGTATTATGAGATGATACATAAGTGTCCACTGTGTTGGCTAATATCGAACTAAAACAACAAAATCCATGAATATACAACAGTACAGCAGTAGAATAGCTGTCCACTGTACTGACCACTATGCATGAAAGGGTTAATAAGTGTATAGTGACATAGATTTGAATACTGCATTTTCATTATCACATAGAAAAACAAGAATTTTTAGTATATTTTCAGTATATTGATAGAACCGGAGATCATAGTGTAGTGTATCGCAGAGTAGTGTAGTCTATCATTTTACATGAATATACAGCTCCGGAAAAAAATTAAGAGACCACTGCAATTTCCTGTGAAATCAACATGTATGTATGTATGACAGCCATTCCATTCCTGTGTCTGTTGAATTCCAACACAAGCACACCTTATTCTACTAAATAAACACCTGATCCATGTCTTATTTAAGAAGGAGAAGTATAAAAACCACCACTGTGGCCATCACTATCTTCTTACAATGGGCAAAAACAGTGCTATTAATACTACAGAAATTCTATAGGTTTAATGTGTGCCTTTACACTTAACATGTCTTTATCTCTGTTGTTTGGACAGTATGAGATTGACTGCATTAACTTTGATGTTTTACACCAGGATTCATTCAACATGTCAGACATTTCTTATTGTTTGAACTACTTTTTGTCACATAAACAGAGGTCATAATAAGTACATATTTTAGCCTGTAGGAGTTATTTAACCCTTTCATGCATAGTGGTCACTACAGTGAACAGTTATTCAACGCTGTTCTCTTGTATATTCATGGATTTTGTTGTTTTAGTTCCATATCATCTAACACATTAGGAGCTCATCCATTATCCCATACACTGCAATTCCTACCATTACTGTAACTTTGTTGTTCTTGATGAACCTGATCTGCAGTAACATGTTTGAGTGTAAAGTAATTAGGCCCGAGCCCAGACATACATGTCGGCGAGGGCCTACTAAAATCGCATGGTTCCGTTATTATTATTATTATTATTATTATTATTATTATTATTATTATCTCACCTCTTTGAACACAAATTTGACCCCCTGAACGTTAACGAAAAGTCAATTTTATTTGACCAAAAATTCAAGTCCGGCGAAAATTTTTTTTATTTGAAGTGGCCAAGAAAAAATTTCGCAAAATGACTCAGTGGCGCCCCCTCAAAAATCAAAATACATTACGCGGATGGGAGCCCTCCCAAAAATTTTTTCATCGTACAAACATGACACTTGGTCCAGACATAGACCATGGTTGGACAAGTAAAAAATTACATTATGGCCCCGCCCTAGACCCAACAGGAAGTCGGCCATATTGGATGGAAGTGTGGACCTCTAAAATCCCACTCCTCATACTTTCATCATCTCCTCCTAGGGTTTACATCCAATTTGGACCAAACTGGGTGAAAATCACCCACACACATGTGATCAAAAGTTATCACCTACATTTTTGATGAAATTTTGGGTGTGGCTGTGATGAGCTCGCGATTGAGCGATCGTTGTCAGAAGTATAAAACTATGCTTATCTTGCAGAATGCCAGATTGAGCCCAAGATATAGTGTCCTCTCGCTGTCGGTGGCCTCGGCGGTTGCGTGGGGAGGCGGTCGCAAGGGAGGGTGAGAGCCTTAACACCGCTTGCGGTTTTAATTGCTTGTTATTTTTATTTGACTGTAATTAACAACAAGTTTTTTTTTCATATTATCTCCATGAAGTGAGTAATAACTAGTATTAGAGTATGTTAAAATGTGAGAAAACAACACATTACCAGCATTAAAAATGTTTTTCTTTCATACTTTTCACATAGTATATTAGTAAATACATGTTTCTTTGCTTCAAAAATTAAACACATGGTGTCCAGCTGAGTGGACATTTTTGCAACTCCGTGAAAAATAGGTTAATAAAAAAATGTTCAATTGCATTGTTTTTTCAATGCCTAAAGAGGAATAAAAACACCCAGGAAAAAAATCTTGATTAAGGTTCTCATAATTCATGCATGAAAGGGTTAATTCAGTTATTTATTTTATTTTATTTTATTTTACTTATTTATTTATTTATTTATTTATTTATTTATTTATTTTATTTTACATGTTTTTAACCCTTTTATGCATAATGGTCACTACAGTGGACAGCTGTTCTACAGCTGTTGTCTTGTATATTCATGGGTTTTGTTGTTTTAGTTCCATATCAGCCAACACAATGGACGCTTATGCATCATCCCATACATTAACATTCAGACCATTACTGTAACTTTGCTGTTCTTGATAAACCTGATCTGCACTAACATGTTTCAGTGTAAATCAGCTGTTATTTGTTAGGGAAAAAAAGCTGGGTTTTTTTTTGGGTTTTTTTGCATATTATCTCCATGAAAAGAGTAATAATTAGCATTAGAATATGTTAAAATGTGAGATTAAAATGTGAGATATCAGATTTTATTTCATTGTTTTAATATCAGTTTCTGATATTGGGTTTTAAACACATTTCTTTACTTCAAAAATTAAATGCGTGGACATTTTTGTAACTCCATGAAAAAAAAAAACAACTTGATCACACTGTTTTTTTCATGCCTATGGAGGAATAAAAACACAAAAGAGAAAAATCTTAGCTAAGGTTCTCATGATTAGTGCATGAAAGGGTTAATATGTTGCACACATTTTCTGTATTTTCTTGTTGTGCCTATAGAAAAGAAAGAGTTATGAATATGAATGCTCAATTACAACCCTGCAGAAACAACTAAACTAAAGACTGTTACACACCATTGTACATCTTCTGTTGAAACAAAAGAAATGAGGTAATTAGAATATGTAGCGCAACATGATGATTTTGACGGGCAGTCTCGTCTCTTTGCATATTTTTCCCAGAATATTCCAAATAGGCAAATGTACAAAGTAGGACTGTGCAATAACCTGCTGTACGTCACAGTGCTTTTAATTCAAATGTGCAATAACTTGTTTACCTCTCAGGACTCTTATTATCATTACTATTACCCTTTTTATATAATAATAATATATATATATTTTTGGTCATATCTTTACTCTTTGTTCAAGCTCCCTTTTCTGACTCAGGAAAACGCACAAGAATTCCAATGCACCTATACTGCTATGTATCTGTGCAAATGGCAAATAAAGTCTATTCTATTCTATTCTATTCTATTCTATTCTATTCGGATAGGTGTCACTTTTCACAACATGACTGCAACCATCCATTACAGCTGCTTGTATTCAGTTATGGTCAGCCAACAGGGTCACCTCTGGGTCAGCACAAAGATAAAACCAAGAATGGCTCTTTCAAATATCAAATGTGAAAATAGAAGAAATAAAGTTAATCTTTTAATACACTTGTGGCATTCAGGTCCTCAAAATATTTCCATACTTTCAGACATTTTTCTTTAAAGATGTGTTTTTTTTCTCAAACAAGCCCTTCATTAGTCATATTTGACCTTCAATCTTTCATCCTTTTGATTTCTCTTATTTGTTTTTACCTCCTCCACGGTGTTATGCTTTCTTTTTATTTTCACTCTTTCGTCAATTTCATACTTCTGGTACTCATGCAATTTAGTCAAGGACTGCTCTGAATCACATGTAAGTGATGTAAGCCTCTTTCAGAGTTTGTCCTTTGTGGATGGAACAAACACTTCTCCTCCTGTGCTTTGTGCAAAAGTGTGAAAAAAAAAACAAGTAACCCTGAGCTTTGGATTGAATGCCACAGTGTTTGCTGGATGACAGTACAGTTTTACAAAAAAACAAAAAAAAAACGTATGCACTTTGTCGAGTTGCATTTCACTTCAAACTTTGGATTCTGAATTACTTTGGTTGCTTTGACTTCTGTTGATTGTAAAGGTAGAACAATAAATTCCCAGCAGACGCATGATGATGAGTAATAAATAACGTGATTTACAGTAGAATGACATCAGAGTATTGAACTGAACTTTCCGCTACAGTATGACTCAGGGTGATATGCATGTTTTATGTCTTGAGTGCAAAACGGGCGGGGTCAGGGTGATGATGTCAGCATGACATCAGACCGGACCTGTAACGCTATGAGATAAACGACCCACTTTGAGTATCCACACCCATTTTACTGTAGGTTTTACCTTAGTGTCCCTACTCCCACATGCTACACAACCCCGTGGGCTGGATTTCACTGCGTCAAAGCACCCAGCAGAGCTTCACACAAAAGCAGTCATCTGTTTCAGAAAAACCAAGACTTCTGTGTTCTTCAGAAAGACACAGTAAAGAGAAGAAGAGGAGGGGAAAGAAAAAAAAAAATGCAGATCACCAGTGGTCTCTGATCTATATGGGTGTGAATGTAATTGATTTCCCGCTGTGTGGAATCTGTCTCTCCCAATCACTGAACAAATGCTGACTGCATAGTTGAAAGGGCAGAAAAGTCTGGGCTTTATTTTACAGCTCTGTCTACATCTGTTTCATCCCTGTCAAACACAGCCGGTCTTGTAGTGATCATGGCTTCATTACAGCTGACTCTTTGGTGAAACTTTATGGAAATCATGTCAGAAAACATGTACAGTATCACATTACAATACTTTCAGTTTGGAACGGACGAGTGAACAAAGAAACACACCCACGACAAATACTAAATGTAACCGGTGTTACAATAGGCATAAAGATCCAACAGACTCCATGCAGACATGAGTCCCAGGGGGTGGATGGCCGGGTCAACAAAACAATAGTCCAATGTTCTTGTCGTTTCACACTGAAAATAAACATTTCTCTTAACCACAAATGTGTGTTCGACTTGTACTCAGGGCAATAACACTCATGTAACTTTAACACAATACACATGTTAACCCTCCGGTATCCGGGTGCGCCTTTTAGGCACACTTTGCACTTCGTGTTAAAAAACTTCATATCTTTTTTTCACAATTTAAATAAGGTTAGAATTCAAAAGTTGTTCATTTTTGCATGATCTTTAAAATTCTGTCCACCAACTAAAGTTTGCACATTGTAAACAAACGAAAATTACCAGACTAGCATCTGTCTGCCAAGTGTGGCTAAAATGCACTATTTCTTCCATTTGATCTGTATGATTAGGGCTGACCTGGATTTACAAAAATAAAATCAAATTAGAGAAGAAAAATAAGTCAATATATAATATTTAATAGTTTGATTTATAGGTGTGCATTTTACGCACACTTGGTGACAGATGCTAGTATTTTTGAACATTTGACCTAGCGTCAAAAATAATAATAATGCAAATTAACCAATGTTGGAGTTAATCACTGACATATGCCAGGATGAAAAAATCAAATGATATGTGATCCACTTTTTATGTAGTATATTGAAAAAAAATATTTTTTTGTGTTTTTTGCATCCAAAAAAAAATGGTTTGTTTACATTACAAACATGGCATTTAAAGGGTTAAAAAATGTAACAGTTATTGAGTATTTGGTATTTTTCTTTACGGCTCAAGTTGATGAAATAGAAAAAAGTGTAAAAGAATTAAAAACAAACTGTATGAAATTTTTTTTGACATTATTCCACAAATGTGCCAAAAAGGCATACTTGGTGCTTAGTAAGGGCCTTGGTGGATGGGATACCGGAGGGTTAAACCAGGGCTGTCAAACTCATTTTAGTTCAGTTCCATATTCAGCTAAATTTGATCTGCAGTGGGCCGAACCAGTGAAATAATAACAGAATAACCAATAAATAATGACAACTCCAAATTTTTGTCTTTGTTTTAGTGTAAAAAACCCCCATTAAATTATGAAAATACTCACTTTTGTAAACTATCCCAAAAAAAAAAAAACCTAAAAAAACTGAAATTTAATTTAAAAAACGTAAGAAAATTTAGTGCAATTTTAACAATATTCTTCCTCCACTTCTCAATTGTCCATGTGCATTATGGATCAGATCTACAAAGACACTAAACACTGAGGAACAGGCAGAAAAGAGTTCAAATTGGGCTGAATTTTCTTTAGACATTTCAGGTTCATATTTGTTCAGGTTATTCACATTTTATTGGTACAGGATAGTTTGTAAATGTAAATATTTTCATAATTTAATGTTATTTTTTGCACTAAAACAAAGAAAAAAAATTAAGTTGTTAATTCTAGATTTTTTTTTTGGTTTAATTCAAGATTTTTTTTACTTAATTGAAGTTTTTTTTTTTTTTTTTTTACTTCAAGATTTTTTTTTTTACTTAATTGAAGATTTTTTTGGCTTAATTGAAGATTTTTTGCTAAATTTGGGATTTTTTTTGGCTTAATTGAAGACTTTTTTTTTTTACTTAATTGAAGATTTTTTATTTATTTATTTTTTTTGGCTTAATTCAAGATTTTTTCCTTAATTGAAGCTAAATTTTTTTTGCTTGATTTAATTCAAGACTATGGAATTTTTGCACTTCACAAAAACATCCCAGGGGCCGAACTGGACCCTTTGGCGGGATGCATTTGGTCCCCGGGCCGCATGTTTGACACCCCTGTGTTAAACCAAACCTTTCTGTTCCTCAACCTGTGGAAAAACGCAAGATGGAAGTGGTTAAAAGTGGCTGGATTTTTTTTTTTTTAACTAGTTTGAGTATTTGTAAACCATGTAGGCCTATTTGCATCTTATGGGATTACGTTTGACATTAAACACACAATATATAAATTCTGCCGCTAGGGATCTATCATTAAAAAATGACCTTTGAAAGTAGTTTGGAATTTACAGAAATCCAGTCCTCACGTCCAGGGTAAATACTTGTTTTTGACATGTAAATTTTTAATTTGACCTCTTAGCACTTAGGTGTCAAACATGCGGCCCGGGGGCCAAATCTGGCCCGCCAAAGGGTCCAGTCGGGCTCCTGGGATGAATTTGTGAAATACAAAAATTACACTAAGATATATATTAACAGTCATTTTAGCTCAGGTTCCACATTCAGACCAATTCAATCTCATAATAACCTATAAATACTCACACCTCCAAATGTTTCTCTTTGTAAATGTAAATGTTTTCATGTATTTACACTAAAACAAAGTATAATTTTGCAAAAAATCTGAATAACCTGAACAAACACGAACAACCTGAAATGTCTTCAGAGAAGTGCAAATTTAATAATATTCCACCTGTTACTAAATATTTTTTGTGTATCTGTAGATCCACTGTGATCTGTAAGTTATAATGTACATGTGGAAATGATAAACTAAAGCATAATAGTGTTAAAATTACAAAAAACAAAAAATCAGTTTGTTCATGTTATTCACATTGTTTTAAAGGATAGTTTGTAGATGTAAACATTTTCATAATGTAAATTAACTTTTTTCACCATAAAGCATAGAGAAAAGTTTGGACTTGACATTATTTATATATTATTGTGTTATTATTTTACTGGTTCGGCCCACTTCAGATTAAATTTAGCTGAATGTGGAACTGAACTAAAATGAGTTTGACACCACTGTCTTCATGTGATCTTTTCCTAATTCTAACAAGGTTGTTTTTGTTCCTGTATAGTATTTTGTACCCATTATTATTTTTATTATTATTATTATTACTATTATTATTATTATTATTATTATTATTATTATTATTATTTGTATTTATTGTTGTGTACAGATGCCCACATGTTATAACTTCATATTCTATCACCATCGTTACCAATGAAAATCGCAGAAATCACAGATGAGGTGAAGGTTAATTCCCATTATAACATGTATTAACATTATATCATTTCATTATAACTGATATCAAGGTTTAATTTTACCTTATTTATACCCGTGGGTAGATTTGTTTTGAAAAAAAAAAAAAGATTGCATTTGGCATTCCATTACACAACACACAATGAACCTGACAGGTATACACAAAAGTTCTCAGTGTTCCGCCATTCACCAATATAGCAGCAGGGATAAGTTAAAAGATAAGATAAAATCAATAAGATCAAGATAAATAAAAACAAAACACAATAAAACAAAATCAAAACAGTCACTGGGATAAAAACCAGGATAAGAGCATAACATTTAAAAATTTAAAAGTCACAATAATAAATAGAGCTAAGAAATATGATTAATAAATAAAATAAAACAAAATAAAATAAAATAAAATAAAGTGCAATGTCACTACTTCTTATTGAGTTCAGTGACAGCGACAGGAACAAAGCTGTTTTAATAACACTTTGTCCTTAGGACTAAAAACCTCTGTCCAGAGGAAAGAAGCTGAAATTCATTCACCCTGTAGAGCACAGATGTCAAACATGCGGCCTGGGGGCCAAAACCAGCCCGCCAAAGGTTCCATTCTGGCCCTGCAGGATGAAAGTGCAAAAATGAACCTGAACAGTCCAGGCTGTCCAAGTCCATTTGGTTCAGGTTCCACATACAGACCAATGTGATCTCCAGTCAAAATAACAACACAATAACCCATAAATAATGACAACTACAAATTTTCTTTGTGAAAAATTATGTGGAAAAAATGTAAGTGAAAAAAAATAAGATTACACTGTGAAAATATTTAGATTTACAAAACGATTCTTTCACAATAAAATGAAAATAAATACATAAATAAAAACAAAGATGAACAACCCAAAATGTGCAATTTTAACAATATTCTGTCTGTTACTAAATGTTTGGTGCATTTATGGATCCACTGTGATTTGGAGTTTTGTTAATAATAATAAGAGATGTAATATTGTAGAAATTGTTCAAATTTTAGTTCCAAACTCCAAAATTTTAACAATATTCTGCCTGTTACCAAATGTTTATGGAACATCGTATGTAATGCACATGTATAAATAATAATTCAAGGCATAATATTGTTAAAATTGCACTAATTTTTCAAATGAAATTTCTGTTTTTTCAGGTTATTCACATCTTTTTTGTAAAATGTAAATATTTTCATAGTTGTTTTTTTTTTTTTTTTAACTGAAACAAAAAGAAAAACTTGGATTTGTCATTATTTATAGGGTATTAAATCATTATTTTACTGGTCTGGCCTGCTTGAGATCAAATTGGGCTGAAAATGGAACTGAACCAAAATGAGTTTGACAGCCCTGCTTTAGAGGATGGGAGTTATTATTAAGACCTGATAAAGCCATCCTCTGTACCTGTTTAGTTTACAGTGAGGCTGGACCATTGCACTGTTTACATATTGATGTAATTGATAATGTTAATCTTAGTTAAAGGAATATGATATAGTTGATGCCTTTATTAAATTGAACATTGTATATATCTGATAATATACATTTTAACCAACCAGTCAATAGAATGTAGAGTTTTCCTGGTTGCTTTTGTTTGGTGTTGACATGTTTGCTATAACCTATAACTTGCTCACTTCAGTGTCTTTCAGAGTTGTGCCTCGGCCAGGACTTTGTCTCCTATAAACTTCTTGTAGCACAGGCGCTGTTGATAGTAAAGGCTCATCTGTAACACTGGAGACAGTGATTAGAGAGAGGGAATCAATAATACATGGTAAGGGACGGCTAATGTACCATAGGGACCCACAGACAGACAGCGACGTCTCTGATACCCAACCCGCCGTTTCATATCCGCTGGTTTAGACACACAAAGCTAGACGGGGAGAGCACATGAAGTATGAAAAGCAACAGGGGAAATAAAGGCTGAGGGAAGAGCAATGTTGGACAAACAGAGACAAAGTAGTCTGAAAGCACAGAATCCAAAAGTACAGGTACTGCAGGGATGGGAAAAGACAAAAACAGAGAAGAGTAATGAGAGTCAAAACAATGTTTGATTTAATTAATGCATTTCTTTTTATTCCTAAATCCATGAGATCACATAAATAATGCCCACAAATAACATTGGTATTTCTTTTATTGACTGGTGAAGAAGAAATGTAAACAGTTGTCGGACAAACACAACAAGCTTATTACAAAACCCACTGTTAGAAAGAGAGCCCTTCATCCTCACACACCGACATGATGTTCCAAAAATCAATATAGGGTTGTGAAACAGGCCAAAATGAAATAAGTGTGCAAGCTATCCAGGAAATAAGATTGGCAGGCAGACAAAAGCATGCCACCATCCTCTGGGGACGAATGCTAGCCAAGCGGTCTCTCATCCACAGAGATTGGGGTTAATGTCTCCTCTGCATTAGCACATCAGCACATCGGCCAGCAGACCTCAGTTCCAGAAATACTGGACGAGCGAGTGTGCGCAGACACACACACACACAAAACTGAGAAGCCGAGCAAGAAAGGTATGAGACAAAAATGATCTAATTCAGGGGTGTCAAACTCATGTTAGTTCAGGGGCCACATACAGCCCAATATGACCTGCAGTGGGCCGGTGATGATTCAAATAACACAATAATACAAAAATAATATCAATTCCAAAATCTGTACATCTAATTTCTATGTTTTAGAGTGAAAAAAGTAAAATTACTGTATACTATCAAAATTTTTACACCTACAAACTATCCTTTAAAAAATGTGGAAAACCATGAACAACCATGACTAAAATGAAATTTTTTAAGAAAAAAAAGTGCAATTTTTAACAATTTATGCCATTATTTGGCCTCAGCTTCTCATTTTCACATGTTCATTACAACTTACAGATCACAGTGGATCTACAAATAAACAAAACATTTAATAACAGACAGAATATTGGTACAATTACTCTTAATTATTTTAAGACATTTCAGGTTGTTCATATTTGTTCAGGTTTTTCACATTTTTTGTAAAAGGCTAGTCTGTAATTGTTAACATTTTTGTGTAATTTTACTTTTTTTTTTTACACTAAAACAAAGAGAAAAATCTGCAGTTTTCATTATTTATAGTTTATTATGATAGTATTTTACTGGTCTGATCCACTTCAGATGAAATTGACCTAAAATTATTTTAACATCCTTGATTGTTAATATCTTCAGTGTAATTTTTGCATCTCACTAATTCATCCTGCAGGCCAGACTGGACCCTTTGGCGGGCCGGTTTTGTCCCCCGGGCCACATGTTTGACACCCCTGATCTAATTAATCAGTGATTGGAACAACTGAATGCTTCCTCTTTTGAATGCCCCCCCACATACACACACAAATGCACAGTCCACTCCTGAAACCACCTCTCTCCCTTTTCATTACACCCCCACCTCTCTGTCTCCTTTCCAGGACTGTGCATCATTAGACTACAAATACAAATACACAAACATAGTTTATGGATTCAGACAGACAGATATTTGTCGATACACAAGGGGCTGAAGTCTTGACACAGCTTCTGTCTGAATAAAACCTCATTACTGAATCCACACTCCAGAAGCAGACTCACAGTGCCACAGGTTGCTTGTTACTGCTTGACTTGCCGTCCGCATCTTGAACTTCTATACTGAAAAACCAAGCTCTTTTAGTGCCCTCGCTGCTCCTGCTCATCAGGACCGAAACTCACAAAACCTATGATTCATCAAGAAAACATATAAACTTTTTTTTTTTTTTTGTTATAATTTTATTTGTGGATGTTTTAAACGGCATAACACGGATGCATCATACAGTCTTTACATTTTTACTGTCTTTATTTTACACAAGTCTCCACCCCCAACTTAAATATCAACATAAACATGTACATACATTTACCAGAAGATATCAGGATTATGAATAGGAGGCATATAGCATTCATACAAAGTCTAGATGTGAAAACATAGTAAAAACAAAAATAAATACATAAAATAGATCTGTGTATGAATATGTATTTACATATATGTGTTAATGTATTATATGTTTATGTAAATCATATGATATTTGTTCATAATAATATTAAGCCAGAAACCTAATTATTTACTAGTAAGTATCAGTCATATTATGGCATAGTGTATAGATATGATTAGACTAGGAAGGTTATTATTGTAATTAATTATATAAGAAGAAGGGATGGGAGTTTATAAGTTGTATTTCTTCTCACTCCTTTTTGAATATGTATTATATGTCTTATGTTTAAGTGTTTTGTTTATTTATTTTCTTCTGTTTGACATTCATTTTCGAAATAAATACATCAATCAATCAGTCAATCAATCAAAAATACATAAAATAAAACTGAATAGATAACAATTATACATATATAAAAAAAAAAGAGAGACAGAAATAAAATATGTACCATACTTACAGTTTTCCAGGTGATGAGTGGTGATTCGGTGTTAAAGTCATGATTTATTTCTCATTCTATAAGTTTCTGTGAATTTTAGAAAACATATAAACTTTATATATCTTTTTTTTTTTTTTGTGACAAAACTGCGTTTGGAGGCTAGAAACATGCCATTGAGCAGAAGTGAAGTGGGATCTGCTCTCTTCATTATATGATAAGGCAATAGCAATCGCGTTACCACGGAGACACAGGTAAAAATTAATGAATTGTTTTGACTCTTAGCCTCAGCTCAGATTCTGTTAATGTGAATGAAGCTTAAGGGATATGAAAAACAGTTTTTTGTTCGCAGGGCTCTATTGAGAGACTGAGTCAAGCTCAATGCTTTCATGTCTTCATTCAGCGCCTTCATAATGCTCAATGCCACAGAAAGTGCAGGGAGTTTACAAAAGCTTCAGTTTGGAAGGCGCTGCAGAGGTATGACAGAGTGTACAGATTCACTCCTTACAGATAAAAGTCACATACATAACAAATTTATTTTTTTCAGTAATTTATTAACAATTTAGCCTACAGCATCAGGATATTGTTCATTTTATAAGAGTAAAAATAAATTCTCAAATCACCTCTACCGTTCCACAGACAAGTAAAATATAAAATGTGTGTCCAGTTTGTAAACAACTGTCACATTAAAAAATGGCATTACTAATAATATACATCTCACTTCAACCACTATGCTTTCCACTGAAACTGTATATGCATATTTAAGGGGGAAGCTTAGAAGTTTTCACTTATCATTTGATAACATTTTTCATTTTCTTTGCACTAAGTTAGAGATAATGAAGAGCGAGCATGTCAGGGTTACAAACTAAACCCCAACAGGTTAATGGAGGATGCAGAGTTTATTTGATAATAACATGTACATGATCCCATTGTTCATGATAAGATAAGATAAGATAAGATAAGATAAGATAAGATAAGATAAGATATATATGTTTACTTATTTATTACAACTGAACTATTTCTTATGCTTCTTGTGCAGATCTGCATGTCTCTCTGTTTTGTGTTGTGGCTGTTGTTGTATAGTATGTGTGGTTCTGCTGCACAGCAAAGATTGGAGAGTTGAATCAACTCCCACAGAGTTGATTTTAACTCTTTTTCAGAGTTTATATAGGTCCACACTTTACAAAGTTAAATTAACATTTTCATTGGAGTTAATTATTTAACACTATGCCAAAGTTGCCTTTTTAACTCAGAAACCTGAGTTAACTTAACACTGACTGATTTAACTACCAACACTCACAAGAGTTCATAATTTCACCGACCTGGGTTAGTAACCCATATGGATTTATTATTTACACTGTCAGAGTTTCTCCTTTAACTCAAACAGAGTTAAATTAACACCATGAAAGTAACAAAAATAACACTCATTTTACTTAATTTTCACCCTGAAAGTAGTGTTAATTTAATCATGAAAAAGTGAATTCATTAAAAATGACTTAAAATTTAATATGAACAGGATGAGTCAAAGAAAGCTGATGCTTTTTTTTTTTTTTTTAGAAAATTTATTTTTCCTCTTTTTTCTCTCTGACAGTGACAGTCTGATAGAAATTGCACAGGTTCACCTGGTTTGAAATGCAGGGGGCCAGGCAAATGAACTATGGACAGACGCAAAACAACACTTCTCCTGAGTTAATTTCCACAGGCTTGACTAACTCTTTTCATTAACCCCAACTCTGAATGACATTTAAATCAGAGTGAGTTAAAACTACACTTTGAGAGTGAAAACTGACTCTGAAATGTTTAACCTTGAAATTTCAACTCTCCAATTTTTGCTGTGTGCAAACAAATTACCCGTTTGGAACAAAGAATAAAACTGAACTGAACTGAGATAAGGTAAGGTAAGATCAGATAAGATAAGATAAGATTCAATTATCACTTACCAGTAAAATGCCATAAAATGAAAGTGCAGCACTAAAATATGAAGAATATAACAATAAAAATTTGAATATGAAATAGTTATAAAATATACATATTACAAATAACTTAATTTTTTAAAGTAACTTTATTACTTCCTCTAAGTAAAATAGTCCATTAGATTCAGTGGTTATATATTTAGTGTAAGACCTGTGTCATCCAGTAATGACTATAATATACTGTATAATTACAGTAATGACAGTAATTGGTTGTCACTGTCCAATCACAATCAAGCATTCAACAAAGTCCTGCCATTGTTCATAGTCACTACAATAGGAAAAAAAAAAAAAAAAAAAACAACAAAAAAAACCCCAACAATCATCCAACAGTTTTTTCAGTATGTCACTTCAGTACTCATTTCTTAGTAATAGAGGCACCGTGGACAGACGTGAGTGTGACAAGGCCAGGCTTAACTTTGTAACTTAAAGTGTTTACGGCGTGTGAGTAACACTGTGGGAAGTGTGTAAGGTTGTCACAAACGGCTGACTGGCACCTGATCAAACTCACCCTCCCGTCACCACGCTCCATCTCCGCTGGGTTCCGTGATTCATCATCTCTCAGGCAAAGGAGGTTAAACTGTAAAGAGACATTTGTCTGTGTGGACGAGGACTCCCCCTGAACAGCCTCTGCTGAGCCGCTGACATTTTCATTTGACCCACAGCCAACGTTTCTGTAATGAGAAGCTATCAAAAAGCAATCTCCCAAAATAGAACAGGATTTCAATTTGAAGACACCTATATTGATATGCAAAATCAGTTAAAAAAAAAAAAAAAAAAGAAAAAAGAAAAAAACCATTCAGTTGGATCCAGCCATGTGACGATGATGTCTGAACCGGATTGTTCAGCACTTGCCAGAATAAAATTATGCTAATGAGAATGGACTAAGAAAGGAAATGTCCAGAAGGATGAAAAGGATTCGTTTGAGTTTACATTTTAGTGAAGATGTATATGAAATCAATTGCTCCTCCAAGGTATTTCAAACCTAACTCAGTTATATATTTCCAATAATTGGTCCTCAAGAGGCTAGAAACTTCTTTTTGACTCCATAGATCTCTGTGCTCAAGAAATGTAGAGTAGGTATCACTTTACTCAGCCTTTGTGTTTTTTAGAGCCACCATTCACTGCAAAACAAAACAAAAGCACAAAAAGAAAAGATAGCGACATGCAGTTTGACTAAAAAACTTCCCTGTGTGGTGAATATGAAAAGTATATATTAGAATTTTGCTTAACTGTATATATGACCTGACTTAACCCTTTCATGCACAGTGGTCACTCCAGTGGACAGTTATTCTACAGTTATTCTCGTGTATATTCATGGATTTTGTTTTTTTAGTTTGTTCTTGATAAACCAAATCTAACACATTTTCTCACATTTTAACATACACTACAAACAAAAAGTTATGGATATTTAAAATTTTTGGAGCTATTTTTTTTCAGTTGGGATTTTTGCACAACGGTTTTTACTTTTTTTGTGTGTGAATTGAATAGAAACACATTTTTTAAATGACCAGACATAGTTTTATTTACAAATGGCAAAAATGACAAAAAAGGCAAAAAACAAAAAGAAATATCCTTAACTTTTTGTTTGTTGTGAACTCCAATACTAGTCACTTCATGGAGATAATATGCCAAAAAAAAAACACTTTTGTTGTTAATTACAGTCTAATAACGATAACAATGAATTGATTTCCACTCAAACATGTTAGATGTGGTTTATCAAGAACAGCCAAGTTACAGTAATGTTATCAGTTGCAGTGTTTTGTGTATTGTGTTGGCTGATATGAAACTAAAATAACAAAATCCATGAATATACATGAGAACAGCTGGAGAATAACTGTCCAGTGTAGTGACCACTGTGCATGAAAGGGTTAATAAAAAACAAAAAAAGCTCATACTTTGCTGACATTTCCTGGGTCTCAGGAGGTCAAATATACGAAGCTGTGAAATATTGTAAATAATATGCCTGTTTCCTGACCAGCTCCTTCAGATTCAACCACATCAGCCCCATCCTCTCATCTCTCCACCGGCTCCCAGTCCGCCATCGTATTGATTTTAAAATGTTAATGTTTGTTTTTAAAGCTTTAAATGGTCTAGCTCTTCCCTATTTATCTAAAATTTTAACAGTTCACTGCCCCAGCAGAGCCCTCCGATCGTCCTCTCAGATGGTTTTGGACATCCCCAGGTCCTGGTATAAACAGTGGGGTGATGGTTCCTTTGCTGTTGTCGCTCCAAAACTGTGGAACTCATTGCCTCCTGACTTGCGAGTCCTCACCGACCTGCCCCTGTTCAAATCCAGGTTAAAGACTCACCTGTTTAGACTGGCTTTGAACCCTTAGCACTTAGACACTATTAGGTTTGAATCTGTGCTCTCTTTTATCACTGTGTTTGTGTCCTATTGTTTTATGCATATTTATGGTACTTGATTAAGCTGTTTTTTTTATCTTATAATTTAGATGTAAAGCACTTTGGGCTCCATTGTGTTGTTGTAAAGTGCTATAAAAATAAACTTTGATTGAACATGATTAGTATTTCTTTAAAAGCAGGTTTTTCAACTGTAAACTGCAGTTATTTTGTTATAATTGGAGAAACTTTTCCAGAATGGAGAACTGAGTGGGGTGGGGGATGTGTTGGTATGGTTTAGGATTTGCAGGGTTACTGCCTTATTGCTGCAAATCTAACAAATCACTTCCTGCAACTTATTGTGATTTCTTTGATTTATGCATCAATCAGCCATAATAGTCTGACCACTGACAGGCACAGTAGTGTTAATATTAATTACCTCATTACACTTGGAGCTGTCAGTGGGGGAGATATATTAGGCAGAATCTACTAAAAGTGGGTAAAAGAACAATCAGATCTCAACCAGTCCAGCATCTGTGAGATCAGAACATTATTACCACCTGTCTGATATTGTATAGGCTCCTCCTTTTACCACAAAAACAACTCTGACCCAAGACCACCACCCTAGACCACCAGACCTCTGAAGGTGTGCTGTGGTATCTGGACCAAGACGTTAGCACCAGATCCCTGAAGTCACGGTTTTCATGGATTGGATTTATTTGTCCAACACCTCCCACAGATGAGCAATGGTCCTGAGATTGGGATGTCCTTCCTTAGTCCGTTATTGGTCGGTTCTAATCATAGCAGACCAGGAACACCCATCAAGACCTGCAGTTGGGGAGATGCTCTGTCATCAATAGTCACTTTTCCATTGGCCCTCAAACTGCGCAAACATAAAAATATACCTAATGGAAAAAGGATAATTTCGCCAAAAGTCTCATTTTTTGATTAAAAGTTTTTGTGTTGGAAAGAGGTGGTTCTTTGGGCTTAGAGCAAATTGTATATCATGCAAAACTGCAATGGAAAGACCTTTTTTCGCAACTAGAGTAAGGTGAATTAAAAAAACGGATGTTGACATATGTGTGGGCACACCAGGAAACCCAGTCATTTTTTAATTTAGTACGAGATAGAGGGGTAATATATAATAATAATAACAATGAATATATCTGTAAATCAAAAACATATTTACATTCGTTGCCATGTTTATGGAATGACTTCTCGCGTCATCTCGTGATAGTAAATAAACAAATCATTGCATTTGTGATTTAATGGAAAAACCGACATTACGCACTTCTGTTTTTTCGACATTTAGTAAATATTGGTAAAGTTTTGCATAGATGTCCAATGGAAAAGCCACTATTGTTACAATATGGACCTGGTCAAAATCATTCAGTTCCTTATGTTTATCAATTTGCTGCTCCCAACACATCAATTTAGACGACTAAATGTTCACTTGCTGCCTAATATATGCAACTCAGTGAAAGGTTCCATTATAATGAAATGATATTATTATCACTTCTGTCAATGGTCAGAATGTTATGACTGATCAGTGAATGCCTTAACATCAAGATGTGTCCACACTTTAAATCCATGAAAATCATTCATCAAATATGATGCTGTTGAACACAGAAAGATTAAGGGTTGGTGGCACTAGTTCAGCAGTAGAAGAATGGGGTGCAGCAAGATGATGACACTAAAAAAGTACCAATCAAACCAATGGAAAACAATGTAATGAACATGATCCAGGTGTTTTTATAAAGGTTATTCAAGATGGTTAATAGAATTAAGAAAAAATCTTGATTGAGTCAAATAATTGTCATGGTGTGTTTGTCATGCATCTATGTCTGTATGGTGTAAGTGTGAGTGGAAGTAGGGATGTAACCACATGAAAATTTCATATCAGGGTTATTGTGACCAAAATTATCACGGTTATCATTATTATCACGGTATTGTTGAAACTGTTCTCAAAATGTTCAAGAAGTACTAATACACACACTGAAATAATTTAACCAAGTTGTTTAACAAAACAAAACAAAACAAAAACAAACAAACAAAAATAATAGGGACAATGTACTTTCTGTTGCAGAAACATTCAAATATTAACCCTTAGTGGTCTGAGCCTATTTTGGCCGTTTTTCAGTCCTTTTGATTTTGCCTTTATATACTATATAAACAAATGTTTACTATACACATGTTTGGGATCTGTTTTTTCAGCACATCTTCATTTATATCAATTGTCTATTATTTTTTCCACTTTAACCTACTATAAAAACTTAAAAGGACAGAAAACAAAAAAATATATAAAATCCAATTTGAAAAATGTATATCATTTATTGCATAAATAACATAAAGATGCTTAATGAGCCTTTACAAAGACTTTTAAAATGAATATTGGTTCCAAATATTAGGTATATACAATTAAAATTGTAATAAATGAAAACTATACTCAAATATTTGACATAAAAGCAGATCTTGCATAGGTGTTTTCTCTGGAAAAGTGTGGTAATCAAACACGGTTATTATGATAATTAGAATTTAAACGGTAATGCATACCGTTGGCAATTTTACTGCGGTTTATCATTATACCGGTAATCGTTACATCCCTAAGTGGAAGTATATAAAAATAAGTAAAAGTATCATAATTTCTGGACAATGGAGTCAGCCTGGAAAATGACATCTTGGAATTTTTGGCACTAGCGTTCATTCAAGGCTCCATTAAATTCATTTATAAAAAGAATATGTTCAGACAATGATTCTGTGTTGTCCGACAAAGCACAGTAAATCATGTCATCTGTCCGCTCTAGATGATTTATGAGTCAACCATTCTGATTCAAAGATCATTTTTTTCTTCCACTGTTTACAAATCTGGTGTTGCAAAGCTTCCAAAATGTCACATGGAAGTGTGATACATAAATGTCACATCCGCACTCATTCTCAATAATATGTTGTATGGAACAACAGGTGGTTGAGGAAGTCTGACACAAAACAGGATCAAAACAGAATGTCACCATTTGTTACGGCTGTTGTACTGGGAACAACCATTTACAGAGTTAGAGAAAAAAAAAAAAAAAAACAACGGTGCAGTGCAACGGTAATTTTCGTTTTAATTTTCCTCCATGGGTGGAACCAGATGAAAACATTACATGCTCGACTGTCATCGGAAGGTTTCATTTTCTCCTGGGTCTCGAATGAAATCCACCTTATTGCTGCTTCCCTCCTCCCCCACATCCAATGTAATGAGAGAATATTTCCCCAGAGTAGGAAAGCAGATCCAAGCTGTACTTTTAGAAACTTTATTAAACCAACCTAACCAATTACTTTTGTATTTGCTTTTCTTCTGATGAGTGACAATCCATTCAATAAGGCTGGTAAATGTTAATGTAAAATGAATTTTTCTGTTGAGTTAGTCAGTAGTGATTTCTTTTCTGCTTGCCTACAGTGCTACCAACAATACCCTCATATTTTCCTGCAGAGTTGGTTTAGCTGTAGTATCTGTAGAGGTGTTAAAGTGGAGCTATAGGCAGTTGAGCAATGACTACAGAATTGCCTCACACTCTGAGGGATTGCATTTTAATACAAAAGCCTGGCAAGACTCCAACTGGCAAGACTCCAGCTGGGGCAAAATCTTTTATTGAATTGCCCAGTTAGCCAATGATCAAACACTTGGGTGGGAGAATGCGTTACTCGGCCGACGTTTATTGATTTATCTTTTTCAGAAAAAAAAAAAAAAAAAAAAAAAGGTAGGAAAAAAAAAAAATCTCTCAGGCTTTAGAAATTAGATGACGCTGGCTCTGGGCTGATAGATGTCTTGTCACATGCTGTTACCAAGACCTGCTACACGTAGCCTGAAGATATGCCCAAGATTCCCTTAAGAGTTTATTTGCTGAAGTGCAGCACTTAAGTAGTAGCAATGCAGGTGATAGGAAGACTGTTTAAGTTTGATCAGACATTAGAAGAATCCCCCTCTGTTATAAACTCCTGAAGTCACTGTTTCATGTCTGGAAAATGTGTTGAGTTAATGTCTGTAAATTGAGTTAGATGGTCGGTGTTGAATTAGATTAATTTTAACCTGGCATTATTCAAGAATTTAATCATTACCTGTCAGCCGTGGTAAACTGAAATACACAGTTTATGAGGACAAATATCATGGGAAATGTTGATGCATGTTTGTTCAGGTACACTGGAAAAAAAAAAATCTGTAATTTAACAGAATTTTTACTGTTTATTTTAAAGATTTTTCCTGTATTTGTAAGATAAAGGAAAATATCAAAGAAATTACAAAAATAAACTGTGATTTTACATGTCAAATGTAAAATAACACAAAAAACTGTAACTGTGAATAACCAAAAAAAATTTTTTAAAGACATTTTTCTTTTTTCTCAGAAAAATACAGTTAAAATACATTGCAAATGTATTACAATTTCCCAAATATTTCTTTTCTATTTATGAGATTAAACTGTTAATTTAAAGTTTAATACTGTAAAAAAATAAATAAATAAAACGAGATAAAATTACTGACAATTAACCACAAAAGAAGTATTTGTTCTGTAAGTTTAACAAGACTTGTTTGTTAATTGACAAATATTTTGTGTAATAATTACAGGAGGTTTCACAACAAAAATGTTGAATAAATGTATTTTTGTGACTGTATAACATGTATAAGCACTGATAAACTGTCCAAATACAGTTTTTAGTGGATTGGACAACTGAGTCTCATTGAAAATTTCATGTATATATATATATATATATATATATATATATATATATATATATATATATATATATATATATATATATATAGAGAGAGAGATATATATAGATATATATATATATATATAGAGATATATATATATATATATAT
This sequence comes from Sphaeramia orbicularis, assembly GCF_902148855.1. Taxonomy (NCBI): domain Eukaryota; kingdom Metazoa; phylum Chordata; class Actinopteri; order Kurtiformes; family Apogonidae; genus Sphaeramia; species Sphaeramia orbicularis. The sequence continues at coordinate 30,651,353 of NC_043973.1, forward strand.
ATAGATAATTTGATTGTTCTAATACATGAAAATATTCTTTAGTAAACATTAAAAAGTCAAAAAAAAAAAAAAAGAAGCAAAATCTCATGTAAAGTTAGGGCAAAAAACTATATTTTAATTATGGAAAATTACTGTATTTTTATGAGATGGTTATTGTCTGTTATTTAACAGCACCCCTGCTGCTGCTACCATTTTTTTTTACGTTTTTTTTTTTTTTTTTACAGTGTACTCAGGTTAAAACGCATCCTATCCTGAATATTTACCTGTCATCAATCAATCAATCAATCAATCAGCCAGCCAGCCAGCCAGCCATAATTATGCTTTGAGGAATGAAATTGGAGGATTTTATCATGTTTATGTGTCCACCCAAGCACTGAAAAAAAATGTGATTCATGATGAAAAGTCATTATTCACATTTTCATATTATCCAGCAAAAAATCAATCATAATCTCAGTCAGGAAGTTTACATTCTAAAATTCCACTCATGTATTTTGTTAAACAGCTGACACTGTGGTTTCATCAGATTTGAACCTTACTCCACGTTAAGACTACAGAGCTTTGATGGCTCCTGTACTTTTTTGGGCCAATCAGAATAGACCTTTTTCACAGTAGAGTAAAGGAACTCTGTGTGTTCTCTGCATTTTAATAACATTATACATGATTTTAATTAGTGCAAGGACCAAAACAAACAGAGTAAGAGTATTTAATCTGAAAGGAAGGCCCTGCTCTGACCTGGAACCACACCGTCTTGCTATGAGACAACAGTGCTAACACCATCACCCACTAACAGACGACGTAAAGGTGTCACCAGTAACATTATCGATACCATTGAACCAACACACACACCTTAAGGCCTTAAACGGATCTATCAATACACCATTTACATTAATTACACCTCAGTCTTCAGCCATAGTGAGTTAACCTATCTGCTGTGACCTATTTGTCAACCTATTTACCTTTGACAAATACTATCCTATACTACCTGATGTGGAACCTCTCAGTATTTACACAATCACATCATTATTTGTACAGTTGTCCACTACGATTATTGGAAGAATTAGCCCATGGCAGATTAATTTAGCCCTTCAAACATGGAGCCAAAACATCCTGAACTGCCCCTGATGACTGGATGTAGTATAGACAATAACCCACACCCCCACATGTAATTAAGTCACGTTAAAAAGTCCAAGTATAGTAACTAAACTGTTTCCTAAAGATGATTGCTTTAGATTTCATCACAGTGATTGATTAAATGACATAAAAATAATGTTTGATGGCTGTGATGACCAATCATTATCAAGAAATCATCAGACACACGGCTAATCAGTCTGTTATATGGATCCTTGATGCATCACATAAACAGCCTGCCAACCCCTGTGACAGATAGAGTTTGTCATAATTTTTATATATTACATTGTCCATCATCAGTGTATAGGAATGTCTATGATGTTTGTTAAACCTTTCATGCACAAATTATGAGAACCTTAGTCCATATTTTTTTTCTTGAGTGTTTTTGTTCCTCTGTAGGCATGAAAAAAACAATGCATTTTTTTTTTTTTTTTTTTTTTTTAATGAACGTATTTTTCATGGAATTACAAAAATGTCCACTCAGCTGGACACCATGCATTTAAGTTTTGAAGCAAAGAAACATTTATTTAAAAATCATCATCAGAAAGTGTTATGCTGTGTGAAAACTATGAAATAAAAGCATTTTTAATGCCGCTAATTGCTAAATTGCTACTGTTTTCTCCCATTTTATCATACTCTAATATTAGTTATAGCTCATTTCATGGATCTAAAATCCTCCTGAGACCCAGGAAATTGAGAGTTTTAGCTTTTTTACATTAAAAAATTGTCTTGATTGGAAACTGCATAATGCAACAGTTTTTTCAGATACATTTTTAAAACTATTTTTATTTAATGATTGATTTTTTTAATGGAATATCCTTTGTGATGGACAGCATTTTTAACGTAAAATTGTCAAATTTTTGTTCCCTACAGAGAACAAAATGCATTGCTGGGTCTCAGGAGGATATGCAAACAAAACAAAAAAAAAGTTTGTTAATTACTGTCTAATAACAATTAGCAATTGATTTACACTAAAACATGTCACTGCAGATCAGGTTTATCAAGAACAGCAAAGTTACAGTAACTGTATGAACTGTAGTGTTTTGGATGATGCATAAGAGTCCTGATATGGAACTAAGACAACAAAACCCATGAATAAACAATAGAACAGTCATGGAATAGCTGTCCACTCGCGTGACTGGTATGCATGAAAGGGTTAAAAAAAAAAAAAAAAAAACAATAAAAACTCTCACTACAGCCAGTGTTTGGATTTTCTGTGCTGGAATTATGCAGAAACAGGGCAGTGCAGCTCAATGGACTCTGAGGACCTTCTCATTCAAAGGTAGCAGATACACAACAGTTCTTAATTTCAGCTGATTATGTACATAATTAGGAGCTTCTATGAAACTGGGTTCATATTGATATCTGGCACTTTGCCAGCTTTATAGACCCAATAATCAAAGAGAAATTTTAAATAAATAAATAAATAAATAAAATACAATACAATACAATAATAATAATAATAATAATAATAATAATAATAATAATAATAATAAAAAGTAATGGAGAAATTTAGACATATTTCCCCCCAGGGTGTACCTAACAATGACCTCAGATAAATACAAAAAAATTATACAGTTGTTCTGAGCCATCCCAAAATGAATTGATTTTTGATAAAATATTGGGGCCAAACATAGGACCAAAATTGGGACAGGAAAACCTACCTAGGTGTCAGTGCATTTAATCTGGAAAACATGGCTGGAAATGGTCTCATATACCACGATAAATAAAGACACTGTGTTAAATGTGTTGATCCTAGTGGTTTTTCTAATCCAGACGTGCAGGTTTTTCATGAATCGCCAGTCTCATTCCAGGTTTTGCACGTAACCCATCGTGTCCACTCATGTTACATGCGGAACCTGCTCATGTAAACACAAATAAATCACAAGTGATTTTACAACAGCGGCCATTTTTGTGAAACACTGTGCTTTGGTAATTAGTTTGATTCCCAAAATGTACCTGTGAGAAAATAAAAAGATATTAAAAAATAGTAGCACGTAATTTTTTTTGTGTCCTTTTTACTGTGTTACATGCAGATTTTTTAAATAAAAATAATATATAAATGTGTTTTATCTGAAAAATAGTTTCTCTTTTATGTCAGTAAATATTTATTTTTAAAATAGACCCAAAGTGCTTCCAAACTTGCTTCATAACATTAGTTGACATCTGGTTTGAATTTTTATCCCCTCTGTTCTGTTTTTAGGGACCAGTTTCATAGGAGCACCCAATTACAATATTATATTCCATTATTTGAGCCCTCCAAATCCTACACACTCATACAAGTCCTGTTAAATGGTACCTCTCTGCCGACAGTTGCTGACTCTAAGTGTAGCTGACTGCAGCAAACACAACAAATGCAGGAAGGAACTTTGAACTAAACAACAACAAACCTGCAGAGGATACAGATGCACACAAAGTCCTGTCTATAAAACGCTGTGTGCATGAACTGATCTGACTTCCCTTCAGAACATCATTGACAGCAGCTGTCACCCATGGTCAGAAGTCTGGTATAAACGGTCGAACACAGGATGAAGGATTAAGATGTTTTATTGACATTGAAGCAGAAAGACCCAATGCTATTTCTGTGGCAGTTCCCAAGTGAATATTTCTGTTTTTTTTTTTTTTAAACACCTTTCTTAAGTGACTCATCACCATTTACTCTAATATTTTGCTCTGGATTTTGCATTTTTAAGTGAGAATCAGGTATTTCCCTATATTTAATGTACTAATTATGTAGATGTTCATTAACCCTCCGGTATTCGGGTGTGCCTTTTAGGCACACTTTGCACTTTGCTTTAAAAAACTTCATATTATTTTTCACAATTTAAATAAGGTTAGAATTCAAAAGTTGTTGATTTTTGCATGACCTTTAAAAATCTGGCCACCAACTAAAATGTGCACATTGTAAACAAATGAAAATTACCAGACTAGCATCTGTCTGCCAAGTGTGCCTAAAACGCACTATTTCTTCCATTTGATCTGTATGATTAGGGCTGACCTGGATTTACAAAAATAAAATCAAATTGGAGCAGAAAAAGAAATCAATATATAATATTTAATAGTTTGATTTATAGGTGTGCATTTTACGCACACTTGGTGACAGATGCTAGTATTTTTGAACATTTGACCTAGCGCCAAAAATAATAATGCAAATTAATCAATGTTGGAGTTAATCATTGACATATGCCAGGATGAAAAAATCAAATAATATGTGATCCACTTTTTATGTAGTATATCGAAAAAATAATAATAATTTTTTGTGTTTTTTGCATCCAAAAAAAAAAGGTTTGTTTACATTACAAACACGGCATTTAAAGGGTTAAAAAATGTGACAATTATTAAGTATTTGGTATTTTTATTTACGGCTCAAGTTGATGAAATCGAAAAAAGTGTAAAAGAATTAAAAACAAGCTGTATGAAATTTTTTGGACATTATTCCACAAGTGTGCCAAAAAGGCACACTTAGTGCTTAGTAAGGGCCTTGCTGGACGGGATACCGGAGGGTTAAAGCTCATGTTAAAGTTTAGGGTTATTATATCCAAAACAGAGAAAACCAAAGAAAAATTGACTTCTTCAGTAAAATCTATCATTAACTGAACAGAACTAAGTGTTTCCATTCTCTGTCATTGATCCAACTCTATGGGTTTTACTGGTGAATCAATGTTGTAGAAGATGACGGTGTTTCCATGTTCACTATAGAGCCTCTGAACGTCCAAATGAGTCATATCTGATGACCATGAAGAGATGACAAACGGCATTTTACACCAATTATTTACATGTATTGATAGGATTAGTGGATCAACAGGTATTAACCCATAAAGATCCAGTACTACTTTTGTGGCAGTTTCCAAATGTTTTTTTTTTTTTCTCTCTATTTAACCTTTCTTAAGTGTTTTATCATATCATAATATCATCTTCTAGATTTCGCCTTTTTTTGGGGGGAAAATCAAGTATTTTCCTATATTTAATTTCTGATCATGTACTTTAACAACCATGATGAGATTACATTTAAGGGTTATTGTTTCAAAACAGAGACAACTTAAGAAAAAATGTACTTTTTCAGTCAAATCTATCATTAAGTGAACATAAACCCAGTGTCTCCATCCACTGTCAAAGATGACAGTGTTTCCATGTTCACTATAGAGCCTCTGAACGTCCAAAGGGGTCGTATCTGATGACCATGAAAAGATGACAAACTGTATGTTACATGAAAAATGTCAAAGTATTGATAGGTTTAGTGGTTAAGAGGTTATTAAGCATTTTTGATCCGTAGATGCCTTTGGTCACCGGTGGCTTTTTGGGTTTTTATGGGTTAAAATGGCAGATTATGGGACCTTGATTAATTTATTAGTTTTTAATGTCTGTTGTGAATTTCACTCTTCTGTCTTAAATGTTAATGTTGAAATGAACTGCAAAAAAACAAAAATAAAAGACAAAATGTATTTGTTATACAACTATGCAACCAAATTTTCACTGGAGTTCCCGTAAAAAGGTGTAAAACTAATACTGGAAAATTGGCCAAACCATTAAATACAAAGATATTTCTTGATTGCATTAAATATGGTTATGATCATCATCCTCCAGCATTTATGTATATCTGTTTTGAGTGTGCGTATAAGTTTTTTTTTTAATATTAATTTTATTTTGAGTGGAGAAACAGCTTGTTACTCAAAATTGAGATACTACTTTCTACTTCCTGCTTTTCAATCAAAAGTCTTTCATTAACTACGATGTGAAGTCATGCAAAACAAGTGTGAATAATAAGCTTCTGTTTCTTATTCTTTAGTGGTCTCAACAGAATCCAGATAATTGAGGTTCACAGGGTTCTGTGCTTAAACTGCGATGTTACCTCCTGTTCAGCACACAGTGACACCACACACGGACTGTAAAAGCAAATCCCATTGAGTCGTAAAACAACATCCATCAAGTTGTCAGCAAGAGAAAGCCTGGGCAGCCACAGTGAATCCACAAAGCAACATTAAAACTACAGCTGCAAATACAGTAACATTCAAGACACAGCACAAGGGCACCTGTTACCTGGAGTTAGGAATCTGCATGTGTTTACTGATTTAGAAGGTGACATTCAGAGTTTGTTGATGCTGTTTTTTCACTGAAATTAAATGTCACATGCAAAAACATATTGGTTTTAAATGGACAGGAGAGAGGCAATAACATCTTGAATTATTATTATTATTATTATTATTATTATTATTATTATTATTATTATTATTATTATTGTAGTTTACAGTAAAAAAAAAAAAAAAGTATCAGTTTAACTCTTAGAGAGTTGAATTTAACTCTGTCAGATAATATTTGGTCCCATTCAAAATTAGAGTATAATTTACTCTGTGGCCAGTGTCAAATTTTCAGAGTTAATTCTACTCAATTCAGTGTCAAAACTAACAATGAAATATAATAATAATTCAATCATCTTGAATTATTATTATTATTATTATTATTATTATTATTATTATTATTGTAGTTTACAGGTAAAAAAAAAAAAAAAGTATCAATTTAACTCTTAGAGTCGAATTTAACTCTGTGTCAGATAACGTTTGGTCCCTTTCCAAATTTTGAGTATAATTTATTCTATGGCCAGTGTCAAATTTTCAGAGTTAATTCTACTCAGTTCAGTGTCAAAACTAACAATGAAATATGCAAAAATATTTAACACTGCTGTGTTTTCACACTGTTAAGAGTAACATGATTACACTTTTTACAGCTATTTTTACTGCAAATTTAGTTTAAAATGACTTTATAATGTTTTAATATTTATTTCACTTAAGTGTTTTTTTTTTCAGCATTAGTTTGCACCCTGCATTAAAATTGAAATGATGCAGAATTGCAGAGGTCCCCTAGGTGAGGGTCTTGAAGGAAATAAATTTACTCAGCAGGTTTCTAACATGCTAGGTTATGTATTTTCTCAACAGGGTACACCCAATTTCATTTATACTGAAGT